>NW_027466883.1:2112500-2530000 GCF_046128005.1 Genypterus blacodes | reverse complement strand
GGAGCCCCCGCACAGCTGGACGGGGTCATCCATCACCACATTCCTCTTGAACAGGATGGAGGGGGCCATGAAGGAGTAGCCCTGCACACACACACACACTCTTGATGTTTACATTTCCCTCAAACATTAAGCGTGGGCTGCAGAAGGACAACATGTCTGCGGCTTTAGTCTGATTCAATCGGAAGCACATCAACATATCACCGGTCGTGCTTTGATGCCTTTATTCACCGGAAAACTTTTATTTGTGGATTTAATCAAACGATCCATTGTCAAATCGGCCTGATAAACTCAATTCTGTTCATTTGCGGTTGACGGTTGGCTGTCCAGCTGTTGCTATTGTTAGACCTGTCATTTGTGGAGTGCTGCCTGTGTAATTCCAGCTGTGGGGAGCCCAGAGCTTGGAGCTGGCATGAATCTCTCCCTCCCTATTCCATACAGGCACGCACACGCACCCCACACATGCACACACACGCGCACAGCTGTGTGGTATGTAGTGACAGCCATGGATGGACGGAAGGATGGGTGTCGAATGAATGAGATGCCCTAAATTGCTGGGCTTGAATATTTGATTGCTCTGCCGTGAAATTACATCTTGGCGCTCTTAATGCAATTTTAATTTTGTTTTGTGAGGCACCGTGGGGGAGCAAGTGCACGGTGTAAAATGGGGGATTGCTGTCGTTATCTCAGAGATTGCTAGGCTTGCAAATTATAAAGACCGCACCAAATTTCAGACTGTATGAATGGCAGCTGAGAGCGACACGCGCCAAGATGAAGTTGGCAATCAAAGACAGAAGGCGTAACCGAGACAGACGTGGTGATGCTCTCCAAGTGTAACCTTTTATTCCATGAGAGAAGCCTGTTAATGGATCTATTGATCTGCCGCGCTCAAGCATCCAGAAGGCAATCAGAGATGAAATTTCATGCAATACATCAGACAGCCATCAGCTGGCACAGAGTTGTGGGCCATATTATGGTTCAAAGCTACATCAAAAATAGTCATTCACATCTGTTACCTCAATAAAAGCTGCATATGGCAGCAATTACGTCAATAAAAGACCCTTTACTCAATTTGAATACCAATGCACACAGACAGACTCGTGTTGACTTACAGCAACCTTTTGAGGACATTCACAACTTCACTTGATTACTTCAATTGCCGTTGAGTGCGTCAAATATAGTCCCAGACAAAACCTGGGTGATGTCTAATGCAATTTTTCATTTGTGTCAACATTTTACACCCGCCTGCCTACAAAGGCCCAGAGAAATGCAGTCACATAGAAGTGCGGCCCCTGGTTGCGATGACCACTCGAGGCCCCCGGTGTGCGTCCCCTTTCCTCCTACCTGGAAGATGCGGTCGCAGTTCTGAGGCAGCGCTGCGGGAGAGTAGGTGGGATCCATCCCTGTGAATTCCTCGGCAAAGTTGCTGACGTCCAGTTCGTCCCGGATCACCGGTTTGAACGGAGCGGGGACCCTCTTAGCTGCCAGGTCCTCCCAGGTTATTTTCTAAAAATCGGTTGAAATCATTACATGTGGCGTTCCAGCCCGCTCTGCTGTTACTTTACAGAATGTGAAATATTCAACAGGCGCTGAAATCTACCTGATAAAAAGGGTGTTTCTTCACATTTCCTGCTCCGTTAGAACCTGAGCCCAATCTCTTCTTTGGATCTTTGATGAGGAGTCGCTGGATGAGGTCTTTGGCCAGTGGTCCCATATCTTTGGGGAAAGGGGGGTCTTTTTTGGAAATCCTCCTGAGAGGGAGACAGACGCGGTGAGTGCGGGCAGAATCGTGACGTAAAGGACAACCGTGGTCGGACGTCGGAGGAAACGCGTACTTGGCAATGTCCGTGTGAGAGTTCTCGTCTCCGTCCACGGTAAACGGCGAGCCGCCTGTCAAAAGCTCGTACATCAGCACTCCGAGGCTCCACCAGTCCACCGCCTGGAATCCGTGAAAGCAGGCGCGCATGACATAAGCTCAACAAACTAAAAAAGGCAAAAAGCTCAACGTTTCCGCAAGCGCTACCTTATCGTGTCCGGACTCTCCTCCTTCCACGATCTCTGGAGCCATGTACTCTATGGTGCCACACACAGAGAACGCTCTCTCCACCTGGGTTAGTGCAAACACACACACACACACACACACACACACACACACACACACACACACACACACACACACACACACACACACACACACACACACACACACACACACACACACACACACACACACACACACACACACACACACACACACACACACACACACACACACACACACACACACACACACACACACACAGATCTATATGCTGTAACACGACACACAACGCATCTCTTCTGTCTTTGGACAAATCTAAGAAGAGACGAAGAAACCAGAACCCTAAGTTTTGGACGCATTATTGTTGAGCTGTACAGTACCTGATCGAACTCTTTACTCAGGCCAAAGTCTGTGAGTACGATGTGACCGCTTGAGTCCAGCAGAATATTCTCGAGCTTCAGGTCCCGGTACACAATCCCAAGCTGCAACAAGGCGCCATGTTAAGAGAAACGTCCACCTACATTTTGGTTCTGAAAATGGAACGTGCGTCGATTCGAGTTACCTTGTGTAGATGCTCCAATGCCAACACGATCTCTCCGCTGTAAAGGGCTACTTCCTGCTCCTTGAACCTCACCCTTTGTACCAAGTGTGTGAAGAGCTCCCCGCCGTTTACGTAATCTATAACGGAAGACGTTGTTTACAGAGGTTAATCGTGACGTTCCACTGGATCGTCCACGCATGTCGAACAATCAAACAGTCTGGACATTCTCAACACAAAGACGAGGATTCCAAAAATAAAAAGTCCTCACCGAGAATGAGATGCAGCTTGGTGTCCGTCTGGAAGGCGTAGTGAAGCGTGACAAGGAATGGTGACTGGCGGATGTGCTCCAGGACTTGGCGTTCCGTCCGTGTGTGTTCAGCTGTCTTTGCTTTTTGTACAATGGTGGCCTTCTTCAGCACCTTCATGGCGTACAGCTTCCCTGCGTCGTGGCCGCTCACTTTCCTCACCAGGAAGACCTTGCCGTACGCTGGGGGATAAAGACAAGAAAAAAAAAGAGGGCAAACCTCAGTGAAAAAGCAAAAAGGAGTGGCTGAACGTTGGCAGGAAACATTGTGAGTTGAAGGGTAAACAGACAAACACTCACCTCCTGTTCCCAGCACCTTTAAGAGCTCAAAGTTCTCAATGCCCACCTTCTCTACATGGCCAGTCAAGTTGGCTGAAATCAGAGGGTGCAAGAGGATTCAATCATTTCAATCAAATCATCGTATTTTTCCAGTTGAAGGCTTTAAAATGACTCAAACTAAAACAAATAAATACAAGCAAACCAAGACAGAGAAATAAAAATTGGAATATTTTATGAGTTGTGTGTGCAGGTTGTCCAAGAAAATCGACTGTTCTCAACTCAGCTCCCACATGACCGACTAGCTGACGTTACGAAATACAAAAATTATCTATTAACTGTGTCTATTTAGCACTGCTGAAAGAGCCACATGCTGAATTTTGTGCAAAACTCTTGACTTGTACTTGAGTCACTGTTGCCAAAAGCGGTGGATACTTTGCATTGACATGAGTGCAACAAAATGCATTCTGGCATCTTGATACCAAATGGTCTGAGGGTCAAAGAAGTGGACTTTAAAGTGGACAATCAATTTTCCAATCAATCAATTTTAAGCCCTGGAGGAGTCAAGAGAGTCTTGGCAAGTGAAACTGAACATGTGGCCAGCAGCGGTGTCCTGCAGTCGCTCTGCTCAGCATCCAAGGGTGAAAGTGAAGTGAAAATAATACAAAGAGCACACGCATGACCGGTACACCGCCAGTTTCATGAAACGCTAAATCAAAACACGCAAAAGCGGACGAATGAATCATTCTGTGCAACTGCGAGTGAACTGGCAATATTGACTGGAAAACATTCATTATACCCCATAAATGATCTACACACACACACACACAAACACACAGACACACAGAGGCTCCTCTTGCATCGTGCCGTGTTGCCGTTGTTGCAGCCCACTGAGCATTGCGTGCACTCATACATTCATGTCCATTGTAGTGAACACATTCCTTCTGTCTCACTCTCTGGAAATAGGCAGCAACAACAGAGCACCGAGCAATTAAGGCAGGCAAACTATTTAGTTTTCTTGCTTCTCATTTTACACCCGAGAGGAGAATTGCCACAAATATTACCATTCCACTTTGTATCCCCTCCAACACAACAATACCGTCCTCCAAATTGGAGGTCAAAGGTTCAGGTTGCATAACAGCTCGCACTGCCAAGGCTAAGTTTAATTTCAATGCTTATTAATAGATGGACAGAGGTGTCCAATCAGGTCAGGACTTACTGATGGACAAGAGGGAACTTCTTCAATCTGTAGGTGTGTCAAGGGGGACGCAAATGCGCTTCCACTGATCAAGCTTTTCTCGGATATTAGACGTAGGCAGCCCATTTGACAACATTCACTATGTTGATCTAAAGGGGATAACGCTTGCAGCAAGGGTCCAAACCCATGTGAAGATGTAGTGTTTGATTCGGTATGAAGATATGAGTGTCACTAACTAGACTGACGGCATATTTAGGGCAGGGCAGTGAACAGGGGGTGCAGTCTAGTCATGTTGCAGCCTGAAAACGACAGTCGTTACAAAACAGATGCAGCCTTTTTCCCTCCTTTATTAACCCAAATCCACAACAAACGGGCAAATACAGGCAAATCCAAGTTGTTTAGCATGAATAAACTGCAAAACTATCATTTAAAGTTTTGAGGACATCACATATGTAGGCAAATAGAGAGTTTCTCAAGTGTAATGATTGAACATTTTGTACAATGTATCTTTTTAGCGTCCAATTTCATCCAGAAACCCCTGCGAATTGTACCTGACCTGCTCTAATGGTGATTGTTGTCATATTTGGGGGGCGGGGGTAATAGTACATATCAACCTGTTCACTAGTTCATACTTTAATGACGTAGTTGATACGCTTATTATTACACAATTGGGGTCATTGTCATTCAGTTAAACATTCTTTGGTAGTGAGGAGCTGACTTGTAAAACATTATGACTTATTAGGCAAAAATGAAGCCAAGCAAGAGGTAGCTTTAATGTAGCGGCGTCCGCGCTCCTCAGCTACTGACTAGTTAGTAGTTAACTAGTAGCGGCCGCTAACAAATGTACGAGTTAAACTAGAAAACAGCACATTTTGACGCTGTGGTGCTGATGTTTTCGTTTCATGTAAACAGCTATAGCTTCGTTTCACGTCACAACTCCGTCTGACCCGCGTTGTTACTGATCTCGTCTGGTCAACGTGAGCAAACTTGGCTGGATTACGTTAGTTTACATAAGTTAGCTGGTCAGCGAGCTAACGTTAGCCTTCCCCTGCCATTTTTGGATTTGAGTGTCGTTAGCAGCGATCACTGCAAACGCCCATTCACACTGACAGCTGCCTCCTCCAAGCTAACTCGGCTATACGGCGAACATTTATCCAGTCACACGTGTCTCCAGAATATAAGTGGCAAATAATAAATAGACTGGGTGAAGGTTACAACTAGCTGGTAGATAACTTACCATTCTTGAGCTCATGTTTCACAGTAAACAGGTCACCTTCTCTGGAAGATCCCTCCATCGGGGATGGCATCGTAATTTCCAATTCCAATTATCTTTAAAGATGCTAATCAGACAAGGCTGCGTTCACCCCGCGATGTGAACATGCAAAGCGGAATTATTCATATAGGGAACAAAACGTTTTTACGTTAAGCAACAAACTTCAATATATAGAAAGAATGTTGTTCCTACAGGCAGCTGCAAGCAAACCAGAGGAAACACTTGCTTCTTCCAGCACAGCGCCACTAAGCTACCACTACCTTCGCAACCAGGCAGTCCCGCTGATCTGATTGGTGTTGCTATGTGGAACTCTAACCGGTGATTGGCTGCTTTCATGTTAGAGACACACGGTCCCGCCTTCCTTCACAGGCTGGTGCTGCTTTCAATGACCCTCATACGCTCACACAGACACTCTTGGCCAAAGAAGCCTTAATAATACATTAATAATAGCAGACTGACCAGTTGCAAAGTGTGATTTTAAAATTAAACACTGCATCTAATGTGTCCACAACCACCACAACAACTACTACTACTATAGCTACTGCAACAACTACCGTATTATTTTAAGTACAATTCCTCGTAATTTTTGTATTCATTTCTGGAAATAACAAATTATAGTAATTGCGTCGAGTAAACACAACTGCTGTTTAATTAATATGGCAGCCCAGTTGCTTTTTAACACAGGCAAGCACCAGTAATCCTGGTCCACGCATATACAGTATTTGTACACTACGCTACTTTGTATACGTATACAGATTGTCAAACAATTGGTATAAGCAATGAAAAGCTTAATATCAAATTTCTAAAAGAATATTTAAATTTTGGCAACTTTTGTCATTACGTGGGCACACATCTGTTTTGTACGATCCACATCAGAATATCTGAAATTATAGCTGTGAATGTACTGCACTCACACCGGGGGGAAATAGTAATTGTAATAGTAATCGGAAGGAATAGGAATTGGAATAGGGATACTAGTTTATTGTATACGAACTACCACAACAATGCACTGCCATTTAAATCGTTATATGATTTATAATATTAGTATCACAATATCATCTTTCTTTGCTTCTGTGGACAGAAGATGGTGCTGTTGTAAAACCGTAAAAGTGTATTCTCTGTAGCTGTGAAATATAACAGCTACATTATTCATGTTTAGGTAAGTATTGAAGGAAGTTACAAATTATTGAACATTGACAAATTGTTTGATGGAACTTCTATTTAGAATTTCTATTTCAGTAGCAGATTTGACAGCTTCACAACTTATTTGTAATGGTATCCTTGGTGTTGCATATGAGCCCTTGAGATGCAGATCTGCCCATCTCAAAACCTGGAATAAACACTGGAGAGAATACATTAATTAAATAACCTACAGTGCATTCTACGATTCTAAGAGCTGATCTTTTGGCAGAAAATTGCTTAAAGATTAACTATATATAGGCTGACATTTTACCTTTCATAGTTTCATTTAACGTGCTCGGTTTTTTCGTCTGTCTAATAATTAAGATCAAATTAGAATACGCAATGTGCAAAAACTCGAAATATGCATGTTGAGCTCAAACGGGATGAATGCTTACAGTGATTTTGTTTAAAGTTTGAAGTCAAGGAAAGATATTTCTATCTGATTTGAGTACTCTGCCTCCGCCTTGAGGTAGCATGTGGTCATTGCTTTCCAGTGGCCTATTATTAATTCCATTGATCTCTTGAATATGCACACATTTGGGACCATAATATAATATATTAGTTATATTTGTTTTGAAAACCATAAATGAAATGAACAACATATTGTGAAATCAAGACGACTACTTGACTGAATAAGTAGATGACCAAAAACCAGGAAGAAACCAAATCACAGGAGACAAACTTTAATATATAACGAAAAATGGCAATAGATAGAAACAAGTCACTCATGTTATATCAGCTCGAGTCCCCGCAACGATACAACAATGAACGTTTCAAAAAGATGCAGAATTTTTAGAAGGGGTTGTATTAAACTCCAAATGTTTAATATGTATGTTTAATATAAATGTTTAATATGTATGTTTAATATAAATGTTGTATTAATTCCAAATGTTAACTTCACGTTAACATTTGGGAATGAATAAAAAATATTTTTCATTGAAGTTTAAATTAAACAACCATTAGCATGCTGAATCATTGAAGCGTGCTGACTTAGTCAACTGACCAATCACGGAAGAGTTTCTGAAAACCCAGCCAACAGGTGCGGGTCTGACCGGTGGCTTCTGGTCCACGTGATCCAGCTTTCAGGAAGTGAAACGACGTTGCCTATCTTGCGTTTCTCCTATCTTTGGTACCAATGATAGAATTTGGACAGCTAGCTTAGCTACTCCTCCTGCTCGCCCTGACCTCCGCTCGCAATATGGCTGGTGTTCGAGCCCTTGGTGTTCTTTCCCGGATATCATCAAGGAAATATGCTATCATTTCAGGTAGAGACATACTTTGTTATATGAAACTCACTGCAAGTCAGCGGAGACAAATGTCCCGAGAATATGGCACTTAGATCCTAGCTGGGGTAATTAGCTAGCTGTTAGCTCTGGAGAATGCTACCTCAGGTGTCACGGACTTTTTGTTTATTTTCACAACTCACGTTTATCACATGAAACGACTAAACAATGAATGACAAACAATGCGATTGTCACATTTCTTTTGTACCTAAAGAAAACTTGAAAGTCGGCTAGTTTATGCTAAATCCCTGCCGTTATAAAAATAACGAAGCAGTTATTCGAATCTAGACAGCTCTTAAACATTAGTGTAGGTTTCAGGGAGACGAGATGAGACAGAAACAGTAAAATGTGGAGTTAAGTTTCCATCCCTTCAACATTCAACTAGTCAACCAAAGACGTCCCCCCCCCCCCCCATGGCTGTCCTAGCTCTGTCTGAATGAGAGGCGGGGAATGTAGGTGAAAGGTTGTGTTCCACTGGTGACTGTCAGTACGGCTGAGGCTGTTTGAGGTCAATATTATATATATAATGTCCATGTGATATTAATGTGTCAGATGCGATAATCTACTTCTAAACTCATCTGCAGGCTGGAATATAAAGTGTTTAGCAGTTATTAGTTGTTAGTTGTTAGTCCTACTTTGTTTTGTGTAACAATTATAGTATCACATAACACTGCTCATTGTTTGTCCTCTTGCAGGCAGCAGATTCCGCACCTTCTCAGTAGCTCCAGCCATGCTCGGTACAGTATTAGTCAAATATAATCTGATTCCTATAATAAAAGTATAATAACAACTTCTAACTTGACATTGTTTTGCTTTTCTATTTATAGCGCGGTTGCACGTGAACGCTGAGGTGAAGGGAGATGTCGGTGTCGTCAGGATCAACGACCCAAACTCCAAGGTGCGACGATGTCAGAGGGATGAATCATTTTCTTTTTTTTTTGATGTCACCATTAAATGTGACTTAAATGTTTTGATTGTCCATCCAGGTGAACACCCTGTCAGTCCAAATGCAGACAGAAATGGGAGAAGTAATGACAGAAATGTGGGCCAACAATGCTGTTCAAAGTATTGTTATCATCTCTTCTAAGCCTGGCTGCTTCATAGCTGGGGCAGATATTAAGTAAGAGAAACCTTCTGAAATTGCTTGAATATTAAATCTTGTGACATTTGTGTGTGAGACAATGATCTATGAAGGGACCCGTCTCTTCATGTGAGTGTCTATTGGTAAAACAATTATTAGTTTAAATCCCAACTAGTGTGATTTGGTTTTTTTTTTAAAGCTAAAAGAAGTTTGTTGAAGCTGTTTAATTGAAATGTACTGACACCCGTTTCCTCCTTTACAGCATGATAAAGGCCTGTAACACTGCAGAAGAGGCCACCCAGCTTTCTCAAGAGGGGCAGAAAAGTTTTGAGGCGTTCGAAAAATCACCGAAGCCCATTGTTGCTGCCATCAATGGCTCTTGTTTAGGAGGAGGCCTAGAGGTGACGCATAAGTTTAGCCAACCACTAGGTAGTTTGGACCTCTGATGACTGCAATGATTGAGAATAACATTTGATCTTATTGTGATCCCTGTGTTTCAGCTCGCCATCGCATGTCAGTACAGAGTTGCCACAAAAAGCAAGAAAACAGTTCTTGGTACTCCTGAAGTCATGCTGGGTCTGTTACCTGGAGCCGGTGGCACTCAGAGGCTCACCAAAATGGTTGGTACAAGTGGGATGAACTGATCTAGTCTGGATATGAGTCACATTAACTGTTACACTCACCTTTGTCAGCTATGTAACCCCATAGACATCCTATCAAGTGTTTCTTGTGTAAAGTAAAGCTCCCCAAGCACTTGTTCAGAGTAATCTGTCAATGGTCTTAATTGGATTTAGATGTTTGCTTGACGCTTTAGCATAGAAACTAGACCACAAGACACTCCTGTCTACTTGTGGTGTGTATTCCACTGTTACTACTGTCTGTCCGTTTAAAAATAGCATCAAAGCTTCGATAACAGAGAGACAAAAATAATTGAATCGCATATCCAGCTGTGTTAACGAACGATTTACTGTCAACCTAATTTCAAAACCAAGATGTTGACCTTGTTGTGGCTATCTTTAGGTTGGTCTTCTTGCAGCCTTTGACATGATGCTGACAGGAAGAAATATCCGAGCAGATAAAGCCAAGAAGATGGGACTGGTCCACCAGCTAGTGGACCCTCTAGGTGAATCTCTGACTTAGATTTGATTTAGAAAAGACCGGCTATGATCTCTGACAAGCTTCCAATGACTGCTTCTGTCTTACTGTGCAGCAACGACAATGTTGCCCTTCCTCAGCAGCTTGTTACAATGTGATTCTTGCGGTATTTGTTGGCGCCTCAGTGGATCTTCAGCGTTAAAGTGTTTGTCTTCAATCTGAGCTGTTTTGAATCGGCATTTTGGTGTTTCACTGTAGGTCCTGGGTTGAAAAGTCCAGAGGAGAGAACAATGGAATATCTGGAGGAAGTTGCAATTGAGTATGCAAGAGGAATTGCCAGCAACAAAATTGCTCTAAGCAAACCGAAAGGGATGATGCAGAGTGAGTGACACCGGACGGATTAACATGCAGCGGCTTTGTTTTTAAAATTCCCATTGAAATAATTGTTTTTGTCTGCGCAGAAATTGTAGATTACGTCATGAGCTATGAGTTTGTACGGAATCAAGTGTACAAAACTGTTCACAACAAGGTCATGAAGCAGAGCAAGGGACTTTACCCAGCACCCCTGAAAATCATCGATGTAAGTAACAAGTCATTCACTACGCAATCATATTTCCCAGGAACAAGCAAAAACTCCACATTGTAGTCTGTTTGAGAATCTAGTCTCTTTTGCCATCTCTGCCTTTGGTCCTTTATTTAAGTGAAAGTAACACACACCTGTATCGTTTCCCCCTCCTCGCAGTGTGTGAAGGCTGGAGTAGAACAAGGTCCCGTTGCTGGATACTTGGCTGAATCTCAGGTAGGAGGAAAGAAGAAGTTGCTTTTTTACATCACATTTGATAATAATGTGGTCGCCACAGTGATGCAGGTTAAAGCTCATTTCTTTTCAATTTGTCTCGTCAGAATTTTGGTCACTTGGCAAAAACATTAGAATCGGCGGCCCTCATCGGTCTCTACCAAGGTCAAGTTGCGTGCAAGAAGAACCGCTTTGGAGCCCCAGAGAAAGACGTGAAGTGAGCAGATGATCTCAAATAGCATGCAAACATATCAGAGTGTGTAACGTGTTAGATTAGTCACTATCAGACTTATGGGTGGCTATCCTTATGAATCTTAGGCACTCGCATGTCTATGATTGAGGCATGGAAGTGTGTTTGGGTTTGTTTGTTTTCGTTTGTCCCTAAATCGTCTCTTTATTGTTCATAACTAGGACCCTTGCCATCTTGGGAGCAGGTCTGATGGGAGCGGGTGTGGCCCAGGTGACTGTGGACAAAGGTGTCCACACCATTCTGAAGGACACCACTGTGCCTGGACTTGCCAGGGGGGAGCAGCAGGTCTACAAAGGGTGGGGCTCTTTAGGATGGTTTCTCATATTCACTTTACATGAATTCTCTAGGCCGTTAAGATTTAATCATAGAAGCTACAGTCGACGTTGTCAGCGTGTTGAAAGAATAATTGTGTTGGTCAGGCTCAACGACAAAGCCAAAAGGAAGAACATCACAACCTTCGAGAGAGACTCCATTCTGTCCAACTTGACCGGTCAGCTGGATTACAGCGGCTTTGAGAAGGCCGACATGGTGATCGAGGCCGTGTTTGAAGACATCAACATCAAGCACAAGGTTTTGAAGGAAGTTGAAGCTGTAAGTTGAACGGGACCTTGTGACAGGTTTTTGCTTTGTTTGTAACGATGTAATAGTCGGGGATGCTTAGCCGCGACGTGATGGAGCGTTCATGTGTCTGCAGGTGGTTTCCCCACACTGTATATTTGCCAGCAACACGTCTGCCCTCCCCATCAAAGAGATCGCCGCCGCCAGCAAGAGGCCAGATAAGGTTTGTTTTTCCGAATCTCCTGCATCAGATCTAAAGCACGTTTGTTCTGCATGAATGAAACGGCATCGCTGAGCGTCGTCACCGTGTCCCTCAGGTCATCGGGATGCACTACTTCTCCCCTGTGGACAAGATGCAGCTCCTCGAGATCATCACCACCGATCAGACCTCCAAGGACACAACGGCCGCCGCTGTGGCAGTGGGCCTGAAGCAGGGCAAAGTCATCATAGTTGTCGGGGTGAGCATCACGTGGTCACGATGTAGGATGAACTGACTGAGGTTGAAACACGAGTAACACCAATGACATTTATAACCCGTCTTTCTTTGCAGGATGGACCTGGCTTCTACACAACGAGGTGTTTGGCCCCCGTGTTGGGAGAGGCTGTCAGACTACTTCAGGTTCGTAGGCAAAGCATTACGATATAGCACGCCTGCTCAGCTTCCGTCCTCTTGCCTGGGATCTACTCCTGCAGTGACACGTAGTTAGAAGTCCTTTCGCTCATTGTTAACATGTTTATGATATTATTTTCTCCCATTGTTTGCCCGCAGGAAGGGGCAGGCCCTAAGAAGTTAGACGCTCTCACCACAGGCTTAGGGTTCCCCGTGGGTGCAGTGACGCTGATCGACGAGGTCGGCGTGGATGTCGCCGCCCACGTGGCAGAGGACCTTGGCAAAGCTTTCGGCTCGCGGCTGGGTGGCGGAAATCCTGAAGTTCTGAAGACCATGGTGGACTTAGGGATTAAAGGTATGGGGTCATTTTAAAGGATCGAGGACTTTAAACTTTAACCCACATAACGCACCCCGCAGGTCATTAACTACTTCTTCCTTTAGGCCGTAAATCCGGAAAGGGCTACTACATCTACCAGCCAGGGCTGAAAGGCAAACATGTCAACCCAGATATTGAAGGAATCCTAGAGAAATTCAAGATGACACCAAATCCTGCTGTGTGAGTCGCCACTGGACAATCGTAGAAGTCACAAAAACGAGTCATTTGATTTCCACATTGTTTTCGAGTTGGATTGAGTCTGATAAATTGCTCGCCCGTGCTTTTCAGCTCATCAGACTCGGACGTGCAGTACCGGCTCGTGTCTCGATTCGTCAACGAGGCCGTGCTGTGCCTGCAGGAGGGCATCTTGAACAACCCCATGGAAGGAGACATCGGGGCTGTGTTCGGGCTGGGATTCCCCCCCTGCCTCGGAGGTCAGAGTTCAATCATGTGTCTGTCTGTCCGATTAAGAGCCCCGACTGACTAGCATTCTGTAATTGTGACCGTCCTGACCCGTTTAGTCCCCGTAGAGTAATGTTCGGAAGGGCAGACCCGATCCATATGAACGATTGACATGTACTGTACGCAGCAGCAGTATCTCAGAATACCAATTCTCACATCTGCTTGTGCCCCAGGACCTTTCCGCTTCGTGGACTCCTTCGGCGCCGACAAGCTGGTGGACAAGATGAGGAGGTACGAAGCCGTCTTTGGAGACCAGTTCACTCCTTGCCAGCTGCTGTTGGACCACGCCAAGGACCCCAGCAAGAAGTTCCACCAGTGACCCAATCCACCACGTGCCAGCAGTACTTAACAGAAATCCATTCTGCCGCTTGGATGTGCCTAACGTTTATACAATAAAGACATTGAAAAGTCAGTGTCGGCAGAAATGGACGGGGTTATTTTCCCCTGTACTTTAAGCACTATTGATCTAGTTTGTGTATATAGTTTGGGGATGCCTCAACATCCAAATATGGAGTCACTGTAACTGCAAAAGAAATTAAAATGTTTCTCAAAATGGAATCATTAATTTTCAACAATAATGGATGATCCACCAGTGTGTTTTTATACCTGAATGGTTTTTGTTTTCGATGGCCTGATTGGAGAGGTTGTGTAAATGTTGAAGCACTTAATTAAAAACCTGTTATTAAATCAAATCTCTGTGGAAGAAAAAAAAAAGTTCACCTGCTAGTCGGAGTGTTGTTGTTTCATCATCATCGCGATAGCAGAAACAAACCATTGGATCGGAATGCTCGCATCCAATTCGTCGTGCGGGTCACATGGTTGTTTCCCATTGTCCGCAGCGGCGCAGGGTGTGTACAGCGGGAAGGCTGCGTGGGTTGGGCCGTGGGACGTCTGGGTGTGTTTTTCCTTCGGACTCGGACGCACATCGCAGCATCCTTTCAAGCCTCGTGTCATCGCTTCCTTGCCGAAAAGATGCTGAGGATGGAGGAGAGAGTGTTTGTGTTTGCGTGTGTGTGCATGTCTGGATCATCAAATCTGCTCTTTATGAGGTGTGCCTGACTGGTTTCAGCAAAAGGAAAGTGAAGACAGTGAAGAAGAAGTGGCGCACCTGTATGGAGAAGAAGGACGCGGATTGTAAAGATGGATTTTAAAGGCGGTTTTAGCTGTTCGAGGTGGTGACGATTGTTATTTTTGCCGATTGCGACTAAAATGTCTAAATCCAAACATTGTGAGGCGGTCAGGGTGGTGGTCCGCTGCAGACCATTCGGCAGGAGAGAGGAGAAAGCTGGATGTGAGAGCATTTTGGAGATTGATGATAAACTGGGGCAGATCACCATGAGGAACCCGAAGGCGCCACCTGACGAGCCGATGAAAACATTCACCTTTGATTCGGTCTACGGCTGGGATTCAAAACAAAACGACATTTATGATGACACAGTGAGACCTCTCGTGGATTCCGTGCTGAAAGGCTTCAATGGGACGATATTTGCTTATGGACAGACTGGGACTGGTAAAACACACACCATGCAAGGGGTTTCACATGATCCAGAGAGGAGAGGAGTCATACCTAATTCATTCCAGCATATTTTCACTCAAATATCCAGAACTCAGAATCAAAAGTACCTGGTGAGGTCGTCGTATCTTGAAATTTACCAGGAAGAAATCAGGGACCTCCTTTGCAAAGATAACAACAAGAAGCTGGAACTTAAAGAAAACCCTGAGTTTGGGGTGTATGTGAAGGACCTGTCCTCTGTGGTCACTAAGGACGCCACAGAGATTGAACATGTCATGAACATAGGCAACCAGTCTAGATCTGTAGGTTTCACCAAGATGAATGAACGCAGCTCCCGGTCTCATGCCATCTTTCTCATAACCGTGGAGTGCAGCGAGGAAGGGCCAGATGGCGAGGACCACATCCGAGTTGGGAAGCTGAACATGGTTGACCTGGCTGGCAGCGAGCGTCAAAGCAGGACAGGTGCCAAAGGTGAGCGGCTGAAGGAAGCAACCAAAATCAACCTGTCCCTCTCAGCACTGGGGAATGTCATTTCAGCTTTGGCGGATGGGAGGAGCACCCATGTCCCTTACAGAGACTCAAAACTGACCCGCTTGCTCCAGGACTCACTGGGTGGCAATGCCAAAACGGTCATGATAGCCACTGTGGGACCGTCGCACAAGAGCCACGACGAGTCCTTGGCCACGCTGAGGTACGCCAGCAGGGCCAAGAAGATAAAGAACAAGCCTCGGATTAATGAAGATCCCAAAGATGCCCTGCTGAGGGAGTTCCAGGAGGAGATTGCACGCTTGAAAGCCCAACTAGAGGAGCGAGGGATGCTTGCAAAGGAGAGGAGGAGGAGGAGAAGGGACAGCAAAAGACTCAGCAAATGTATGGCTGGCATGGAAGAGGAGATCTTCAAGGAGAGGGATGCGGAGGCGTGGAAAGCAGCTGCGGATGAACAGGATGTGGAACGTAGCATGAAAGGGGAAAGTGAGAAGTTTCTAAGTTGTGCCAGCGCCTGCCAGGGGGGCTGTGAGAAGTTCAGGCAACTAGATGGAAACAGAAACAGCGTGTGTGAAACGCCTATGGATCAAGAAACTCTGGAGAAGATCATTGAGAAATATAAGGTAGCTGTAAACATGATGTACCATGGCCAAATATGATACAGTGTCTGATAAATGACACGCTGACAGAACAAAAGAGTTTCCCATCAATAATTAATTGCATTTCTTTGTTCGCAGGCGATGGAAAGTAAACTGTTAGTTGGAGGAAAGACCATAATTGATCACACCAATGAACAGCAAAAAATGCTTGAGCTGAAGAGGCAGGAGATTGCAGAGCAGGTAAATAATGACTAATATAAAATCAATAATGTATTACAATTGATTGAATGAATGACTCGGTAATGCTTTGGTAGCGGTTGTGAATGAATACACTTATCACTTTTAAACTGAGCAAAACAGTGCATGTAGTGGAATGGAAAGCGTATAAATGTGTATTGTTCAAAACCTGATGTTGTTACAATTCAAAGTTTGTATTGCTGTGAATGTTTTTGCAGATAAGGCAAGAGAGAGAGATCCAGCAGCAGATGTTGTTGCAGGACGAGGAGACGTTAGAAATGAGAGAGACGTTCTCCTCCTTACAGCAGGAGGTGGAACTTAAGACCAAGAAACTGAAGCGGGTAAGATGACTCACCCAGCGATATCACTGTCCCCAATGACGTAATCCAGAAGTGTCGTATCTGTTGTAGACAACACAGATCTCTGGTGGGTCCCGATGCAAATGTCATTTTCTCATTTCTGGTGGGTGGAAATGATTCCTAGCTATGTTTCTAACTGTAATTATAGATGTATAATTTGAGGAAATGTCCCGTTTCTCAAATCCATTCACACACTCACACCGATTTATGCCATTGTTGTTACGTCATACAGCTTGTCCAGTGCAGCCGTAATGATGAAATGATTAATGCGTCCTTGTTTCTCGTTTTGTGCAGTTATATGCCAAACTGCAGTCAGTGAAGGTGGAGATAGGAGACATCTTTGAAGAGCATGTTGTAACCAGACAGGAGCTTGAGCAGACACAGAGTGAACTCACCAGAGAGCTCAAGTACAAGTGAGTATCCAGATAATTGTTCATTGACATCATTTTGCTGTGATTTGTTAATGTATTTTTCATTTTGTTGTGTGTTTGTTTCTTGAGGCATTCTTTAGTTGACCCGCATGTATTACGTCCTGCAGGTATCTATTGATTGAGAATTTTATACCCCCGGAGGAGAAGAACAAGATTATGAATAGGCTGCACTTTGATAGCGAGGAGGATCAGTGGAAACTCCAACCAGTCATTCCATCAGAGAGGTTAGTGATTGATTTCACAATATCAGATACTCTAAGTGTTGGCTTAAAGAATTAAAGGCACTCTGTACAGGACAACACTGTGTTACACTCTGCTGCCCTGCTCTGTACGGGCTGAGGAAGCTTGCATTACATTGTGGTCTGCTCATACTTCTGAGTCAATTTCGCTCAGTACGATTTTGCAAACAATATTGAGTCAAGAGCAAAGACACTGTAGTTTTATTATTAAAGACTGAAAAGGCTTTAAAATATGTACACACCCCAATTAGTCCAATGTGAAACACTGCTTTGGTTCTATTATCTTTGACTACCACATATTATCCACATCTGAGTACAGCAGGTTCACACTTGTGCTTTACAGACAGTCAGGAACAGGAAACAGGAAATTGGTAACTGCAGTAAACATTACGGTAGCAGGTTGATGTAAAGTAGTCATGGCAAAGAACCGTGTTACTTTAACCACACATTACCTACAATGCATTTAACACCACAAATCAATAATATACTGTACAATCAAGTGGGTCTTCCAATTTAACCATTATACATTTGTATAAAGGAGGCCAGGCTGACCTCTTTATTTAGACCACATCTGGAGCATCAAGTACATTAATAATGACTTAATTTCATTCTTTCTCTTTACACCAGTGCACCCACCCGGGCCAGGAGAAGGCCTCTCTCGGCTATGGGATACAAGAGGCCAATCAGCCAATATGCACAGATGGCTCTTGCCTCGGCAATTGGCGCCTCATCTAGATACCAGGTCAGTGCTGTAGATTCATTAATGGCACAGCACAGTACAGAAAATAGTAGTGATAAATCATCAGCACTGTAGTTCTCATGAAGATCGTCACTTCTTGAGGACATTCATCAAAGCTTGACTCTCATCTATTCTACAGGGTGAGAATATTATGTTGTTGGAGTTAGATATGAGTCCACCCACCATGTTCAACTTGGACCTTAATGGAGCGCACCTGGAAAGAGCTTTCTCGCCCAGGCTGATACCCGATCCTCTGGCAGATGTTTGCATTAGGGACATGGCCACTGCATCACGAGTCAGGAAATCCAGATCCTGGTGAGAGAACATCTTATTAATAAGGCAACAGATCCTTAAAGTGTCGCAAGTGTGTTGTATTGCAACAGCAACGTTTGGAAGAATACGTTTTTTTAGGAATTGTGATCTCAAATTGGTTTATAGAACTGCGTCAGTCTCTAAGATACACGTGACGATTGGTGGTCATTTGCAGTATATATATAGTCGTATTGTATGTATTTTGTCTTCAGTATAAAATAGCTAACTCAGATTTGTGCAAATGTCTGCAGGTATCAGGCACCACAAGCAGCATCTGTCCCATCTTCCTCATCATCCACCGCTCTTGCATCCGGACCTCAGTGCTTCTCTCACTCTCAGCGGCCGAGGCCTTCCTCTGCTGCCTACCTTCCACCGGAGAGTCCAATTCAGAAAAGCCCCTGAAGAGGTGGCACACTGGATTCCAGACTGGATAAAGGGCCCCTGGGAAGGATGGGGAAAATCCTAATTCAGTTAACCTCGATTTGAAGTTGATTTTGTAACTTTTCTCCCCCCCCCCCCGGGTTGAATTAATTCAGTAAGCATGTATTCGATGTAATAGAAAGACAAACGTGTCATGCTTGTAACATGAATGTCGTGGTGAGTGGAGCTCTTGAAAGTGATCCTATTTTTGCTGACTTTTTGCCTACTGTTTTGCCTACTGTTGCCTAAATGTGTAGTTTCTCTTTGCTTACCGTGGAAATAGCACAGCCAGATCTGCCATTTGCCTAACCTGTGGCCACGTGTAAAATTACAAATCCAGGTCATACATAAAGTCTTTGAAATTTCTTTAGGCCTTACACTCAGAAACTCTTTTCAATTGTAACAATCTACCTGCCTCTAGTTGTATTACCTGCTGTTTTTCTTAAAGCTAGAGGACTGCAAAATCATCACAATACCATAAAGCCAAACCAGTGCAGGGAGACTCCCAGTAGGGAACTCCTGGTGAAGCCTGTATGCCTGATTCATTGTTGCTTCAATTTCTAGCTAAATTATTTGTGAGATAAAATATGTGAAGAAAATTGCAGTGCAATCTTGATTACCTGCCTTATTTTTTCATAGTTGTGAGATTGTGCGAAAAAAAAATCCATTTGTTTATGCATAAAAATAAACAGACTGAGATTATGCTACAATTGTCTACTGCATTTCTAGAATTTAACATGAATAAAAAATACATAAATTATTCTCATTCTGAAAAGTAAAAAAGCTTGTAAACAAACGAGAAGCGAATTCTTTCCAAATGTTTTTGCACGTGATGATTTAAAAAAAAGATGAGGAATAGCTTCGTTCTGTAGATTATATCAAATACAAATCTCTACAAATACATTGCAGTATTTAAATTTCCCCTGACTACCCCAATTATTGCCATTACATGTCCTCTGTAGTAAACACTCGCTTCTTAGAACACTTTTGCTCTATTTTTTAATGTATACATGACAGATACTGTATATACAGTAAGATGACGTATCTCCCGGGATCACGTGACTCTTTACAGTAAGTCCAACATGGCAGACGGAGTGGATCTTACGCGGTAACTAACGCAACATTTCAACACGGACGTATTAAACACTAACTCTGCACAGGACAGCGACAATGAGGGAGAGACAGAAGAAAAAGAAGGGGAGGACGTGGGCGGAAGCGGCCAGAACGGTATTCAGATTGTTTATACCTTGCTGTTTGTTGTGGTTGTTTTCCCTTGAACGCTCCCGCTTGTACAACTGTGTTTATGAGTTCATGACCTGCTGCTGCTGAAGACGGAATGTTGCGTTTACGGCGCAGGCCTGTGTGTGTGTGTTTTGACGGGGGGAGACATTTGTTCCCCCAGCTGTCACTGTCACCGCGGTACTTAAAGTCCATCAATAAACACACGTGTGGCGTTCACTTGTATACGTCCCTGCCACGTTTGTGAATGTGTCGCGTCTATACATTTACAACTGACACCGCCTGTGGAAGCGAGTCAAGTCACAGTGATGTAATCGGTTCAGAGTTGCGTGCTAGTCCCTGTAGCGCACTAGCTCCTGCTAATGCTTCTCCATTCCTCAACAAGTTTGTTAAATAAGATTAGTGAATAAAACTTTAGGAAACCTGATGCGCCATTGTTAAGTTAATATCCCACTAAACGTAAAGCTGACGGCCATGACATGCGAACGGTGTCGTGAAATATGTTACTTAACGCGAGAATATAAGCAGTGTTGTTAGCACAGAAGCTAGCAGCCTAGCGTAGCATGCTAGCGATTATTTACATTTTCAAATTCTCCTAAATGTTATGTAACCATAAATCCCATGGTGGTTTTAGTGCATATACAGTGAAATATTAGGTCACGTAAATTATATGTGTTTGCGTTTTATTTGGTTTGAGCACGATACATTTATATATAAACGTTATTTTGAAAATTGTATATCCACAAGTCAACAATTTCTATGAAACGTTCCTGAATGAATATGTAGCTACGCCTTTTCTCCGTAGCTAAATGCATACGTGAAAAGCATGTTTAGACGTCATAGTTGTGAGCTTAATAAGGTATTTTGCCTTTCTTTTTGGTCAGTCTTTGATTACTTACAAATTTAAGTTGTGACTACGTTCTAAAAGAAGCATTCTGCCTTCTGCCCTAAGCTTTAGCAAAACAAGGTTCCCTCGTAAAACTTAAGTGAAGTCTTGTACAATCATAAAAATGGCCCCCTCTCTGAACATATGTTTTAATCCCACAAATCTGGATGAGTCAGTCTGGGTGTAAATGCACCTGTTGGTATGATATAAATGCCTCCACCTTTTCATTTCGATTAGTTGTTGGGAAATACAGCGTTTGGCAATTTTGCAGCTTTAACAGAAAGTCAACAAAATTCATGTAAGCAGATCCCAATTGGACTCCACCTCGTAATTGTTTAGACTCTTCCTTGACCCCAAGCCTTTCTGCAGAACTTCATCTAATCTATCCATTACCCTTTGACAGATCCTTTTGACAAACAGGCAAACACTGTTTAAAACATCAACTTGACTGTAGAATAGATGTTTTTATCATCTTTGTTATAATCTCCCTTGTCACTCACATGTGACTAATTTACAACCAAACAACCAAATACAGATACAGAGATACAGATCTCAAATGCAATGTTTACCTTTTATTTCACGTCAATTCCATGATATATGCCACTGCTTGCCCTGTGACCTGAACTTTCCACCGATTTGACCATTAACACAATTCATAATCAGTGATCGGTACGTCCAATGAGTAGTCAGACCAGAATGTACTGTTATCATACCATTACTTATTGTTTTAGGTTTTGGAGAAATACCCAAACACGCCAATGAGCCATAAAGAGATCCTGCAGGTGATCCAAAGAGAAAGGCTGAAGGAAATAAGGTAAATATTCTTTGGGTGACATTGTGCATGAATACCCTCCAGACATGAATCAAATCTCCATGAGAGAGCCTCTCATTGTCTTCATAAGAGAGTCTTCTCTTTGTTCTTGAGTGCTCATATCACTCCCCCCCCTCCCCATGTACATTGTCGTGACTATTTCACTCAGTCTCTAATTGTTTCATTTCTTCTTGTTTCATTGTCACTGTTCTCATCCAGAAGGTAAGAAAAAGCTAGACCCCCCCCCTACTGTAATAACCTCACTGCAATGCCATTATGTTTGGTTTTACCTTTGCACGTTATTAACAATAACATGTACTTGTAATTGGCTTAAATTCCCTCTAGGATTTAGACTGCTGTGAGCATCTAATTCCATATGTTGCACAAACGTAACACTTTCCAGTATAATAAATACTTTGACATTATAACAATGGAAAAGGTTCGGAGCTTTTGTCAATGTGTATTTATGTAGGAGTTTAGTGTAGCTGCATGACATTTGCCATAAAATTGAGCTATGGTATACATTTAATAGGCTAAACTATTTGGACAATTTTATTACTTAACTGGTGTAATTTACCAAACAAATAACAGATGTTTCATTCTTCTCAGCCTCATCGTCGCTTTGCTAAGCTACAAGGAAATTGACAAAATTAAACTAGGTTGTTATTGTGCCTGCCTAATTAAGCTTGTTGTGCAAAGGTTGAGTAAAGCTTAGAATCAACTAGTAGTAAAATGCAATAGGCATTTTTTACTTCAGATGGGTCTAATCTGAGAATTTCAGGGCGCAACTAAAAAAATTATTAGATCAACCATAAAATGTTATGCAACTGATGCCCTTTAAAATCCTCTAAAAAGTCCTCCTGATGATACAGACTTGAATTTGAACTGAAGTCACACGCTTCCTCCTAATGCATGACAGCAATTTTGTCCCCCAGATATCAAACCAGCCTTTACCCTTCTTATCATTCTCCCAGCTGTCGGATTTATTGGGCAACAGATGTGTAATTTACGTGTTTCTCTCATGATCCAGTGGAACTTCTCCTCTGGCATGTCTGAATGCAATGCTGCACACAAACTCTCGCGGTGAGGAGGGGATCTTCTACAAAGTTCCTGGCAGAATGGGAGTGTACACACTGAAGGTTAGTATTGGACAAAGAGCAGCTTTCACTTCTCTGCCCAAGGCACAAACGGCATATAATGCAAATGAATGTATTGGCAATTTGTACCATTCACCAGTGTGTCTGCAGTGTAGACAGAATTATGAAAAACTTCAAGCAGGCTGGCATCATGACAAGCCATCAAAAGACGAAAATGTTCAGACATTACAAATTATGGAGGCTTTGCTTGTAATTATGACATATGCGCTTTGAGTAAGTATTTAGCTCTGGCTCTCCTTCTGTATCCCTCTGTGTCATCCTGCAGAAGGACATCTCCGACGTGGCGAAGGAGCTGTCCGATGACGAATCAGACGAAAGCAGCGACGACCTCTCCGATTCCCGGAGCACAGAAAACAACAGTGCCGCCATCGGTCAAGAGGGCAGGAGGGGAAGGTGGATGCGAAGAGGTACTGTCCGCCACCTATAGGATCATTAATGACATTATACATTGCCACATAACTTCGACAGGCCACACTCACAAAAAAGAAAATGTAACTATGTTTAGCGGCTTATTATAAACAATTTGCCTTAATCTTAAAACAGTATCAAACTCTGTATTAAATAAGGAGACTGCATTGTTTCCTCACCTCCCTTACTGTGATCACTGTTTATACCATGCCAGACCCACGTTTGTTCTTCCCACTGACAATGCTTGCATTCTTATCCATCCCACACTAGTATCCACTGTCTCCTTGGAAATACATTCGTCTGCGTTTATTATCTCTTTTTTATCAAACATTGAAACGCTTGCAAATGCATAAAATGTGCCGTTAAGGAGGCAACTGAGTCTTCAGCTGCAGGTCATAACGCAACATGTGAGTGCAGGAACAGAAACAAGCCAAGGATCATGTAGATGTAGCTCTGTTTGGGCCGCATGCCCACATGTGACTACAGCAGGTTCACGCCTCGGCTCAGGGGTTGTTAAGTGATTCAGGAAGCACAAAAGCTTAGCTGAACCAGACGCGTATGAGGCACGTTGAAGGAGAGTGGCACCATTAATGACCACATCTCATCACAAAACAATTCCAGGAAGGCACTGAACGTCAATAATGATGATAACTAAAGGTGGGTTTTTCTCTTTTTTTGACAAATATTCTGCGTCCACTGCATCTTGTGTTAATTGTCAGCGCTTGACGGTTACATCATGACAGTTTTTTGCTTTCCTCCTCCTTTTCTCTTGTCCGTCACTGTTATCTTGAATGTCGCCCTTGATTGTTCCTGATTGCAGTGCGACTTCAGAGAATGAGCTTCTTGTCAAGTACCAATTATTTTGTTTTTCTCCGGCTGCCGCGCTGACTGGCTCTCATTATTTCTCTCTGCCACTTGAACATTTTAAGTGACTGTTAAAACAGGAAACTGTATTTTCTCTGTGTGACCCGTGACCACTTCCTTATTGTGTACAAGTTAGAAACTTGCAAGCAAATTGGCAGTATTATTTTTATGTTGGGTGTTAATAACGGCAAAGAATCCGGAAGTCAAAAGCAAATAATATATAAGAAAAAGACACAAATGTTCCTTTAACTGTTTGTGCTTTGGCAGAAAAGAGGAAACAGACAGTCAAGAGGTTCAGGCCTTTTTAATAATGGGATATTTTAGCGAGGTAAGGCGATGTGCGTCTTTGTGCACGGCAGCGGGTTTCAGTTTCACCACAACAATAGAATAATGTGACAAGGTCTGTGTGCCTCCCTCAGGGTATGTATTTTAAAACGTCTGTTTTGTGCTCTTGTGTGTCTTAGTTCCCTCCAAGCTGCAGTCACAGCCTTCGTCGCCGCAGCCACGCTGCTCGTCACCCTCAGTCCCCAGCAGTAAGCTCATCTCTCCCTCCCAGAAGCACAGCAAAAAAGCTCTGAAACAGGTACCCACATGTTTTCTATTACTTCTAATAATTGTGTACTGTAAAGATAGAGCTTATACATCGTTTACATAATTCTATGATGTTACGCGAGTTGTAATCCCTGCCACCTGACTCCACCATATTCACCTTCATGTTTACGCGCAAATACACGCAAATGCAGGCGTTTGTGTCCATGTCATTTTTCAGGCTTTTCCCCTGTCTGTTAAACATCTTGTGCTGATTATTTAAAAAAAACGAGGCATCGGGGGAAAATGCCTACAGCTGCTTTTATTAATGTTCTCTTAATTCACCCATGCAACACTTTCCTCCTGGCTTCCTCGTGCTTTTTGTGTTCCATTTGATTAGATTTCCCTTCATTGTACAGATTGTAATGCACTCCATCTGCACTGGTGTGGAATTTTGCAGCTCTCTAAGACTAATTTGAATTCGTCTATTTGCTGCAGGCCTCACTAGGAGACAGTTCCTTCACTCCTCTTCAGATATATTCAGTTACTTTCCGACATATTTACTGACAGAATCTTGATGCACTTTTTCTTTAATTGCTTTAAGCTGTTTCGCAAGGTGATCAGAAACGGTTTTCAACATGTCGATTATTTATGCCTGTGTTGTGCAACCCCGTGCTTCATTGCAGCACTGTGCTTTAGCTGTTCTTTAACCAGGCAAGTGGCCCTGGGGGGGGGGGGGGGTTAGTTGCAAGGAGACAGAGTTCCACACACTGACACACTTACACTCTCTTTCTCATGCTTTCGGCAATTTGTTTCCTCCTTATTTTGCCTGTTTTTCAGGCGTTGAAGCAGCAGCAACAGAGAAACCAGCGCAGACAAGGAGGAATGCCAACCACTTCGAGTCCCAGGCTGCTTCTGAAGACAATCAAAGACATGGCTGACAACATTACTACAAACCCTGGTAAGAGACAGCCATTACACGGAAGAAGACAAGCTGATGTTACTTGATTGATTTTACAGCAATGCATCCAGCCAACCGAATAGTTTTGGTATTTCTGTCATGTTCATTGCTTGATCTCACACGTTTAGAATGAAGTTCTGTTTTCCTGCAGTTTGTCGGTTTTCACACTGTTTTAAGATGAGCCAGCCTTTTTGTTTTCACATTAGACAGCAACACAGTTAGTATCATCCTAATATGACTCCAAATATGATTGGCAGCGTCGGTATGGGAACTGAAACGGTCAGAACGCTGTCCTGCGAGTCCTCAGAACTCTTCCTCCAGCTCCTCTTCATCTGTCAAAACAGACATGTGCCACCCCATTGGAACGAGGAAGGTACCCCAGAGGTCAGGGTGCCTTAATGCAAGTAAGTCCGATGTCTGCTTTAATGTTCGAACTATTATGACAGCAAATGACTCAACATGTCAGTTTCCCGACAGGTATATTTCTCCGAACCCGCCTTAGACCGTTCTCCTTGTATGATTCTTGCAGGGCAACTGAAACGCACCAAGTGTAAAATAGATGTGGAGACGCCAGACTCAATTTTGGTGAACACCAACCTGCGGGCAATCATCAACAAACACACCTTCTCCGTCTTGCCCCTGGACTGCCAACAGAGGCTGCTCAAACTTCTGCCTGAAGTTGACCGGCAGGTGGCGCTACACTTATGCATACTTCTTTCTTGTTTCTTTTTATTTCAAGTGTATCCGTTGGTCACATGTTTTGGAATTCACCGTCTTCACTCATAGACCCTAAATGTCAATGCGGCTCCTCGATGTTGGTGATTGTGATATTAATCGATAACGTGGTCCCTCCTCTCCACAGGCCTGCATGGATGGTCTCATGAAGGTCACAAGTTCTGCCTTAAACAATGAGTTCTTCACATCAGCAGCGCAGTCTTGGAAGGAGAGACTATCTGAGGGTCAGTTCAAATGCAACCAGAACCTAACCACAGCAATAAATACACATCACAAGGCAAATTATCCTTACCCAGGTTCACTGAAACTAATTAGAAAACGAATAATGTGATTTCGTTTTTTTTTTTTTTTTTTCTTTTTTTAAACGCTGCTCTAATTTGTTTTTTTTTCCAGGGGAATTCACTCCTGAGCTGCAGTTAAGAATGCGTCAAGAAATTGAGAAAGAGAAGAAGGTGGAGCTCTGGAAGGAGGCCTTCTTTGAAAGCTACTATGGTGAAAAGTAGGTTTTTCCATTATGATTAACAATTAGCAGATGATTGACCGGTCCAATCCAGCTTTAAGTCTTTTAACTTCATTGCAGAGCAAAATTGCAACACCAATGACATTTGGGAAAATGATTTAGTTGTGTTGATTTTCATGTTTTACTACCAACCAATGAGATTGCAAACAGAACCGTAACATTTTTCTTTCCCATTAGTGGAATGAGAAGAATTATAAGTATTCTTGCGAAGAGTTGAGATGTTTGTCAAAGGGCTGATTAACATCTTGCTCATTTATTGTCTCAGTGAGTGAGATGATGTTTTCATATATTTTTCATACCAGCGCTTATGCAAAGTTGAAGAATACAATTCTCAACATTGTTTGAGGCATTTTCACACTCTTGCAGCCCATTTTTGTGTAATTTGTGAATGCTTTGAAAGCTGTTTTACTCAGTGTTATGTTCTGCTCACCTGTTCAGAACCAGAACCATTAATCTGTTTTACCCCCCCACCTTCTTTACCTGTGTTTAGCTCTGGGCTTAGCTATGAGGAGTCTAAAGAGCTGACACAGGCTGATCTGAAACAGGAGTCTGCCAGGCCCAAGTCCACCCCTCAGCACACAGGACCTGCTGCTCGAGTACCGGCGGATCCCAAGGGCACCAGTGACGGCAGCAAGACGACCGGTGCTCGAGACACGAAGACATCTCAGGAACCGCCATCGTCACAGCCTGCTCCAAAAGATCACAACACAACCACAGAGCCCATGAGGACGCGGCGCTCGCAGTATGCAGAGGATCGGAGGTTGAACGCAGCGTTGCAGTCCGGGTCGAAGCCTGCAGTGACTGCCGTGCAGGCTGAACGGGCCGCAGCGGTTACTCTGCCTGAAAATGAACATAAAGAGGAAGCGCAGGGGGAGAAAACTGAAGTCCCCCACTCACCAGACAAGAAGAGCCCGCCGCCAAAGGCCGATGCACAGTCGGAAGAAGATCAGTCGGTGTCTGCGGTGAAACCTGCCGAAGAGAGTGAGGAGGTCATCCACAAGCCAGGTGACTCCACAGAGCAAACCAAAAGGAAGTCTCCCAGTCAGCTGGAGGGTGAATTGACACCAGAGAAAAGGCCTCGTCTGTCCTCTGTTTCCTCAGTATCTTCAGTCTCCTCTGTCTCTCCGCCTGTGTCGTCCATACCAAGCCCTGCCACGCCAACCTCAGCAGCAAATCAGAGAGTTCCACCACTCAAGGTAGGAACAGAAGTGCGAATATGACTCTGTACTATGTGTTTCTCCTGGCAGATGTTTGTCTAAAATGTTTATTTCTTTTCATTTTATAGATCCCAGTGTCACGAATTCTTTCCGTTCCACTGTCGCCTAGCCAAGTGTCACCCAGGACGCCCCTCCCTGCCCCGCTTAGCAGCCCCGGCCGCACGGGCGCTCGCACTTTGGCCGACATCAAAGCCAAAGCTCAGCTCGCCCGGGCGCAGCGAGCAGCAGCGGCCGCAGCTGCAGTGTCATCCGCATCCAAAGGGGCAGTGCCAGGGCCAGGGCCAGGAGGAGGAGGAGGAGGCATCGGTGAGCAGACACACCCGTCCCCCAGCCCCAGCCCAACATCCCCACCGCCGTTTAGCAGGATACCAGCCACCAACACCAGCAGCCTGACAAGTACGCCTCCCTCTCACCCATTGGACTGCTTTGGTCCAATAAATCCAAATCAGTCTCAGTCCTTTTACGTGAGCAAAGCTGATGTCAAACAGAAATGTAATTTTCCAGGTAGTGTCAGTACAGGACACCACAGCATTCATAAGAGTTCAGACCCATCTGCTCAAACCTCTTTTTTATCTGGACACAGTATGAAGGGACATGAAAACCCATCATCTGCTGGATCATCAACCAGAAGCAGCTCCTGCATCCCAGCAAACAACCCACTGGTTACTCAACTACTGCAGGGTAAAGAGGTTCCCATGGAGCAGATCCTTCCAAAGCCGCTGGCCAAGATGGAAGTAAAGATGGCAAACCTACCCCCTGGTAGTAAGGGGAAGACATTGCACTCAGCCTCTGGTGGTGTTGACGAGCACAGGACTGATAAGCGAATCTCAAACCCGCTCAAAATTGTAGGGCGAGGTGCAGTTCAGTCGGAATACACAAGACTCCACAGGGAACTTCCTGATAAAGAGACGCAGGAGCAGATCCTACAGGCTCTCATGCAGAGGAAGGTCCACCAGAGCCAGCCTTATGGAGGTATGGGGTCTCAGCCCCCCCAGTACACAGCCCATCAACTGCTGTATGCAGAAGAACGTCAGGACCAACCCAGGTTTTCCATAGGCTTTCTGGGCCGTAAGGCAAAGTCTAAGCCTGCCATGACCGGGCATTATCTGCTCAATGTTTCCACATATGGCCGAGGAGCAGAGAGCAAGAAACTGCACCAGTCTGCCATCCCAAACAAGAGTGTGTACAGCTTAAAAACGGAAGAAGAGGAGGGGACTGTCGCGGAGGAGCAATCCGGGAAGGTTCTCTCTCCCACAGCTAAGGTGAAAGCGGAGCAGCAGGGATTCTCCATAACACATCCCGACGAAGCGGAGAGCTTCCAGCACTGCTTCAAAGTGAAGACAGAGCCCGGTTCAGAGGACGGCGCCGCTGGTGCCAGTGACCGCAGCGCCACTGCCAAAGACACCAGCCCCTTTCCTCAGTCACACCGACGCCACCTCCAACTCTGCAATAGCAATCAAGGAAATTCCGAGCCATACGTCACGTCGCCACATGCAGTGATAGATCCCAGCCACCAGCAGCCGTCCGCTTTTCAGACCCAGAGGACGCTGGGTAATCAGGAAGCCTTGGTAGGGTCGCGCTATGGGGGCACCATCAACATGTCAGTACCTCACAACACCGCAGCCACCGGGTCGTCCACGTCCTCATCGGAGGCCGACAGTCACGCTGTCCGGGGCAGCGTCATGTCTTTCTCAGTGACTGTCACCACCATACCCGCCGGTCACTCATTAGACCATGGCAACCAGGGCGAGCCTTCACCGGAACAGTCGTTCATGGAGAGCGCCAACATTGAGGATGTCCAATCGAAATGCTACTGCCGTCTGAAAGCGATGATCATGTGCAAGGGATGCGGAGCCTTTTGCCACGACGACTGCATCGGCCCCTCAAAACTGTGCGTCTCTTGTTTAGTGGTACGATGATAAGGAAGTAATAACAAGCGTGAGATGCGCTGGTTTGATTTGTATTGTATCAAGGCACAAAGCAGGTGCAGGTTATTCAGTGTCCGTACAAAACGGCGTGGTGAAAGTGCATCAAGCAGCCAGTCAAAGCAGCTGGCGTGCAGTCGCTGTTGGAAGGGTAAGGATATACACTGGACCATCCATTGTTTCACCATCCAAGGAAAGTTGTTTGTGTTGTGCAATTTTGGTAGAAATGTCAATCAGTTTTCATCAAATCAGTCGTCTTTCAGATACGGGACAAAATCTGGCAATGTTTTGCACTTGCATAGAGTTAGTGTGATATATTTTTTTGGCAATATACACTCGTTGTTTTAAAAGAAACGGAGGGAAAATGAATGTTGCTATTTTTGTAGAACACAATGTGTGTGTTGTGTTTTAGACTGACACTTTTTCTTACTCTGCCTAAGGAGTTACTCTATGTTCAAAGGCAAAAAAAGGGCGCTAATGATAATCACTTCTAGATGACCTCCTATTTGACATTTATGCACCCATGGCAGGGAAGTGCAACTTAAAGTAACTATTTTATATAAAATTGTATGTTTAGTACTGAACACACTTTTCTTTTGAAAAAATAAAAATAAATCTATACTTTTTAAAAAGAGAGTATACAAAAGAATTTTCTGAATGATACTTTATAAAAAGCAAAAGTACAAATAATTGCACATCACCTTGTTTTTACTAACTGACATGGTGGATCACTTCACTTCAAACTATACAGTTGAAAAGTCATTTGTAGATTGAAATGCTCACACCTCCACTCCGGCGAGGGAAAAGTGACGGGTTTTCCATTTCAAGCCAAGGTCATGCACTAAGTCAGTCACTTCCTACTGTGTGAACCTACATTTCCTCCTCAGAGCCTATACGCCGCTTTGTAGATAGTCTCCCTCTCCTCCCTGTCTGTAAAGTAAATATTAGCAGCGAGAGTTAAAACACTCCAGGCAAGGGGAGGGGAGAAAATTAAGATTATTGTTCTAGTTTTTTTCCACTGTATATATTTGCTGGTTTATTTACCTAAATGTAGAAATGATTTTGTCCATGCAGCCCACCTTGCTTGAGGATATTCAGCTGTTTATTACAAAATGATTTTTACTGTGGAAAGAAAATGTTAAAGGACTTAAATTAATGCCAAAAGCTGTCTCATGTAATGATTCAGCATTGGCACGCTTAAATTATATAAAATGATTCAGAGGTACAATGTGACACCGATAAACAGAAATGTGACACTTCAATATGGCCTTTTTCCAGATGAGATGAAAGATCTATCCTTCATCTAGTATTGTAAGCACACAATAATACTTTATAATGTTCATTTTTAGGTATATACAGGTGCAACTCAATGAATGAGAACATTGTGGAAAAGATCATTTATTTCAGTAATTCAATAGAAAAAGTGAAACTCTCATATATTATAGATTCATTGCACACAAAGTGAAATATTTCAAGCCTTTATTTGTTTTAATTTTGATGATTATGGCTTACAGCTCATGTCACCCTAAGTTCAGTATCTCTCTTTAATATTGTGAAAAAGTTCAATATTGTAGCCTCACAGTGTCTCACTCTAATCAGCTCATTAACTCAAATCACCTGCTGAGGTTTCCTGAGCCTTTGAAGTGTCTCTCAGTCTGGTTCAGTAGGAGACACAATCATGGGGAAGACGAACATATTCTCATTTATTGAGCTGCACCTTGTGTTGTTCTTTAACTTTAAGTAGACCAGACAGGGTTTCATCTTGTGTTACTGTATGCTTACCTCGACTCAAACAAAGGCTATTGTGAAGTGTTACCTTAGCTGTTTATGGGGTGTATATGCCTATTTGCAGGTGAAGACATATCGATAATATTTTGGGACCTCCAGGAGGTGCAAAGTTGTTTCCAAGGTAATATGCCAAAGTCACCTTAAGAAAATAAATAATCAAATCGCGTTTTTAATGTTTGACTAGCGAAAGTAATATATTTTAATTAATATATTTTAATATAAAGATCTATTTGCTGATTGTTTTGAGATCAACAGGGTATTTACTATACTATATCAGCTGTCCACTTGTCCTATAGTTTTGTTCAGACTGGACAGGCTACAACAGAGAATAAGTTGATTTTTTTCAATTCAAATTGCCCTTCTGACTACATGGCCCAGTTTTCTAGCAGATCTATTGGTCTATTTTTCCATAGACATGTTGTCTAATGTGCATTCTCTTTGCTCTCTACATCGTCCGTATATTTTAGAAACAATTAGATGTTGTTTTTTAAAAACCAAATTTAGGTGAGTGGATTAATCCACATCAATTTTAAATGTATTTGTATTGAGGTTCTTGTTGAAAAGTGGTTTCAAATTATGTTGAGCTATAGAATCTTCAGGGATTCTTACATATAAGTAGTAATTTCCCTAAACCTGGTACTGTAGTCAAGCAATACATACCAGGATTGCATTCTGTTATTACAAGTTTAATTTGAGAAGTTCATCTGGTATGTGGTTTTATGTAGAAATCTGAGCTCAGTAGGTTTATTGCACTGTAGAATAAATCAACGAAGTCATCCAATCACATCCCAAAGGCAGCTGAAATCTTTGTAGTCCAGATGTATCCAGGCAGCAGCACTCCGTCTTATCTGTCCTCTCTGAGCAGAGATCACCTGTTGTACTTATTTAGAAAAGCGTGTCATTGAATTGTTGTGTGTGTGTGTGGGGGCTAGCGTCAATGGCAATCAACCATTTTAAAACGTCACCTTTGTCACTAGATGAATTTGTTCACGTCCGTGTCATTTTGTCTCCAGTTAAACTCCGGATGAATGTAATATAGTAATTAGCACTTGTAAACAAAGTGTATTTTATCAGAAGTTATAGACTATTATGAATAAATAACAAAACGAAGCGTGGTGTGTTTGTTTGTTTGGTTTGTGCCGGTGCAGATCCCTGAGGGGAGTGTTTGTTTTTTTACCCCACGTTACTGTTCTTTTTTTTCTCCAATATTTTTTCAAAGAACGTAAATGAGGCATTACGTCATAACGGCAGAAATAGCGGGCTCGTGCGCCTTTAATCGGCGCTCGTGTGCACATGCGTAAAGTATAGTGGTCGCGCATGGCATCTCCCTCGCTCTCTCTCTCTCCCTCCCTCTCCCTCCCTCTCTCCCTCCCTCCCTTCCTGCCTGAGCTCTGCCGTCCTCTGCCGCTGGGTCGCTGATGATGCTGAGCGAAGCGGGGCGCTCGTACGTTTTTATGTGCGGCTACAACCGCAGTTCCCAGCGCCGAGGCGAGTGAGACGGACGGGGGGTGGGGGGAGAGGAGCGGGGGACGCGGTGATGGATCAGCCGAAACGCTCGTGTTTGCTCGGACGCCAGTAACGTCGGCGGACAGCGCGAGGATTCATCAAAAGGTGAGAGTGCGGCTGTGCATCACCGAGGAGGAAGAGGAGGAGGAGGAAGAGGTGTGTGTGTGTGTGTGGGGGGGGGGGGGGGGGGGGGCGGTTATCCTCCTTATTCAGCCTGGTCCACTTCTCTTCATCTGATGTTGCCGATGATGATGCTGTAACGCAACCTGCGCGGATTTTCTCCGGTAAAGGCCAGCTGTCCATCTGCCTCTTCCTCTCCTGTCAGCCCGTGAGAGAAAGAGAGAGAGAGAGGGAGCAGGAAAGATGCACGGTTGCCATTGTGTCTTATCCCACATTTATGACCATCACGACACACCATTCACATTGCGGAAATAAGGTAAATAGGCAGTTAGATCGCCAACATGGCTGCGTTTTGGGGTTTCTTTTCTTCTTCTTTTTTACCTTGTGGATCCCTAAGAAGTGAGTTGCAAGTGTTTGGAGGATTGCTGGATGTTAAGAATCGAGGTTTGTGGACGCGGAGAAGTGAATGTTATCAGTGGAGAGCAGATACTGCAGTATTACCGAGTCCTTATGTGGACTCACGTCAAAGGATGTTGTCATTACCTCGAAGATGAAGGTGCGGTTACAGTAGAAATGCAGCTTTAACTCGGGCCTGTCATGATTAATACACACTCACTGCATTAACGAGAAGGGATTCGACCCGCAATTGATTACAACTAGCATTGTTTTTCTTATGGTTTACCCAGAATCAGACAGATTTACGCCTCTTTGTCAGGGATGGACAATCTCGATGTGTGTGTGTGCAGCTATGGATTAATTTCCTATATGTTTTCCTGATAATCTATCTCTTGATTGCATAGAATCAGCGAATTGCGTCGTTGTCATGGGATTTATTACCTCTGCTTTTGTGAACTCTGAACTCAGCCTACCAAAGGCTCGAGTTGCCTACTCATGAATATCTGCAGTTATGTCATAGCTGAGTATTTACAATGAACCAGTGTGGTTTTTGCTGACATGTGTCTGTTGGTGTTGTAGGATCTCCCGCCACACAACAGAGCTTTCCTATGTGTTAACCAGTACAGCAGTGCTTCTCCTCTAACTTATCACCCTCATAGGTGAATGCACCTTGCACCACGCACATACAAAAGGCAAGGAATGAACCTTTAATCCTGATGTTTTATATAATATTGCCATTACTAAGCTATGGAATACAACATTTTACTGGATGGGACCGTTTACTATTTTTGCCTCATGCCTGTACCTAACAAAAAGAACCATACTAAACAAGAGATGCAAACATCATTCAGAAAAGTAGAAACCCTGAAAATAGTGGAACCATGACTTCATGGCTCACACTCAGCTGCTCAGCCCCCCTTGGTCATTGAACGCACCCTGAGCGTGCACGTGATTGAGACATGTTTGGGGCATTCAGGTCCCTTGGCTGAGGCTGTGCCTGGTACCTTATCACTCATTGGCCATCCATAATGTGCTCTGTGTCCTTCATTATGAAGTTGTTCCTGTGCAGCTCAGGCGGCGTCATTAGCCCACAGGATGCAGCCATCGCTGAGTGGGATGTCATGGAGAATTATCATTTACACAGAGCACCAGCACTGGAGTGTTCTCCCTATAGCCTGCACACACCATCCTCTACGGGAGGAGAGAGGGGAACAAAAGCACAAATTGAGAGTTAATGAAGTCCTTGAAGGGGGGGGGGGGGTGTTAATCACTCATTTAAAAGTCAACTGCATTTTGTCAGAGATGAATAGATTATCTCTCTGTGCAAATGTGACATCAAGTTCAGCTCTCATCTCCTGTATGTCTTTTCTTCACAGGGTCGACGTCTACTGCTTCACTTTGCTTGACATTCAGCAAGAGACAGGTAAATACTTTTTAAAGCTTCATAAAACCAGACGTACTGCTGAAGTTGTGTCTCGTATACATAAAATGTGACTCGCCACAAGAATGATGTCGTAAAAAGGTGAAGTACATGCTTTTGTTTGTCTCTTAGATACACATTCAATCAAAGCAAATACTGGCACCAGAGTGACAAATACCCAAGACTATAAACACTATAAGATCTTCAAGACCCATATTGTGGCTGAATTGGGCGTGAAGCGTGACTTTGTGAGCTGTGAAGAAGGCCGTGCCTCCATACAGCATCTGATAAAATATTGAAACTTTGTGTGCAGTGTTTGTTACAGTCTCGATTAGACATGCAGCCACATTCTGGGGCTATCTGAGCAGATAGTGCTGAGTACAGAACGCCAACGCACCGAATAAAAGTCTGATTAAATAGATTCAACACTGTCAGGATTACATTTTCTTAGTTTCCACTCAGTTAATCCTAATTTCTCTTACATTTATAGTGGCTTTTTAAAAAGGATCTATACCGTCGTCGTGCCACGAGATGAGACAATCCTCCGATATCACTTTTCAATCGTCAAAGCAGCGGAAAATGTTCATCTCAACCCATAATTGGTTTCATCTCTTGTTAAAATGCCTACTAAAGCTGCATCACCTACATATTCAACCGAGCGAGTAGTTGATATGATGATGATTACAGATAATTGTCGTTGTTTTTACTGTCAACCGAGGCATCGTCTTCTGGAATTGATGTCTACGCTCGCATGTGTGATACGTATACAAATCATGTTCACTTGGGGTGGCGTGTGAACGATTTTGGATTTGTGACGGACATTTGTGTTTGCATTCATGGGCACGTTGTTCTCTGAGCAAGTGAGTAAGTGGTGCATGCTCTGCCGTTTGATACGCCGCAGGATGATCGAGGAAGGCAGCAAACGGGGCAAAGCCATGGTGGAGAAGAGACAGCTCTTCATGGAAATGAGTGAGTGGACCCTTCATTCCTTCACATTCCCAATCTTCCCTCACAGATTGGATTGGATATGCACTCTGTTCTTTTGTCGAACAGCGGGCGTATGCAAATGTTTATGTTTTTGCAAGTACCGATGTTTAACTTTGTGTCTTTATTTCACAGGAGCTCAAAACTTTGACGTTATCAGACTGTCAACTTACAGGACCGCCTGCAAACTCCGGTTTGTGCAAAAGAGATGCAACCGTAAGAGCGTATAGATTCTCAAAGTGTCGTCATGTGCTCTGGGTCCAAAAATGAATACAGGCACAATTGATCACAGTCTACCCCCCCTCTTTGACAGTTCATCTGGTGGATGTCTGGAACATGATCGAAGCCTTCCGAGACAACGGGCTCAACACGTTGGACCACAATGCCGAGATCAATGTGTCGCGGCTGGAGACAATCTTGTCTTCCATCTACTACCAGCTCAACAAGCGGCTGCCCACCACCCACCAGATCAATGTGGAACAGTCCATCGGCCTGCTGCTCAACTTCATGGTGGCCACCTATGACAGGTACGACGCAGTGAGGTGTGGGGGTGAAGTTTTTTTTTTAAGCCTTTATTTCAGAAAATTATTAATCCAGGAAAACAAAATAGAAGGGGGTCAAAAACATCTCCAACACTGAGGATTTTCTTCGATTTTGGCGCAATTACGAGGTCCTCTTCTGTATTCTTAGAACCCTGTCCCTCACAAATCTGGATCTAATGTCTCAAATGCACGGAGACTGAGTGAAAACATCACTATGACAGTCAAAGCAGACAATGGAATACGGATACACACTGTTTATGTGTATGCAGAATTCAGACCTGTTTCCCTAACGATCCTCTCATTCACACACTCAAGTATTGAATTGTATGAGTGTGAAATACAGAATATAAATAATTGCGATATAAATAATTCTCCCCACTGAGCCTCGGGAAAAGCCTTGGAAAACCTAACAAATCCAGATGTCTCCTCCTCCCTCGTACATTACACAGCAAAGTGAGCTGTTTCTGGAATAATTTACTGCTTCCACCTTCAGCTGTTTGAACTTAGCTAGCTTTTAGTCCCTATCAGCTAAAGTAGCCCTGCTGATCTCCTCTGTTTCTCCTGCTAATGTCCGCCCTCACCGCCGCCGCCGTGTATCACAGCGCATAGAGGTTTAATATTGACTGTAAAGCTCTCTCTCATTATTGTTCCCTGCATGCTCAAATTGATTGGCTGCTCATTCGCACAGCCGTTCAATTGCTTTACTCTTATCTGTAAGTTCCATCCCGCCTGGTCCCCGTTTCCTTCTTATTCATGCTGGCGTATCTCAGGGATAAACTTTGTGGAAATGACTGCATGTAGGCCCCCCCGTGTGTGTGTGTGTGTGTGTGTGTGTGTGTGTGTGTGTGTGTGTGTGTGTGAGATCACAGGAAGTGGCTTTGCTATCTGTCCCAAAGGTCTAAACTGAATTAGGCGGAGGAGCTTTCATCCACTCAGTTACCTCTGCTCGGAAGCCGTCGCTAAATGAATGTGAAGTAAAGGTTAAAGCGATTCGGAGGGATGTTTAAGCAGACTAACGCTGATCCGTCTTTACTCTTGATCTCCTTGGTGACTGCATTCGAAGCGCTAACATAAAGAATTTCAACTGTTCACGACGATGTTTGTCATCTGTCACAATGTTATCATCTGATCAGTTTTCTCTCTCCTACACTTCTGTGCTGATGAAACGCCAACTCTCTCTCTCTCTCTCTCTCTCTCTCTCTGCTCACAGTGAAAGCCATGGAAAGCTGACTCTCTTCTCAATGAAAGCCATGCTGGCAACAATGTGCGGAGGGAAGATTGTGGACAAACTACGTTGTAAGTATTTAAATGTAATCGTTGAATTTCTTTACCCTGATTCCCTGGTATTTTCATCTGCAGATCATTGAGGATTGCTCTTTGTGTAATTGCGCATTCCCACCACATGAGGGCGCTGTCGTTACAGATACATTGGCTTTTTGTGCACACTTGCTTATAGTCTTGCACTGTGAATCATTAGCTTGCACACACACTGTAATCATGTCACGCTCATACATGCGTGTCTTCCAGATATTTTCTCACAGATCTCTGACTCAAGCGGAGTGATGGTCTTCGCCAAGTTTGACCAGTTCCTCCGGGAGGTCCTCAAATTGCCCACAGCCGTGTTTGAGGGGCCTTCATTTGGCTACACGGAGCACTCGGTGCGGACGTGCTTCCCTCAGCAGGTACGAATCTGCCTGAGTCTCCTATGGTTCACTCTGATATGGGCCAGTTCTCATTCAATCTGTGTTTTCCCTCTAGAAGAAGATCATGCTGAACACGTTTTTGGATATATTGATGGCAGATCCTCCCCCTCAATGCCTAGTATGGCTGCCACTCATGCACCGACTCGCTAATGTTGAAAATGGTAGGATTTCCCCTTGATATGGGGCTGATTCAGTATGAATGTAGGCTCGCCGCTGCACTTACTGTTTGAATATTCCCGATATTTACTTTCTCCTGTTCATCGCCAGTGATTTCTGTGTTGTTATGAAGTCAGTTTTGTGTTGTCACTCAGTGAAGCGATGTCACTTCTGTCTTTGTTGTGTTTTCAACATCCAGTCTTCCATCCAGTGGAATGTTCATATTGCCGGAGTGAGAGCATGATGGGTTTCCGCTATCGGTGCCAGCAGTGCCATGGCTACCAACTCTGTCAGAGCTGCTTCTGGCGTGGCCATGCCAATGGTCCCCATAGCAACCAGCACCAGATGAAGGAACACTCATCTTGGGTAAGGCAAAGGCCTGATCTTTCTCAATTTTACAGCATGTTTTCCCCCTTTTTCCAACTGACCAAGAGTCAGTGAGCGTGCGGAAGGATTTATGGCAGATATGTGTAACGGGAGACTATCCCTCTCTACTTCTCCTGTCAAATCCCAAAGCTCAGCTCTTAAGCAGGAGAACTTGCAGGTGCTGGATCCCAAATCCAGTTTCTTTCTCAATCTGTTTATGAAAAACAACCACAGGATTAAGAAGAAGAAGAAGAATATTGTTGGAAACCTGATTCCTTTGTCGTATCATTATTTGATGACCGCTCATTCAAAGATAAGACCATGTGTAGCAGTAAACAAAGCTGATACACAATCAGACACTATCTAGCATTATGTACACTCAGTGTGGTTGATCACATTACAGCAGGCAGTTCTTCCCATCACCGACTGCGTAAGACTACTCACCCTGCCTTGTCGAACCCCCATCCTGCATGACCTAGAATAGAGACATTAGAAAGGTTTTAAGGCGAAAAACCTGGGAGCAGTGTAGCTAATATCAGGAGTTTGATACACTAGTGGACCTGGAGAGGCTTTAGAGGTGAGCAGAGGGAAGGAGACTAGGGTTCCCATGTGGAGAGGCCGGTGTAACCATACAGACCGGCTGCCTCGTGCACACACAGAGAGGTTTTTGAAGCTTGGGGTTTAAAAGCCCGGGGGCCGCGGTGCGCTCACGCAAAGTGAGGAACAACATGAGCGGCAGGAGTCGTATCACATGCTCTCTTCATGACCAAGTGGGGGTCTCGTGTTAAACCCAGTAACCAAACAAACCTGCACTGTAAATGACCTCTGACATATCTTAAGCTGTTGGATCAAGAGGCAACACAGAGGCTGACAGATGCTGTGTGTTTGTGTGTGTGTGTGTGTGTCCTGCCCTCCTCACAGAAGTCTCCGGCCAAAAAGCTGAGCCACGCCATCAGCAAATCTCTGGGCTGCGTCCCCATCGGCGAGCCGCCACATCCCGTGTTCCCCGAGCAGGCGGAGAGGCCGCAGGAGCTCACCCATACTGTGTAAGCGCTGTCTGTGTCATCCGTGTTGATTCACAGCATCCATGGCATGTCCACTGACCCGTAGTCTCTCATCATCACAGAACTGCCTCCTCCATCTCTCCATTGCGCTGACGTTCAGGGCGCCGTCTCACTTTGCCCTCGATTCTTTCGCTAATGTGGAAATGCTGATTTGTAACGCAGGTTCAGCCACAGTTGTCCTCATCACTCCGTTGGTAATGAAACTTGGACGATGGTGTAAATCTCACACTTCTTGCTTTGAGGCCGTTGGAAGTCATTATAGGAAACGCATTACGTTCTAGCTGCCGTCTTAAACCTGCGCAGTCATTTTGGTTTCATTGAAAAATTGCCGTGCAGCCGCAATCGTCGGGTCACGTCCTATTTTCCCCCTCATCATTGTTGCGCCAAAAGTCTGTTTTTGGTCTCCCGCCAATACAAAATCTAATAATCTCTCAGATGAGAAAGTGATTTGCGATTTGAGTCGTTGGTCGCATTAGGAGGACGCTCGGAAATCTCTCAACTCCCCCTCCCCCTCCTTCTCCTCCTCCTCCTCCTCCTCCTCCACCATTGGAACCTTCGACATTTCTCATGGCACATTTCATAACGGAAAAAAAGAATCCCGCTTCACATTCCAGTCACGTCCATAAATCTGAGCTGTCTTGCACCTCGCTCCCGGCTAGTGTCAGTGAGTAATTGATAGTCGGCTACATCACGGGGGGGGGGGGGGGGGGGGGGGGGGGGAGTTGCTCTGTGGCTGCCAAGGAAAATAGACAGAACGTAAATACATCATCATGATTTCCTGTTTTACTGCGAGTTAGATGTCATCTTCTCTGAATAAGCCCGGGTATGGAGGCCGCCGAAGACGCCCTTTTCTGCGTGGTGACCAAAGTTATGCATTTAAGATGATGTTTTACATTTGCATCAATTTCCACTTCATTTCCACATGAGAGAATCAGCTGTCCACGCAGATGTTTGCCTCTGGCTGAGGGATGGAGCGGTTGGATTGTCCCGCGCTGTATTCCGGCCCGTCTAGCATGAAATTACAGCACAAAAAGAGATGAATATTGATTAAAGCAACAACAACAAAAAATGTATTATAGCCAAATTGGTGGCTGAAACTATTTGGGATGATCTCTCCTCAGTGCCCTCAGCGAGCAATAATCTGTGTCCTGTGGCAAGGAGGATGATGATGATGATGGCTTCAGATGACAGAAGGCAGCAGAATATTGAGTTCTATCCAGGGCCTTGGATCTTAAAGTACAAAAGCTTGACGGTTTGATTCCGTTCCACCGAAAGATTTGCCTTTAACTGCTAGGGTCCTCTATTCTTTATTGTAAGAGCAAAGCTGTGTTTCTTTCAGGTGAATCTCTTTCCAGGATGCTCTTGTTCCTCTTTAACACTTTGAGAGGCTGCAGTGGACAAAGTGCACTTCCATGCTCTCACAGATGGCACCTCAAGGTCAGTTGTCCCGTCTGCGTTCACTGACTTTCACAGGGATGGAGGCAACTGCCGACCCCTGAGACTTGTTTATACACTTCTCTGTCCCCTGTTGTTACCTATGACGTGACCGTGTCCGATGCGGCAGAGAAAGGTTATTATTTGGTTTATTCTATTAGGGGGTTTGTTTGATTGTCAGCAGGATGGAAATCTCCAAAGAAATGTTGATGTTTGTTTTTCTGGTTTCTTTCTCTTTAGTGTTGAGTTTTAGCTTAACGCTCCCGCCATTGCCCTTGAGCAAGGCTTTAGGACGTAGACTTGATTCTGCACCGCGGCTGCACACCGCTGCAAAGTTCGGGATCGATCAAATCAAATCACTATCAAGGGTACGATAGAGGATGGTCTGTGCTTGGTCTGCCTTGGTGGAGGCATGCTGTCTAATGATGTCCTTTGAGTTTGGTTGGTGGCATTTAATGGTTTTATAAAAGGTTGTTTGTTTCACTGACGTTGCTGTCAAATTCTTCCATATTATGGCGCTGACAGAAGATGCTACAGGCGAATACTCTCCAAAGAATACACACCATACACACACATCATACACAATCAGCCTATTTGTATGCAGAGAATATCATGTACAGGTTTGTACTTAGTCTGTAGTGTCATTCGGCACAAATGGACTAATTGCTGTTTGTTAACAGTGTCAGTGAATACAGTAATTATCTGCTTACCGTCACCACGTTGAGTTTCCTTCTGGCTACAGGATTCTTCCCTCAAAATGTATTCCTGAGATAATGAGTCACACAGAAACTGCCAAGCCTACAATTTCATTCTGCACTTAAGCTGAAATTGTATCTATAAATCACAACAGCGAGAGAATATGTAGCGTGAAAGAAGCGTCGCAGTGCCCTGACGAGCTGACACTTCCTGATAAGAGTTGTGAGTGAGGAGTTGTTGTTTCATGGTGCGACCCAGAAGACATCCGTCAGCATTGTCTCTGAGGTGTGTGTGTGTGTGTGTGTGTGTGTGTGTGTGTGTGTGTGTGTGTGTGTGTGTGTGTGTGTGTGTGTGTGTGTGTGTGTGTGTGTGTGTGTGTGTGTGTGTGTGTGTGTGTGTGTGTGTGTGTGTGTGTGTGTGTGTGTGTGTGTCTGGCGTGCGTATGTGTGTGATGACGACAACAACCCCTCTCTGAGTGAGTGATAATGGCAGAATCAGGGTACAGCGTCAGGTTTAATAAACTCCCAAATGGAACGATCACAAGTCTCCCAGTCACCCAGCGCCTGCACATCCTCTCAAAGTGCAGCTATTCTGATGCCGCTCTGAAATATTTACTGGCGTGTGAAAGCAAAGGCTCACGCCGAGCCGAGTTGAGCTGAGCTGAGCGGAGCTGTGAATGAATCCTTCCTCTCTCACTCTTCCAACTTGTCAGTGAGATTCTGCGGGATTTGGAAAGTTGGAAACGTTTGGGATTCGCCGTCTGTCTCAGGAACTTCAGACTTCAGCCTGAAGACTTTTAAGCGCTGAAATAGGCGGCGAGGTGAGAGAAGGCGTCGTAGATTTCCTTTGCGTTAGTGTGGAACACCGGCTGCACATCCAGCACCAAAGTCCCACTGCAGTGTTTCATATTCGCTTGGCTTCTTTGTCTGGCCAATCAGGGTCCAGGGATCATTTTGGTGCCAATTCAGATCCAGGAATGTTTGTCAGTTTCTTATAAAGGAACACATTTCTCTCAATAAGGGGGGGAAAAAATCACATTATTATTTTATTTGATTTATTTATGTATTTTTCAGTTATCAATTATTCCACTTTTGTCCAGCCTTGGCAGAGGTATGCTCTGTATTGATTGCCCAGCTCTATAAATCCCATCCAGCTTCATATTACCTTCTGGCTTTGCACATTAAGGTCAATACATCTCCATCAATGTCATTAAAACGGGTAGAATGAGCGTGTAATTCACTTTTGTCTGAGTTTGATCTATTGGGTGCTATGGCTGACGTATTGACAGCCTCATGGGGGAAGAGGAAGGCTACTACTTCTCCTCCTGCTTGGTCACAGGCTCCATGTTTGCATTTTATTCTCAGCGGGACGACGGCGATTGAAGGCAATCGTGCGTCCACAGGCCCACGTGTCGGACATAAAGTATGTTGATTGTTGGAAGCCAATGAGCCTGGCTTCATTTTCTCTGTCCTCCTGCCAACTACAAGTACAAGGAAAGGGATACGTTGTCATTCGCTGCACGCAGGCGGCATTAGGCTTAGCGCATTGCAGACTTTGATCTCTCGGTGCCTAAACGTTGTGTCACTTCACCCCTGCTTGACCTCTGAGCCGGCTCCGTGGGGGAGGAGGGAAGGCAGCGGGGGCCCCAGCGGAGACAGGAAGTCAGAGGATGGCGAATAAGGAAGAAGGGGCGGACTTTCCTCATTTCTACAGTCAGTGAGGCGCACGGGGATGAGTTGGACAGCTTGAGCAGGCAAAGAGTTTGAACGGGAAGATAAAAAAAAACGTGTAAAAACAAAAATCGATAAAGCCTGATGCTTATTTATAGGAGGATATATTGGTGTAGTAGCTGTGAGAAGCTTAGAACTTACATAAGTTGCTGTGTGCCAGGCAGGGGAAGAGTGTAAGGTATGCAAACGTCATCATGTATCCTACAGGGACGATTCTGCAGTCGAGACATGTTGAGCAAATCCCTAATTTTTTCCGTGTTTGCGTGAAAAAGCAGTGCTGGAGCAGAGCGCATCAGAGACAGACAGAGGGAGAGAAGAGATGGAGAGAGAGGGAGCGGGAGAGAGGGAGAGAGGGGGAGAGGGGAGCGAGAGAGAGACTCCGTCGTCATACGGTCACGTGAGCGCTGAGTTTCCTTGGAGACAGCAGCAGTGTAGTACATTGAGATGCTCGCCTGCTCAGTTGAGGGCATATCAGGCATCTGGCAACAGCAGCAGTCGGATGTATTTGGCCGGCCGGGCAGGTGCTCTCTATCCTCACAGAGGTAAGACGCTCCTCCTCTCGTCTGGAGTCACTTTACCGTCACATACTGAGCGCTGAAGGAGAAGCGCACTTTTGTCACGCCGGAGAACGGGATCGTACCTGGGATGGATTGATTCGAGCACTCGTCAGCATGTGCTGGAGTAGTGACAGAGATAACCTTGGCTCCTTTCCGCCCGCGTCTCCCCCGTGTGACATTTTAAACTTGAAGATCAGCAGCTTTGGTGTCGGTGCGGACGGTGCAGGGAGGGAGGGAGGGATTGTGGGGGGGCTGGGGTTGTCAGAAATCAGAAATCATCCCATGGTTGTCTTTGGAATTTGTTAAGCAGCTGCTCCTTAGGGAATTTCCCCCTTTTGTATGAACGTCAGCTTTAAAAAGAAGACGCTGACCTCCTGTGCGTCCACGCTCAAGCGGGTTTGTGGGTGAAGAATGAGGCGATTGTGTTTGGAAATTGTCTCAGTTTCCCTCTCTGTGTTCACTGTTGAAGCACGCCGCCTCATGCTGATAACATCGTGGATATAAATAGTTCGATTTGGGCAGAAGTGCTGATTGGACATCTAAACAGAGCAGGGACAGACGAGCTGCTACACAGTGCTTTGTCTTTTGTGTGATAATGACTGCTGTGTATCTGCTGGAGGAAAGGACAATGCAAACCACACACACACACACACACACACACACACACACACACACACACACACACACACTACTGCCACATTACACTACACAAAGCGTGTTAGTTTTCCGATTAGTTTTCCCTGCTGGGATCACCTGGGACATGATATGCTCATCCACTGAAGAGAGACACTTGGGGTTCCGGTGTCTGTCCGTCCGGGGTTGGGGTGGGTTTGGTCACAGACTCCGCTGCCAGATAGACCTCACGGCTTTGTTTACGCTCACAAATTACTTCCCATAATGTCACCTTTCCCGGTATTTCACAGACTTCCAGTTTAATTAGATTTCTTGTCTTGTTGTTGTTGTTGTTCCTCTCGCTCGTTTTTAATTAGGTTTCTGCTAATAGCCTTAAAACATCTCAATAGCCATTAACAGAAAAGTCAATTACTTTGCAACAACGTAAAGTTTACTCGTGTTGCACAACATTCACTAGTCGAATGCACCAACTGTGTTTTTGTACTAATTGGATGAATATGCACTGAGGATCGCTGAGTCATGAGTATTAATCAAATGCAAATGCCTGTTTCCTGCATCGGTTAGCGGCGACGACGAGCTCCTCAGGCCTCTGCAGCGTCGCATTAAAGACCTGTAATCTTGTCTTTTAGTCAGCCGAAACCAGCGGGCAACAACATGAACGACACAATGCTCATGTCCTCTGGGGCGCCAACTCCTACCAAAAGGTAAGTGGCTCGGGGTTGAACCTCGCACCCCGTGACTGCAAATCCACATAATTAGCCTCATTTGTCTGACTGTTATTATGCCTCTAATGGATAGGGTTAACGACAACAAATTACCTCAGGTTAGGCAGGTGGATTTAAAAATCACAGGAATCGTGGGACAGCCTCTCTCTCTCTCTCTCTCTCTCTCTCCGTCTCGCTGTCTCTCTGTCTCTGTCTCTGTCTCTGTCTCTCTCTCTGTCTCTCATCGTTTGGGAAACACAAACTGCGAGGCGAATCAGACTACAGATGTTATTTGTTCCCTCGCACTTGACACACATTTCTGGCATCCGAGCAGCGTGCCCTCGCCTGTGTATTTTTAGAGGGAAAATTTGTTCCGCCGCCACCGTGGTAAAGAATATGCGAGCCCTTCCGACTTAACGGCTGATTTGACAAATAGATTATGATGGAATCGGAGCCTGATAGCGTGGGGCCCCATAAAGCTCGCCCGTCCTCTGATTACAGCCCCTCTCACTTAAAGGCCGCCTTAATTATTTACTCCTCGCGGCGATGGAGTCTGTAATGGAGTGCACCTTGGGAAAGCTGTAATGTGCCTCAGGTTGAGTTTTTTTTCCTTCCTCTTCTGATTCTTTCACACCGTATCTCTTTACTGCATCCTTCTGGTAATTTGTGTTTGCAACGTGGCGCTGCTCTGGGACGATTCTCTCTGGATTTCCCGCGGCGCGTTCCAAAGCAAAGAGGAATCCTTATCCTACACCAGAGCGGAGGTGTGCGTCCAGGAGTTTGATTCGATCCCAGAAGGATTCAAAAAGAAAATGAGGTTGTTGTGGATATTTTTTCCCCCCTGCTTGTGCTCCGTCTGGTTATGGCACCATGAGATGGAGCCCAGGCAGCAAACTGAAGGGCGAAGAAATCTGCCCAAAGGGGGCGAAATCATGTCAGCCATGTTTGAAATTCACTGGCAAGAAATGAAAGCTTACAGATTTTTGTAAGTGTAATTATCTAACCTCTCTCGCAGGCGTAAAACGAGACGCTAAGAATCAATACGTGATTGCATTTCTTGCCTAGATGAGCATTTGTTGCAGCACAGATCTCAGTCTGGTGTCTGGGGGCTGACGGGATGAAGATTAGTGCAGGTTTTGAAGGAAGCTGCCACCGTAGGGACACCTGAGGCGGGAAAATGATGCCTTGCCTTCAGACCTGTGGAGGTCAGCGGACGACGTGGTGTTTAGCATCGTGCAGCTGTCCTGAGGTTTGTAACCTTTTTGTCTTGACATTTTGCTCCTTGAGTCAGGGCGGCTGCAGGACGCCTCCGCGCTCTTGAGGATGCTGTCGCTTCCGGGCGGCGTAACGACTACAAAGCTGCCACGTTTAGGGTAGAAATTGTGCGTTAATCCGCCATGACACTTCCAAAATATGTTGTGTGGATAAGGAGAGGAATCAGGAGAGGAAGGTAGCAGGCTTAGGTTTGGTTGATGAAGGCTATTTCCTGTCTGCGCCTCACAGTGAGTTGGCATACTGTCACACTGGGTTTGTAAATAAACATAATCCATTGTTATAATTATCCTGCACTGGTCTGCCTCCTCCTCCTCCTCGCCGCCTGTGAGCCAAATATGCCACTGCTGAATAATACAAAGCTGCGTCTGGCTCTGCCTCACTCCAGCAGCAGACACGCCTTCTGTCCTCAGGTGACCCCCTTCAGATTTATGAGCAAATGACATCCGAGTGGCTGAGGCGCCGCCACCGCCGCCGTGTCACCGCAACGTAGAAACGGAGCAGAGAGTGATGTTCCCAGCCTCCGTCACCCAGTCTGCGCTGTAGTACTGTCTGCTCTGCTGACATGGCATCTGCTTCCTCCCTCCTCCTCCTCCTCGTCCTCCTGCTCCTCTTCTTCCTCCTCGTCTTCCGCAGACACTCGCTCATCCGCCAGTTCCTCCAAGGGTGAAAGCGACTCGGCGCAATTTATTACCCGTTAGTCATGCAGAACCACAGCGGCAGAGGATCAAATAAAAATCATTTGCCCTCTTGTAGCTTGATGAGTTTTTTATTCGCAGTTAAGCGAGAATCGACCAAATGCGGGTCAGTGTGAAGGCTCGGCTGGACCTCTGAAATGTGTCGTTAGGTGGCATTTACTGACAGATCTATACATTTAAACACCTAATGTCGATTAGATTCAGGACTTATCTTATAGCTTCTGCTCACCCTGGGACTCGACTCTTGTATTCATTCTATAGTGTGTCATCACTCTGAGGATTCCTGGAATTGTAACCAATCAAGGTTTTGACCTTTTAATAAAACACTACGAGGCAGGTTAGTTTGATATCTGGAACACACACACACACACACACACACACACACACTCTCTTCTCAAGAAGTAGTTGGATTTTGAAGAACAACAAATTCATTTTATGTGCAAGACTACTTTTTTTTTGTCACAATAGATAATGAACTAAATTGACATCAAGCCCACTTCAGGCATGTCTTCATCCAAAACCAGGCTCTGACCATAAGGTGGCGCCATGTAAAAGCAAAGTCAAAGACAGGAGCTCCTTCCTCATCCTGAAGACCTTTATAAAGTCTCACTGAAGCTCTTTGTGCTGACCTGAGCAGATCCTCCAATAAGGAAACGATAAGAATCAGAGTCTTAAAAGGCTTTGAGTTGCAGTGATTTCAAATGTTCTCTTTGCAGGATAAGGAGTTAAATAAGATATGTATATCATAAGAGATTTTAAGATATTATCAGTGGTGCAAGACAATCTTTGAAATCATCAAGGCAGCTAGAATGGTCCCATCACACTGCACACACACTGCTTAAGGAATGATGAGCGTTGTGTTTGCAGTGCGTCGTAGGCTTGGAGGCCTGAACGCAGCAGGAACGGCGTAGTTGTTGACGTGGCAGGGTTCGGGGCCACACCGGTGTTTAATAGCCTCAATCATCGCTCACTCCCACGTTAGAGCTGGAGAGCGGCCGTCCCCTTCGGAGGCTGTGAGTCGCGGTGCCGTCCCATCTCTCCTTCACTCCTCATTGCGGATCACTCAGCAAGAAAGGGACAGCATATGCGCCATCATCTGCTCGCACCATACGCCACACCCATGATCATTTCAAGTCTCACGCCAGCTCAACGTTTCCAGTCAATGGTAAAATGGCCGGAATGGACACTGGCACTGGCACAAACGCGTTTTGGCATGACACATTCTCTCTGATCCATCTCCATTCATTGTTCTGGCCAATTATCACACACATACATTCTTTTACTCTGCACTCTACATTTTGATATTAGATCCAGAGCTGGAAGATGTTGCTCTATGTGTGTGTATGCATCTCTATCTCTCTCTCTCTCTCTCTCTCTCTCTCTACCTTTGGCCAGTGTTTTGGAGAGTCCTAGTCGGCTAGACGAAGAACACCGCCTCATCGCTCGATACGCCGCCCGCCTGGCAGCCGAGGCGGGAAACTCCACAGTGAGTGACTGGCAGGTTGCCCCTGCAGCGGGCTTCAGTCAACCTACATTTCACATTTTATGCTCTGGCAAGTTATTGTGAGGCCTTTTTCTTTGTGGCTGGAGGAGTGAAATTGCAACGCTGCAGTGGAAAATATTCATTGTTACAAATCAAATTGTGCAGAACTTTATGCTATGAAATGTGATTTGTGTGAGAAGAGGAGAGAAATCTGCCAACGTTCCAGCAGCTTATGCGTTTCTCTATTATATTTGCTTTTTAGTCCAGGAGTCCTTCTATTATTTATTGCTATTATTCTTCCAATTTCTTCCAATCTTAGCCAAAGTTTTATTCCTTTTTTTGCGTTGCTCCTTTATTTCAGAGTCAGAGAGCAAAGTAACCCACCTTTCACTTGTTTTCCTGAATTTTCCTGAAGCAAGTGACAACTCGTTCTCATTTCAGATACTGCATCTCTGTCAAAAATGGGGGGGGGGGGGCTCTCAGGGAAGACTATCATAACAACAATTGGAAGTGCTTGCAAAAATTAAGACATCTACCAAAGTGTCTGTTAATAATGCACACACAGCAAAGCACAAACATCAAAGAGGCTCCCTGCTGTTCTCTGTATTTATTCTTACACCTCTCTGGTTGATCCTCTTTGGCCTTTATGAGATATTCATCATTTCGCCAACTAATTGTGTTTCTCCCTGAACTTTCCACCCTGTCGTCTAAATATAGCGTTTGGTATTTGCCTTGTTTGCCTCCCTGTTAATTCCGTTTTGTGATCGGTTTTGTTTTGCAGCAACAATGTCCTCCAACCGATCTGAGCTTCAACTTTGATGCCAACAAGCAGCAGAGACAGCTGATAGCCGAGCTGGAGAACAAAAACAGGTGTGGAGCTGTCATTGTAACAACAGGGCTCTCGTGCAGCTTCTGGAGTAATATTTGTGATTAGTTATTGGTGATTCATTCTAACTGACCGACTCTTTTCAGGGAGATCCTCCAGGAGATCCAGAGGCTGCGTTTGGAGCACGAGCAGGCCTCCCAGCCGACTCCAGAAAAGGCCCAGCAGAACCCGACTCTCCTGACTGAACTGCGGCTCCTCAGGTATCATCCGTTTCCATTTTCCAACGCCAGGACGGAGGAGCAATATATTAAATAAATCTGGCAGCACTTTGAGGCTGTGGGCTGAGCTCGTACTTCCAATAGAAATGCTATCTTTCTAATTCAGGAGTGTGGTTTTGAAATAGCGTCACTGGCAGCATGGGCATTCATCATGCTGGCAGGGTGCTGGGGCTCTTGGGTTCAGCGCTTGAAGGAGAATCACCCTGTGAGGACGCTGCAGCACTTGTGGCCCTGAATGACTCTGTGTTTGTCCTCAAAAATCGAAACGACAGGAGCCTCAGTTAAGCAATTAACGCTGGTTAATTGCGACGTAACGCCTGTGGGATTACAGAAGGGTCAGATTAGGTTTGTGTATCAGCATTAAATGCAGTGATCCTCCTCTTATGGCTTTGTGGCTCTTTGTCTTCCAACAATCCAGCTAGAATTCAGATGTCAGAGCCAGGAGTGTGAGAGAGCAGTGTTGTAAGGATTCAAGGATTTTGTTGGGGTTTTTTTTTCAAATGCAGTACATCCTGTGACCACAAGAGGGAGGTCTTAAGCCACACAGAGAGTCAGGAGACAATCGTTCTTCTTGTTAGGGGAACAGTTCTATGACGTCAATAAATGCAGAGATATTCGTGTTAGTGACATTCTCGTATGGTTGAATATTGAATATAGTACATGACATTATATAGAGCTAAATACACACGCCTACAAATTTTGACCTCTACCAAGGAGATTCTATTTAAAAATGCTGCATCTGCTTGTTTGTTTGTTTGCAGAATTGCTCAAAAAGTTCTGTTCCGATTTTGACAAACTTCGGTGGCATGGCGGGGCACGATGCAGGGGAGGGCCCATTATATTCTAGAGCAGATCCAGGAAGACATGATAGGTGTTTGGGTATCTTAGGACAGGAAATTGTGTTTCTGCTCTAGACGGCACAGCCTGATGTCCACTGCTGGGCCTGGTGGTGAAAGGTGCCACCATCATTTATCTTCATTTCTCGGGCTTCCATCGGAATGCTCACCCAATGTGTACTGAGAAATGTCCCAAAGAAAAGTCAGCTAGTCTGTATTTAGGGTTGAATTTTCCAAAGATTAGGGGCCAGCACATAAAACGCTGACTCACCCTATGCTTTATGCATCTATTTTGAGGTAGCTGGTAGTGTGTGAGGGTCTTGGGTGTCGTCTAGTTGTGTCGGGGGATCACAACTCAGCTCTATATGCACCGCTACTGTTCCTTCTTTCAGACAAACAAGTTTCAGTAGTCCAGTCTAGAAGATATACAAGCCTGAATAACCTGCTCTGCGTCCTATAATGTATATGAATACAGATATGTATATGAATATATGCAGCTTTGTCCGGACTGATCTGACGGACTAAATTGTATGCTTGGACAGGGGCCACATTAATGGAATTGCTGTACATTAACAAATCATTCCAGCATTGTTCAACAACCACTAATGTGTAGCTGAGAGGATGTTGATTCACAATCAGATCAGGCTGGTGTGTTAGGATACTATAGAATGACGTGTGCTAATGAGTCATTCAAACAATATACCAAGCATGTTATGTATTGAAAACGCAAACAGTGTATCTCTGTGTATTCCTTCCCTGCCACAGACACAGGAAGGACGAGCTGGAGAGGCGCATGTCAGCCCTGCAGGAGAGCAGACGGGAGCTGATGGTGCAGCTGGAGGGACTCATGAGGCTGCTAAAGGTAAGATCACCTCTGTCTATGAGTCATTCGTCTCTAGGTGGGATTAAAAAAGATCCCTGGGTCAGCCAGTTTAGCCTGTGCAGTGCATATACGCCCGTTTTCCCGATTTTATGGATCTACCGCACGGATACGTGTTTGGTGAAGTGAGATGTGGATGATTGCTTGTTTGAGATACAGACAGTAAAGTCATATTTGAGTACCAAACGGTGCATGCAGAAATTCCTTCCTTCTTCTCTCACTGCTTTAACTCTGTTGCTCTCACTCTTCTTGCTCTCTCTCTCTCTCTCACTCTCACTCTCTCTCACTCCCTCACTCTCTCTCTCTCCGTCTCTCTCACCGCTTACCTTTGCTGGCTGATAGGATGAGGAGCAGAAGCAGGCAGTAAGTGGCCCTTAATTCAGTTTGCAAGGCTCAATGCTTGGCTCTAGGCGTAGCACTCATTGTGATACCGCTGCACCCGTCCAACCTGCCCTTCACACAGATAGCAGAGAGATTTCTAAAGCCTTACCTGCCCTCTTTTCAAGAGTATTAGACGGAAAGGAATGTCAGGAGGAAATTCCTGTAAGAATGAGGCTAAGAATGATGTCAGGATTCCTCTCTCTAACTGGGTTACACAGATCTAGTCCTCTAATCTAGGCTGGCCCAGCGTTCCTACTCTCGCACCATAAGACAGAAATCTCACCGGGTTCCTCAGGGTCGTCTGGTCCAAGCACGTTAAGAGACGCATGTTTGTCTTTGCCCAAATGTCAGCGACCTGTGCCTTTCATCAGTGCTAACCACCTCCCTTCCAATGTGACTGCAGTCTGGCCGGCCATCTGCTGCCTGGCTCCGAGCCATCGTCCTGGGCCGGCACCAGTCCCAGGGACACACAGTGCCCCTTTCTCTGCTGAGCTTTAGCACCCAGGCCTAGGCGCTCACCCACACATGGGTCTCATTACCGCCTCAATCCAGTAAAGGTGCACTATAGACAGATAGTGTATGGATGTGTGTGTTGCTGCACAAGGAACATTACCAGGAGAGGTTTCTTGCCTTTGGACTGTATTTTTTGTTTGTTCCCCCCTGAAAGGATCCAATTATTTTGGCCACATCTGTGTGTGTTTGTCTTAATAAAAGTCGCCTTTAGAGGTAAAAAGATAATCGCCTATTACAGCTGCAATACAGCTTCCTCCATTGATACATGGGAGTTCTTCAAGGCTTTATTGTGTTAAGATGAACTGGATTTAAGGACATTTAAGTCTTTTTCTTTCTTTCTCTGTTGACATTGAAAGTAATGTTATTTTGTATGATTGATGCCAGATTTTGGTGTCATAATGTTGATTCACTTTGCAACACCGAATTACATCAAGTATTGTAACTCACTCACAAAGTTATTGTACATAGATGTCACATTTGAATGGCTCTGCGATTTTCTCATTGTGTTTTAAGCGGTGGTGGTGTTTGTATGTTGCAGTCCCAGTCTGGAGGCTCCCCTCATTCTTCTCCGAGCCACGGTGCAGGCTGCTCAATGCCTATGCCCATACGCTCCACCTCAGCTGGGTCAACCCCGACGCACACGCCGCAGGACTGCCTGGCGGGGGTGGGAGGGGACGTGCTGGAGGCCTTTGCTCAGGGTGAACCACACACTCCCACACACTCCCACACCAGGAACAATCAATGTCATTATGGCAAACTAGGAATTGCAGGAAGCTTTAACTTTTGGCGTTTTCATTCTTTCCCAGGTGTACCAAGAAATCTTCGTAATGATCTGTTAGTTGCTGCTGATTCAATCACAAACACCATGTCGTCACTGGTGAAAGAGCTCCACTCGGGTTAGTTTGCATTTGAGTCAAACGTTTGTATTTCTGAGCGATTTGAGTCTTTGCTGAATTCTGTGGGTTTCTCTTTAATAGTAGATGACGGGGTAGAGGAAGAGGAGACCATCATGAGGAATGGAGGGGACAGAGGTAAGTCTCAGTGGACCTTGTGGTTAATTGCACAGGAACTGTCCTAATTAAACATGTTACAGCCGTTTTTAAGTCACACATGCCACTTAAGACCAGAAAGGAATCATTGGTGTTACATTTCACTATAAACACACAATATTTCCTTTCTTTGTTTTTCAGCTAAGGCAGATTGAACAACAAAAAGTAGGCAGTATAATGAATATTTCACAAATATAACTTATGTATGGCACCACTACCAACCATAGACTCAAGTTCCCTTAACAATATTTGTCTCTTTAAGTAGACAAATACTGGCTGTTACTTCCAGTCTAAGCAGCTCAACATTTGTATGACACCTCTATCAGCCAATGATATCCTTGTGTTACATGTCTGTTAACATGAACTTAAATATTTTAACCGCTATCCACAACATAACCCTATAATATTGTATAAATACCCAGCAGAGTCTGGACTTAAAACTTTCAAATATGATTTCATAGTGGACAAAATCACGTCTTGAGCCTGTATACCAACTTGACAAAGCAGGAAAACTAAAGGTGTAAGTAATAATATTAACAATGGCTGTATTCCATTTAATGGAGTCATTGAGCCAGTTTGTGCCATAGCTGAGCCCTGGCACTGTCACATCAGAATGGAATGCAACCATCGGTACTGTCACGCGTTCCACCTGGGACTAACAGGTGAAAATGTGAGGAGGATTGATTACTGCGACCCTCCGTCCGACGGCAGCACAGCAGTGTTCAGAGCACAGGTGTAACTAATATCATTAATGAGGGCTGCATTCCATTTTGTTGTGCCGGCGCCAGGACTCGCCGGTATGGCTCACAATGAAATGGAAAGCAGTCCAAATGAACGTTATTAGTTGCACGTGTTCTCTCCCAACTTGCGACATGTCAAAATGTACGTTTGTGCTCTATAGATGTATACATCCAGAGTACTGTTGCTCCGTCAGCACTAAATGTGGTGTCGTGTGTGTGTGTTTGCGTGTGTGTGTCCAGGCACAGTGAGACTACAGAAGCACTGAGAGACAGAGGACATCATTCCATCCTACACAGGACACACAGTCATCAACTGGGAAGAATCAGTAACAACAACCCCCGCCCCCCTCACCAACCTCCCGGCATTAGCACATAGAGTAATGCATGCTGTAATCTACCAGGATTTCACTATGTGAAAATCACATTTCCTCATATCTTGCAGGTAGCAAGATGTGTCTAATTAGTGTGTGTGTGTGTGTGTGTGTGTGTGTGTGTGTGTGTGTGTGTGTGTGTGTGTGTGTGTGTGTGTGTGTGTGTGTGTGTGTGTGTGTGTGTGTGTGTGTGTGTGTGTGTGTGTGTGCAAAAACTGTTGTCAGTACGCATTGATTTCCCTCATGACTGCTAAGGAATGGCTTGCTATGCTTTCTCTCTCAACTCTTCCATTGAAGCAGACCACTCTGTGTATAAAACTGTAAACGTCTGACTTTGGGAACACTCCCCCCACCCCCTACTCCCCCTTCCTCCCCGACCCAGGAAGTGACTTCCTGTCACACACGTTCCCCTCCGCCATTGCTTTTGTATAAGTAGCGCTAGTCATTTTTGCATGAAGTTGCACTCACGTCGGGATTAAGATACTGTACTATGTGACGCCAGCTCTTTGTGGTTTTGTGATGACGGCTGGGGTGTCAGAAGTGTCTTGCCTTGCCCAGCTGAGTGAGTTTACGAGCACATTTGTATTCTGAAGTGTGGATTGACATGTTTGTGATATTCTGGATAAAGGCCCAAGTACACCTCAGAGTATAAAGCTCTTGCCGACGCTGTGATTGGTCGAATATGTCACATTGCTGGTAGCATAAACAGCTTACCAATGAGGCAACCGGCAATGTGATGTTTGGACCGATTGTAGCCAGAGGAAGGCGTGAGAGATAGAATGGCAAAAAAGACGTCAAACCTGTCTTTTCCATTTATAGGGCACAGGGGAGGGCCAAATTTCAGTCACTGTAATTGTCCTTGTAATCTATTTATAATCCTTATAAGGTCACATTAGAAAAGGAACCCAAACACCCCTTATCACCGCTTCTTGAGCCTAAATTTTGCTGATACCAAACAAAGACCATAGCAAGTTAGCAGAGTTCCCTTTGGACAGTAAATTTAGTTTATGACGTTTTGTTGAAAAACCCCACAAGTCCTCGCTGCTGCCCACAAGGGACCGTCTGAAAATGACACACAGTAGAGTCTAGGCTTGTTTAATTTAAGGGTGCTTGGACACAACAGGACAGTAAAACATGACGATCTGTGGCGGACAGAACGGAGATGAGGTCAATCCAACATTGCTTGTCAGAAGCAACATTTTCACAAAGATGAAGATGAAGACAGCGTTTTTTATCACAGTTTCCAGTTGTTACAGGAAAGGATGACTAAGTTGCGGAAGAGCAAGGAAGCAACAGGTTTGCGTCCTTTAAGCCTTCATCTCTGTTAAGAGTTTGCACCAGCTCATGCACTGTTGTCTTCATCCTGTTGGTTTCCATGGTAATAATCCGTCTAATCACATGTACGGGAATATGACATGGAGGTAGGACGACCTTAACCAGCATATGAGCCAGTGTTCAGAATACAGCGCGCCTGTAAACTCACCGGCTGAGTCACATACTGTACTGCTGCTACTGTGCGCTCAGTGAGCCACCTTTGCAAATAAGAGGGCTGCGTGGTTAGAGAGGCTACAATAAAACACAACAATGGGCTGAGTCTCATTGTTTCCTCCCAGTGAAAACTTAACCGACATAAAGAACCAAGTAAACACAGCTGAAGGGCATTGTAACACTCACACGTCATGGTGCCTCCTTCCAAATACGATGATTAGTTGGTAGCCTCTGTATTTATTGTTTAAGTGTAGGTAAAGCACCTCAGGATGTTTCAATGAAGAGTACAAATTAGAGTTGTTAGTCACTAACGAACTGAACACTTGTACAGTATGTGAGGAAGTAAGAAAGTAGGAAGCAAGTAGGAAATGCTTTGATAGCTTTATTTAGTTAATTAAAGATTAAGGAAATTGTTTATGTGCAATTGTGCAATGAGGTGCTCAGGGACTGTGGATGTACTGGAAGTGAAACGTGGTGGTGATATCCTTTAATTTCCATACGTCATTGCCCACAGACTGGTCCAGTTTGTTGCAGGTCAAAGGTCAATGATGACTAAAAATGAAGGGTTTCATTCCAAAATCTCCAATTCATCCACTGTGAACGCCATTTAGGATTCAATCGTCGTGATCCTAGAAAAGTTCATATAATTTACATATTTACAAAGATGTTACATATTTACAAAGTAGTTAACTTTATTGTTATATCGACAGTTGTTTTGAAGTAGCAAATGTCGCCTTTTCATGTGGTTTGTGTCTCATTTTGGAATGGAACTCTTCATGTAGGACAGAATAAGAGCAAGCGATTGAAGGTGTAAAGGAGGAAAGAATGTGGATTATAAGAGACAGAATTCTTGAAGTGCTATTTGGTGGAGCATGTTGATGGATATAGTTTGTCTATGTGTGAATATGTGTGTGCTATAGAAAGTGAAGAATGTTTATTTGAATCAGCTGGGGATCAGATCTGAGTTACTGTTCCATTTTTGTCTTCTGGTTCAATGTTTTCTGTCATCGAGGGTAGTCGTTCTTCCCAAATGAAAATGAGCAATGTCTGGTTTTAGTAATGCATCATTGTAAAAGTCTGGAAGCAGTTTTGAGAGTAATATGTTCAGTTCTTGGAGGAAGTAGTTGTGAATAAGTTGGGCAAACTCTGCATGGTACCAATATGGTTGAACACTGGACCTGAAGCACAGAAAGTGAGATTTTTTTGGATTTGGGATTTGTACAGTAAGCCTAACCTATAAGCTACATTATAAGGTTTCAACAACCTGTTACACTGTGTCAAGAAAAAGAACAAAAAGAGGCTCTCCTGTTATCGTTGTTCTAAATGTGATGTTTCCATCCACTCCTCTGACATGCTCTGTTATTATTCCGGTTTATTAGTGGAGTATTGTCATTGTAATGAGTTTGTCAAAACACAGATTCACGCTTGCATAGCCACCAAATAGGAATTCCTCTATTGAAGCAGTTCAAACTTGAAGGGCACTCGTTAGTGTGCATACCTCTGTCAAGGCTGAACAAATCTAGACAAAATGGAACTTCTTATAATCCAGGTCAAGTTACTCACCTTGGACTAATACTGACCTACAACTGCTAGATTTCTAATAATGTACTGGCCTAAAGAGAAAGACACATCATAATATAATATAATATAATATAATATAACCCTGCCAACAAACAAGACGAGTGTAACAACTTAACTTCTTTGGTGAAGGTAAAATGTTGAAGCACCACAATATGAAACACAATATTGAGGACTGAGGCTTCCAATTCGAAGGTCCAAAAATGATTAAAAATGCAGAATTAGGAATTTTTAGAAATGACTTTGTGTCTTCCCCTCCATAATGGCCATGTACGCATTGGAATGCAATGTCAAAACTTAGCTTTGTTTTTGTTCTTTTATTTGGTGCCTGTAGCCGTTTTGTAAAGTGCTGTGCAAAGTAACGACTCAACAGATAAGATGATGATCTATCAGCCTTTATGTCCGAGTTTTAGTCTGTGACTTTGTAGATGTTTTATTTATTTATTGTGTTCAGGGGAAAGTATTAAACTTATGCTCAGCCTTTACATTTGTGCCAAACTGTTTGCAGACATTGTGTGTCATAAAAATTATATATCACAGTATATCTGCATTAGTATGTTGCTGTTGTCGTCCATAGTTAATTCACTGAATGCCTGGAGATATTCACGTTATGGTTTCCACTGCTGGAATCTGGAAAAACTAGCATTTAATAGTAAAAATAGATAACACATTCCAACTCTACTGATAATCATTGATGTCATTTCAGCCAATGCGAAGGCAATACTGTATAATCATGTGACCAAACTCTGGGTTATACAAATACAAGTCATACATTGTGATCCTTTTATGATTTACAGAGACAATGTGCAAAGAGGACAACCGCAACAATGCTCCCCTAATGTTATTAATCTATGTGTGTGTGTGTGTTATGTATTGTTATGCTTCTGCAACACATTTGTTTTTCATGTTGATTTTACAAAACATAGTTTTATGTCACAAAGCCACTGTCTTTTGTAAATAAATCAAATGTGAGATATATTAAAAAGATTTAAAATATTGCTCACTTGGTCATCTCATGATTGTTGTGGTTTTTAGACAATCATCACGACAGCATAGATAGATAGATAGATAGATAGATAGATAGATAGATACTCCATATAGTTGGGGTGAGGTTAAGGTCAAACTGTGACCTCTGTTCATCCTCCCCCTGTGTGTGTTGAGGAAGAGAGAGATTTTTCAGCAGATGTCTACTGGGTGTGTTTCCTCTTTTTGCTGCTGCTGCTGTCCTTAGGTGAACTGCACACAGCTATGGACTCTGCAGACAAGGAAGGAGCTGCTGGCTAAAAAACCCATCTCTGTGAACCACATCCGCCCGCTACAGTACACACACACTCCCATACACACACTTCCTCTCCACCTTGTTCCTAAAAAGCCCCCTGTCCACACACAGGGAGGTATTCTTTGAGTCGTTAGCCCTTTGGCTGCCAACTTGGACCATTCACTGTACCTCACCCTATGTCTCCTTTTAAGTGGCCATGCATGGAATAAGTGGTCATATAATGAGCGTGATTAGAGATCTGAATGGGCTATCCTGTTCTCAGTGCACTCCAGGAAATGAAATATAGATTTGGAGTTATGCAAAAAAAAATCCATCCAGTGGATAAAATCTATGAGCTTGATTGTGACCGATTTAGGGTTAATCAAGTGATTAGCACTGTGCAGCAGGTGTGAATATCTAAAAACAAGACAAGCCCAGTGCTGCATGCTCGGGCCTGTTTGAGCGTATGAGCTGTGATAATGTAAATAGTTACACCTCATGTCCTTTCATATGTTCAATAGTCTGAATGTGTTTTAGTTTCAATTCAATTAGCCGTTATGTAACTATGTTTAACAGGACTGATATAGAAATGCGCACTGTTTATACTAGTGTCAAATTAGTACAGTGGCATTTGTACAAACAAGGCTAGATTACTAGCTGAGCAAATTGGAATTTGGCCCAAAGCCACAGACTGCAAGGGCCTCTGAGAGCCCCAGGTTTGCTCTAATTTAATTGACTGCAAACTTGTTTGGGCATATGCAACTGTAATGGATTAATATAGGAATCCTTAGGGCACGTCCTTCATCACTAAAGCCTGCTGATTTGTGATGTTAAGTCCTGTTTGCATGGTTTACATTTCTAAATACGTGTGTGTTGATTCTAATGACTACAAACTGACAGCAAACCTAGGGTGAGAGATTTGGTCAAATGGTTCGAAATAAAATAAAATAAGATGCCATGTGTGATCTGGATATAATTGGTACTTGAAGGCAACATAATGCACAACACTTTCTTTCTTTTATGGACTTGTGGTAAATAATCGTTTTACTTACTAAATATTATGCCCACAAAACAATGTATGCAAACAGTGTTATACATGAGTACTTCTATGAAATTCTGTCTGTATACATGAGCATTAATGGATTCAAGATTGTGCAAATCTAGAACTATGAATTGTAACTTTTACTGTACATTCTACTTAGAACATAACAAACTTCCTGCCTGTTTGTAAGAGTAATGTCATGTGTCATATCGGGGTCAGTGGACATCAGATTTGGGGTGTGTATGTGTGTATTTGTTGTGGTGGGGGCGGCATTATAATGTGGAGACGGCTGCCTTTAGGACCCGGAAGAGGCCTGAGCAGACAGTCCGCAGGCCCCTGCAGTAAGAGCGGCGCATCTGGAGGAGTGCTGGCCGGCTGGGGAGGAGGAGGACGGGGAGAGAAGAGGAAGGAGGCTCCGGGAGCAAGCGAGACAAAAAAAGGGTCAGGCCTGGGACTTGGCAAAAACGGGTAACCAACACACCGCCATTCACGCATTTAAATCCGTTTAACCCGGCACTGCTAGACCGCGCAGGAAGGGCAGCCTGTCTGCGAGGAAAAGCGTGAGAGCCCCGAGAGCGGAAGGCACTCGATGGAAACGGGGAAATAACGATGAGGGTTATGTTGCCTTTTCTGCAGATGTTCTCCTTAGACATCACGATGTGCACTTGAACTTGACCACCGACGAGCCGGGATCGTGTAAACAGCCGTCTCATTAAGGAATAACGGGGGTTTATCCTTCAGTGGTCGTGGCCTGTAAAAGAGCTTCAATCCCTTGGGTCATATATGCAGACTTCCCCTGCTGCAAAGACGTCTCAAACTTTGCCTTTTTAACGTATGGACAATTAGATCATACATCCACGCCGGTCGATCGCTTCAATCTAAGCGCATTGCCGGATTGTAGCCTGATATGCACGAGGATGCGGTGACATTAAATGGCTGTGTGGCCCTATAATAAATTATTTTCTAAGATAAAAACGCTCTGGTTATTGCCTGTAATTATTTTTCAGGAGCGACTTCGTCCAAACAGCTGTTAGATCTACGAAATAAATCACAACTGTCACGAATCCACTCGTAACTCGTAGAGCAAAATTCAACCCCAGCCTATATAATAGAGGTGTTCTTTTTGCATTTACACATTTCCTAATTCAACAGTGTCTCCGTGGCTCCGCTGTGCGCATGGCTGACTAGGGAAGTGTGCTACACTTTACTGATATCCAGGCACTTATAATGTTACGCTTCCATGGTTAAAATGGAACAAAAACGCATCATTTGCACCGTCCTGCGTGGGTTTTGCAACATCCCGTGTGAATGAGCGGGGATTCAACGACGACTACTGTACGCCAATAAATGCATGTGGTGTAAAAAAAAAAAAGAAAAAAAAAAAAGTGGCCGAGGCCTATAGGCGACAGCAGCCATACAGTATCTATAGCTGCGTTTGAGCTTCCTATATGCAGCGTGCACGTTCAGCAGAGGGAAGGTTTATGTGCAGAATCTGACCCAATTTGGTAGAAAACACAACACACGTGAAATGATTTGATAAAAGCATCAAACGTATGAGGGAAGAACCCAAAGCAGCCTGTCACTGCATCATGCCCTGTCCTCCACAGCATCACATCTAAATCCAAGGTGTCTCTGATGGGATTTAGGATCAAACCTGTAATCATTTTGTTTCTTATTTCCCAGCAGAGTGGAGAGAAGAGGGATCATCCGTCATTTCATTTTTCTTCCTTTTTGAGTTTATATTCACCTGAAGCTCCCCTCATTCATATTGTCCCTCATTACCATACCAGTCCTGACCATGCTGTCCAACACTGTCACCAACACCAACACAGCTCCATTCAAAGGCTCAGACTACAGCGACTCACCTGGAAACAGAACGGTAAGAAACTCACATGTGAAGCATTAAAAGTGTGCCTCGGGAATCTCACTTTGGGAGTTTCCTGGATGATTGGAGGCAGGCTGCTCTGCATGTTGCTGAATGGCTGGGATTTTTCAGCTTTATAGCTTGCGGCTTCAGTGAGTTGATTCAACCATGCTGTGACTCTTTTAAGTGACTGGAGCTGTGCTGTTGAGTAATTTGGATTTAACTCTCCATCATTAAAATGTACAACATTAGGCCTCAAACTCTCCAGAGCTGATGTAAGGAGATTATTCCTCTAACTATGCTGCAAATGTGACACCATTTCCCTAAAATATCTTTAAAAAGCATGTAAGTGTCAATGCCAGTTCAAGGCCAATTAGAATCTGTCTTACTGACCGGATATCAAGATTAAAGTTAATCGGTCAAGCTAATGCTTTATTGATCACTGGAGTCTATTGGAGTAGACTTGGGTCACATTGATTGCTTCTGTCTGTTTATTGACAAAATTGGTAAAGGAATAAACCACCAACATCACTGCTCAGATAAGAGGAAGGTGTAACATTTAAATCACGTTGCATGATGCAGCGTTTAATTGCAGCATCATTAGTAGCGTCTGTGAGCTGCAGCTGTAATATGTGACGCAGTTGTAATGGTGGTTGGTGACGTGGGCGTTGGCTGATGTAGGTTGAGCTGGAGCTGGAACGGCTCGGTGGCTGTTTTACTGGGGTGGGTGCGAGGGGGGGCATCTGTCCTCTTCCTCTACGCTCCCATTACACAGCACTGCCCTTAGTCTTGTTGCCTGGCAACAGGCTTTGCCTTAAATAACCAGCTACTCAGACGGAAATAGTGCCGAGATATTGACAGTGTTGTAGGGTTCACTCCAGGCAACAGCAAATCATCTTTCAGATTTTCTGTTGTTTTTCAGGAAATATTCAGATGAGAGCGCACGCGTAAAATGTTTTCACTCAGTGTGTGTGAGCTCCAGGGGTTGGGATGGAGGCTGTTCCTGCAGAGATAGCCAGACCCTACTAGAATGCGTCATCCACGTAAGAGCTTCCCAGATGAGGCGGCACATCAGGCCGCGCTCCAAACCTGCTATTATCTATGCAAATGCTGCCACACTGGTGAGGAAAAGCCCGGGGATTAGGCCGACTATTCATCACAAAATGAACTGCCACCATCTGAAACACTCATTCTGCAGAGTAATCAATAACTACAGTATATATCTATGATCACGTTATCAATATCTAGTAGGATAGTAGCAGCAGGATTGTGGAGGAAGGATCTTTGTTTCATTTGATAGATTTTTACAGCTTCAATTATTGTGATCGATCTAAATATAAACCCCTTTGTTATCTAGAATGTAATGAGTAGTTTCCCCAGAGGCCACTGTAAGGTCACAATATGATTTCCTTGATATCTTTTATGAATCCTCTATTTTGAATGACTAATGCAAGTCCAAATCAAAAGGATCAGTCGCTGCCAGTATTTCTAAACCGAACAACAAAATAAGAAATGGAAAGCAGTGCATGCGACACAATCACAGGAAGTGGATTTCAAAACATTTAACTTCTTCTTTAAGCCAATATGGCGACGACGGCAATACTAAACTGGGTTGTTGGTGTTTGGCGATTTGTTGTGATTTGTGTGTGATCCCCGTTTCCATGGTTCTCTCTCTTTCTGCGTTTCTCCACGGCGCGATTCTCAATTAGGGACAAAAGACAAATGAAAACATGACTTTAAATGAAATGGGCACATGTCTCCGAAGGCAACTGAATACAATGATCTTAAATCACCCTTAATTAGACAGAGACTGAAATAGGATCAGTATGCCTCGTTTATTTGTGATATCATGGGAATGTAATATCTTTGTTCTGCACACTGACTTACTTACATACAAGGGGATTGGACTATTTATTTTTCAATATATCATTTTAAGGTATGGAATGAAATCGTTAAGCTCCCAAGATCTGCAATTATCCCATTTTATTCACAGGTAATTCATCTGATTAGCTGAAATGACAGCTATCCTATAAACTGACACTCTTGGATGTCAGCAGGGATTTATGCCCCATTGACTAAAATGTAGTTGTTTTTGAAACGTGCATGGGGGAATTGAAGTAATAGAAAATCTTAACTGATCTAAACATCTTCTAATCTAACCACCTTATAGAAGTATTAAGGGGCAAAAATGTATAATATATGTGCGATTCCGACCTTTGCCCCTGCTTATTTCCTCCAGTGGGTTCCTCATGCATCTATCGTGTTCTCATTATGTTCTTATACATTGGGAACAAGATGGATTTGTTCTTATGCTTGAAGTCGCAGCATTGGCTACAGATTGTTTGCAGATAATTCCGGTGTGATTGTTACTTGAGCGCTGGATTACAAAGTGTAAAATATGACTTCTTAAGCAGGAAAATAGTCCGACTGCCGGCGTGATGATGGAGTGCAGCCACATTGAAACGTGTAGCTTCTCGATGCGTTCCGCCCCAGCCGGCGCACAAAGATGGAGTGAGTTGTACCGTTTAATAACCTTTTCTCATAATATCCAGTGGCGTGATGGCGTAAATAAGTAAGTCAGCAGTTGGACTGGTGTGTAAATTGCCTCACAGTGTGCGGAGCGCCCATTTATCTTCAAGGAATTCTCACATTCAACACTGTAGGAATTTAATAAGGACTCACCCCCCCCCCCCCCCCTCCATGCACCCACCTACCCAACTGCAGCTGTCAGAAATGGCCTTGCAGTCTCATTTGCATTCAGGCGTGGTGCTGGTGGTCCTATTCAGTCAATATTGAAGCTCAAAGCATCTACATTAGGATCATCTTTTCTCCCATCAACCCCAGGGGAACTTGGCTGTGGCAGACGCGAGGCTTTGTTCACGAGGGAGAAGACAGTTTTTATTAATCAAAGGGAAATTGCGGCGGGGAGGGGGGAGGGAGGCACCGGGGGAGGCGCTCGACGTCTTTGTAACGGCTCAAGAAGGGGGGGGGGGGGGTGTCTCTGTGTGTGTGTGTGTGTGTGTCTGTGTAAGGTCAGCTCTGCGTCCGTGCAGCTTTCACTTCAGCCCAGTTCAAAAGGAGGTGTCATTCAGTTTCTGTGTGTCTTATTGTCCACTCAGCCAAAAGACAGTCAAGGACCCTATGCAGTGTCCCTCCAAACAAAAAAGTGTTTCAGTATGGTGGGTAGTTGTTGTGTGTGCGTTCAGCTGAGGTGAAAGCGTCGTCTCGCACAGTACTGGGACGACATGAAGTCCTCGTCCATATGTTAGTAATCTTTTACTGCAGTTCTTCCAGGATGCTGCATGGATAAATTGAACATGGTGTGTTTTTCCACAGGGCGAGAGCACAATATTGGACAAGGACCCGATGACGGAGGAGAAGCACGCCAAAAGTAGTGCCTCTTGTAAAGTTGGCAGGCCCGGAAGAAAGCGCAAGCAGTTTCCAGTGAGTGTCGATGTTCCACGCTCTGGATGTTTTACAGCTACACCCCGCATGCTTTCTTCATCGTGCTTCATATCAGTTTTCCAGGACATCATGGTCGCCGGCGTTATAACCGCCGCTCCTTGACCACAGCAACGTTCGTGTTGTGGATTCAACCAGATACTCAACCCAAACTCTTTCTTGTTGTTTCATATATAACTCCAACTGTATAAACCTCACACTCTCAAGCATCTGCTGAAAAGAGACTTAATCACTTCTCATCGTGCGTTTCAGACCAAAAAGGGACTAAAATAGTTCTTGCAGACCAGCGCATGTATAGCAAAGATGCACCGCAGGCTTAATTTCAGTTATTTAAAGCCACCGATTGTTAGCGGCAAGATAAGGAGACGCTGTGCTCGCAATCTCAGCGACTTCATGTTTTCTCAGCTGTAAACCTGAAGGAGGGGGAAGGCATCAGATCGCGTGCCAGACGCTCGAGCCCGATATGATTGTTCGCCGTTGTTTTTTATTAGAACTTTTCTTGCTGAGTGAGTTATGAAGTCATTTAGATTTTGTGGAATTGTAAGTTTCTTTGTGTCTCTGCTTGCCCCTTGCGTTTTAAGTCAATTCAAATACCCCAAAAACACATTTATCTCTGTTTTAAATGTATAGAATGAGTTGTTTATTTGACACTGCAGTATGCTGGAAGTGGTTGTTGGCTCACTCAAGTCTGTTTGCCTGTCTGAGCTGCCTGATTCACTCACTGTGACCTTTGCCCTCTGGCATGGTTCCACGTGTAGTTCAGTGGGTCACTAAACGTGTGGCGTAATTCTTGCGGTGTGTGTGTGTGTGTGTGTGTGTGTGTGTGTGTGTGTGTGTGTGTGTGTGTGTGTGTGTGTGTGTGTGTGTGTGTGTGTGTGTGTGTGTGTGTGTGTGTGTGTGTGTGTGTGTGTGTGTGTGTGTGTGTGTGTGTGTGTGTGAGCGTGAGCGTGAGCGAGCAAGGGTACTATATGAGTGTGTTTTTATTCATGCATGTGTTTGAGTGTCTGTGAGTATGGTTGTTTGCTAAACGCACACATGCACACACACACAAGTACAGTTTTGAGTTGGGTGAGAATATTAATGATGCCTGAACAGTGGCGTTGTTTCTTATTAGTCATGTCAAACAGGTTTAGTGGAGCCTGGCTGTAATTGAGGGCAGGAATGTTCAACATTTACAGTTAATTTGTTTTCACTTATTACAACTCTGATGTCATTTGAAGTTTTGTGGCTGGTGAAGAATGTTCCCAAAACCAAATTTGGCTCGACCTCACTTCATGATACAGTAGTAGCGCTTTCACCGAGTTTACTTTACATCACAAAAGGCTGTGGTCCGCACGATAGGCAATTCATTTATTTACTCTGACGTCTTACAAGTCTCACGGTGTCATTAAAGATCATATTCCTCTTTACTACACAACATATGGATCACATTTGCACATTTTACACAGAACCGGATCTTTGCAGTTGACAAAATCAATCCATCTGCACCACTGACACACTGTAGACGTCCCCACCTTACTCCTGCTCCACCCACATTCCGACAAAGAGACGGACAGTCCAGACGTCTGTAGCCATTAAACACAACACAGCTACTAATACTCCAACGTTTTTAGGGTTATGGGTAGGATCTTGGTTGGGGCTATTATGTTAGCAGGTGTTGTGAACAATCCGCAAACTTAACTTACTTTCTTTTTTTTTTACTTCCTCCAAGTTGATCAATTCATTGTTTTTTCTTACTGTGCTTATTGTTGCTTTAATGAGACGCACATATGGAGTATAGTGTGAATGTAAACACGCTGAATGATGCTTAAACGCTGCGGATGAAGCTGCTCTGCTTTTGACGTCCGTGTTGTCATAGACGTGCTCCACTTTCTGCTCCGAGTGACCCAGTAACAGGATTGTCTGAGGAAGTGTTTTTACAGCTATTTTTAACCAGTAAAAGACACTATGAAGTCTCACACACACACATACACACCCTCACGTTTTGTCCTCCTCACACATTTGGACTTGAAAAGATTATTTTCTAGGTCATCCGAAACAGATGGTGCGTTTTTTGTTTTTTTTAAAGTGTAAGTGATGAATCTGTGTTCCTGTAACAAAGTGGCTTTAGATGGGTCAGCTCTACTACTTTGCAGAGAATTAAATAGTTTAGCTGTGTTCCAAACTGGACGGACTGAAAAACCCCACCGTTGTCAAGCAGCCAACATTCCTCTCGTGTTTCCGCGCTGCCGTAATGAAGAAAGTTACACAAATACAGGAAGCTCAGTACTGTACTCGCTGAACTGAAACGTAATCCCTTCCTCACGTCCACCCTTAACGGTTGTACAGCAGATTTTCTGGCACAGCTTTGAAGTCTACAGCTTCAGTTTAACAGAGCTGAATGGGAAATGCCATAATTCACCCACTTTTCAGTGCAGAAAAGGTGGTACATGTTTGATTGCGTCACAGGTTTGAGGAGTTTATCTGAATTGAAATGAATAGCTGCTTTAATTCACATTTTCTGTCAATTGAACCAACAGTCAAGCGCTTTTCATCATTGTAACTCACTCAGTTGGGTGAATAATTGTAAATCCTGAAAGGTTTGTTTATTGCTCTGGCTGCTGCTGTGTATCCAGTGATATGTCATAACCGCTGACAAGCACGCTATTGCTGTACGCCCTCACAATATCAAACGGTAACATACTGCTACTGCACCGACAGTCTGTAAACTTGACAGATTGTCAAGATGTTAACGTTTCAACCTCCTCTCCCCTGCCTGTAGGTTGAGAGCTGTGGCTCTTTCAAAGATGGTTTGGGTGTGGGCAAAAGTTACGCTGGCGTGTGTAGGCCGTCCATGGCACTGGTCCACAACGGAGATGTGGGCGGGCACGGAGACAGGACGTCTGTTGCCTGCTTCCCCAAACAGGAGAAGAGGGAAGTGGAGAACGGGATCTTTCGAGACCCTTCCTCCTGCCGGGCAGAGGACAGCTCCCAGGGTCTGAGCCTGAGCCCCTCCCAGGAGAACGGATTCCTACCCAGCCGGGACGAGCAGGACTTTGATAAAGACAAGGAGGACGGCCTGACAACACCGCACAAGAAGCGAGGAAGGCGGAAACTGGAGCGTCCAACGAAATGTGAGTTCTGGCCCTGCTGGTTCAACTTTGCTGTCTTTTGATCTCTGCAACGGGGGGAAAAAAAACTGGAGCGCCAGAGCAGAGCTGCGGAGGAATGAAAAGTCAATGGATCAGAGTGGGTGTGCTTGAGCCTGTAGGAAGCGGGAATGTTTTGCATTCATGGTGCAGGACGGTTATAGTTACAGTTACAGTATTGTGACTATTAATAATCATGAAATTTGGTGATTTAATGTTTTCTTATATCTGAATGTCCCGGGGTGAATCTGCAATGTGCAGTCAGCACCAGAAAGTGGAACACAAGAGACCAATTGCATCTTTTCAATGCATGTAATTTGAGATAATTCCATTTGAGGGAGTGTTTGCACTTTACCCCCTTCATTAACAAAAATAACCAAAAAATGTTTTGTTTTATCAAAACATTTTTCTTCAAAGTTAACAAGCCAGAGTCTCTAGCAGTTGCACTCGCACCGTATGGAAGCAGACGGCATCAGAGTTACTGTAGATATGAATCAAGGGAGCTTCCCAAGCTTTTGTGCTGACAGGTAGCAGCAAGGCAGAGACGAACCATATCGGTTAGCCCCCGTCCCCCCGTCCCCCCGTCCCCCCACCCCCCCTCGCCATTTGCTTTTTAGTGCTATCTCTATCATCCCTCTCCCGCGCTCTCTCTCTTTCTCTACCGGTCAGCCACGTGTCTCCCTCGCTCCTCTCCCCGCCGCGGAGACATTGGCCGTGACCTTGATGAGGGGTGCAGTAAATAAAGCCAGGGGAGGAGCGACTCGTCTCCTGGCAACGCGCCTCTGTCGGGAGCTGGCAGGCCTCTGTTGTGGCCGCCTCCCTGTCGGGGGGCCCTGCCAGGTGGATGGCACCGTGCCCAGAACTCTTTACAAACTGAGTCTGCACTCCGCGTTCACCTGATCTGTGCTCTGATGTGATTTCTCCCTCATACCTGTCTCTCATATTCACTTTGAAGCAGTGACCCAGGATGACCGGCCCGTTTGCTTAAAAGGCTTAAAACAGGTGATCCGAACCCACATCTCAGCTTTAGAACCGTCAGGGGGAAGTGCTGGGGTTGCTTACCCTGATGACAATTACGCTACGGCTCTCAGACAACGGCAAGTCCACGTGATCTGCTTCTGGAAGATCAAATGCTAAACACGCTAAATTATTAAAGCAACGGTACTGGACTTTCACTGTAAACTGACCATCTGTGAAGTGCAATGCACACGAGATCACACCCTTTAGCAGCTGTGTGCAGATGTCCAGATCAAAGTTAAGTGTAATAAAAGCATTTCTGAGTGTCGCAGAAATGCGTATGGGGACCTCATTAATCCGGTTTGAGTCAAGAGAAGGTCGGTACATTGGTAGCGAGAGGAGAGATGGGGGTGTGGGGTAGAGTGGTGGATCGATCGCCAACCGAACAGGGTTTCTGTTATCCATCTGGAGGGCACAGGAAGGTTTTAAGCGCCGACTGGAGTGGAACCGAGCACTAGCAATACGAGAGCTGGAACAGGCTCAAACTGGCAAGGTATACTCTCTGTGGGCAACGCTAGCCGGCTCCCCTCACAAACCCAGTGACCTTGGCAGCCCGCACTACCTCACAGATTTGTTATATAGTCACTTATTCCCAATGAGGAAGGGGAGACCAGGAAGGAGCGATGGAAAAAGAGATGGGGGAGGGAAAGAGGGGGCTCAGCCACACATGGAACCAAGTTGAAGAGGCTGCTAAGAGAGCAGACTTTTGTTTGGGCAGGTCTGTAGGGTACTCCAGCGTAGGCAGTACAGAAAACACGCCTTTAAAAGTTGTCCTTCGCCTCTTAAAGCTCAAGTAGCACGGTAGTGTTTGAGATTGGACTCAGCAGATCACCGTGTTTACTCAGGCTGTGCCATCACGCTAATTTAGGCCACAGCTGCCCGGATGATTTGTGTGTACTCCAGTGGTGTCGTATCGCAGAGCCCGGCGCAACTGTAGAAACACTCGCTAACATTCGTATTTAACAATGTGAAATTAATACCGAAGGTGTCGCGAGCTTCTGTGATGGAGCAGATTTGGCTTCTTTATCGATTTTTGTTTTTCTGCCGCCGGGAGTGAAAAACCTGTCATGAATCATGAGTCCTGACTGCCGTTCCTAGTGTTTCAGTTGGGTGGTATCCATGCTCTTTGGCTAACCTCTCCGCTGCACTGCTGAACACAGGAAAACAATGCTGTCTAAGAATGAATAACATGCCCTCGTTGTTATGGACCTCCGGATCTTAAATCTTGGCCCTGTTAATGGGAAATCCCAACATTTAAGACCTTTTTACGAGACTCTGGTTTTAGTGCTCATTTCATAAAAGGTCGACATATTTTCTCTGCTATTTCCGACGGTCGCTTCCTCTGATGTCCATAAGGGCATCATTTACTTCACTAACCTTTTTTCTTTCTTACGAGGTGTTGATAGTAAACCAGAATCCCAAATCTTTATCATCCATGAAATAGGAGACTTTAGTGTCGGTACAGCATATTTTATAAGCTCTACCGCTATTTCCTGTTTCAGTGCAGAGCAATACCGCTTCTGTCTCACACCTCAGTCAGACTTGCCTTCTGTTTCGGCCAAATGAAACTCAAATCCTGACCGTGCTCGATGTTTGGACGTCGGCATGGAGATAATATCGTATATGCCGCAAAGTGAAGTCCAGAAGTGAAGCTTGTATGTTGTTGCCTTTAGTGTGTCAGGCGTGTGGGAGGGTTCCTGCTAATAGCAACCAGCTGCAGCTCTCCTGATGGGGGGATATAAGGTCAGGAGTGTGACATTTGCCAAAGTAAACTTGGCCCCTCTCCACACTCATCATAACCTGGGCAGCCACTCCAAACCTTCTGGATTGCATCAAACCCCTCATATGGCACCTGTGTATGAGCTCCTGTGATGGAGCCCATTCTGAACTCATGAGTGAGGAGATTCCCCCGAGCCAGTGTTTCTCTGCAGAAGCTCCTCCGTTTGATCAAACATGCGCTTAACAGGAAGATGGGAAGGGAGCCTCACAGTTGGGATTAATAATTGTGCTGTATGTTTTATTGATGAAGCAGAGGCCACTTTAGGTTAACACCCGTACACGGAGAACTGATGTGGCTAATCTCCAATCACTTATGAATGATTCAGGCCATCCATTATGTCGCTGTCTCCCCTTTAGATGTGGAGCACAAGGAGGAGGACGGGGGTGACGCAATCAAGACCGAGGTAAGATTTCTGCTTTGCTGTGTCTTTTGTTCCCATGCTGAAGTCTTAAGAGGTGTCATTCACAGCTGTGGGCGCTATAGCTTCCTCTTGGGATGAATTACCTTTCCAGGCTCCGACTACCATGTGTTACTATGTTTGCCAGCATGATAGATGGCCCTGCTACTGCTTGAGCTCCTAAGCACTTTCTTTGCTTTACAAAGGACAATTTTAGTCAGAGAAAAAACGGACTATAAACGAGTCGTCTGACACCATTGCTCTTGGATGTTCTTAGAACAATCCGTCCACAGGAATAGCATCAACCTGTCGTCAGCAGTTACCTAGTGATCATTTCTTCTGTCTCATTACTCTTCACCGCACTGACACCTCGTATGCTTGTTGACGGGCTGAGTTGGCAGCGGAACAGCCAGCTGTTGTTTTGCATGACTGGTACCTGGGTTACCTGGGTTACCTGGGTCGCGTATCCTTAAAGTACATCTATGAACCCAACAGCCATTTTTAGAAGTAGAGACGGAACCATTTTCGAGGTTCAGAACAGAGCAGTTCTTCAGCACACTCGTGAAAGAAATGGTACCTAATGGTGTATAGATTTGAAATATCAAATACACTTGGAACCTTCTGCTATCTGTAGACACAGAGGCCCTTGAAACTGAGCTTTGTACTGTGGGTTAGATAGTGTGGCATGGCTTTTTGACCATTCACAGGCTGATGGCTCCATGAAGCATGTCAGTAATTGTCTCTCTAGTCGTTAGTCGACCCCATCGCCTCCACTGCAGAGATCACATTACTCATGCAGCAGTGGTAGTTCAAGGCGCAAACTACCACTGCACCCACTTAGGACTGAGTGCCGAAGCGTCTCAAAGACTAAACAGCGAGTCCCGGTTGCCTTGAACTGCCTCTGTTAGAAATGCACTGACCCGGATGGTGAACATTCATAGACCACATCATTCACTTGTTAGCTACAATCTGTCTCACTGGCACTGGGCGGATTGAACCTCTACGTAATGAATCTGGATGCCCCCTTACCTTTTAGAAACACTAAAACCCTCGAAAGGAGGACTGCAGAAGCTAATGTTTTTGTTTTTTAACACCTCAAACAGGGAGGTCGAGGGAGGCTGCGAGGGGGAGTTGGTTGGGAGATCAGCCTTCGTCAGAGGCCCATGCCCAGAATAACCTTCCAGGCTGGTGACCCTTATTACATTAGCAAGCGGACCAGAGAGGAGTGGCTGGCCAAGTGGAAGACGGAGGTGAGTATCTTCTCCGATCCAGCCACCATCTCAGCGGGCGATAGATAGACAGCAGGACAGGAGACTGCATGCCATGTCATTCCGACAGGTCGACCGGAAGTTGCCAGGGTGAAAGTCAGGACTTGTGGTGTATTTACGTCCAAGTGTATTTGATGGGTCATATGATATCTCATGAAGGTACCATTTATTTCAAGGGATTTCCATTGGGCGTAATTGGTTTCTGCATCATCCTGCTTTTATTCTTGATCACGTCTGTTGGAGGCTTTGGAACAACTCATGCTTTCTGGGTGTTTCCATAGTCATGTACTGTGTTAGAGTCTATATAAAAAGTCATGCTAATACATAAATAAATGATGAGTATGTGTTGTAGCAGTTTGAAGAAGCACACAGAGTAATGTGTCATATGGAATATTAATAAAAGCTCTAAATGCAGCATGATGTTAATCCTTTTAAACGTGACCATTTCCACATTACTCACTACTTAGTCATGTTACATATAGCATAACTCTTGCTCTTAACATGATATAGTGCAACTTCGGCTGTTACATAATGGCGCATCTCCATAGTAACAACTCGGGGGGGCCATCCATTTCTCTTGCCTCCCTGCCCCCTCTGCTCTCCCGGAGGAGGCTTGGAGAACCGGCCATAAAAATGTCTGCGTAGAGGAAATATTGCCAAATTAGCGGGACATGCTGGGGTCTCGCATGCGAAATGTCGTAAAATACCCAGGGAGTGGACAGCTCACGTTTTTCCCAGATAGCGGTGAGTTTGCTTTTAAACAAGTGGCTGTAGAAGCTGGAGATTTAAGGGGAAATCTGTGTTGTTGTTTTTTGTCGTTTGTTTGTTTGTTTGTTTTGCTTTATTATTTGGTCGTTTCCGTGTGTTTTCTTTTGCATCAAGTTCCTTTTCTGCAGGCTCATATGCAGCCTGCAGTTCTGGTTCTGTTCTCGGCCACAGAGCGTTTTGCTGTAGCATGTTACTGCAGCAGTCACACTGGGCGGACATGCTGGCTGAAAGGGTTAGTGCTGTCTTGCACTTTCTTTAGGAATCCCTTTTTTTTTTTTTCAAACGTGCCTTGTGTTACAGTGGTCTCTCTCTCTCTCTCTCTCTCTCTCTCTCTCTCTCTCTCTCTCTCTCTCTCTCTCTCTCTCTCTCTCTCTCTTCCCTCCCACCCCCATTCTTTCGCGACCCTCCCCCAGCTATGGAAATGAACTCTGTGCTATGGATATGAGGGTGAAGATGAGGTTTGCAGCAAATTTCCAGCCCTGCTTGCAAGACAGCCTCTTGGCTCGCTGCCAACATTTTGCAAGCCCTCTGTAGCCAACCAGAATTCCTATCGGCAATCACCTGACCCAGAATTCCCAGACAAAGAAATGTTCATGCTTTCTTTTTTTTAAAGCGATATCTTCTACCGCGAGAGAGGGGGTGAAAAAAAAATCCATCCCCACACTGGATTATGAGTGTCGCGCGCTGGTGTGTATGGGTATGTGCACTGCATTGTTTGTTTGGTAACACAGGGGATAGTGTGCATGTCTGATTAGGCTGCTTACAGCGAGGGGGGAATATGCTGACTTCAGGTATTTCCACGAGACTTGTTGTGGACCGGCCGCTCTGCAAAGCTTAAAGGGAAAGCGTCTCTTTAAAGAGGAAGTGTGAGCAGGCATTTGCTGTCGCTTGGATGAAGAAAGTTTTTCAGAAACGGAATGATCCTCAGGGGAGAATTAGACAAAAACCTGTTTCCTGTTTCGTAGCAGTGCCTAGAAATGTGACTGTGGTGTCATTTTGTTGTTTGCAAAGAGTCACTGTGATTTCACCCAAGATATTTGTTTTGTTTGAACATATACAACATGCATTTAGATGAGTTAGTCTGGCATGGCTGTAATCAGGAGTAATGATTGTAACACTGGGACTAAGGTTCAATTGTTTACCCGGCCAAAGCCCCCTGTCTTTCTTTCCTGTCCAAATCCTGTAATAAGCTTGTAGTTTGCTCTGTGTTTCACTTTGTTTTGGCCTCACGTTTAACATCTGAACACTAACTCAATGGCTTGATGAAATTTTAAAGGAGTTTGCAGACTCCTTAGGGAGCCTTGGGGAGCTTTTTTTTAACATCTGCACTTGTGGATTCAATTGAATTCTGTTTATGTATTCATGGCTGACTCTGTAATATTCCTAATTATCTCTTAAAAGGATGCCATACAATGAGAACCAGATGGTGTGGACAACCCCCCTGGCCCCCCTTCAAGGCCACTCGTGAAATGCTCTGGCTTTGTCGGGATTGGGGCTAAAATCAGACTAATGACTGCAGTAGCCACGTTGCTGCACGACAGAGCTGTCATCTGCCACTTCTGGATTTTGTACAGTGTTTCCTACTTTAAAGCAGCCTGTTAAACTTTACGATCACAGCTTAAGAGTTCATCATGGCACATATCTCGCGCCGTCATAACTTCAGGAAGTCATAACCCCCCCAAGAAAGTTTTTATCTGTCTTCAATCGGGCTCAGCAGATAAGCCGACTGTATGTCCTTATGATGCCATGATGAAGACATATCTGACTGTATAATCCATCCCGCTACTACACAGAGCCGTTCCCGCCGCGTCTCGTCTGCCTGTTGCACATTTTGCACGCAAAGGTCAAACTCTTTTGTGCGGCTTCAAAGGCGAGCTGTCACGTCGTGTGAGGAAGTGGTGTTCAGCAACGCTTTATTTCATCTTTCCTTTGTGTGCTTGAACATATTTTCCCCAATGTGCGTGTTATTAGGTGCCTGTTCCCTTTCCCCCTCTCCTCATGCACACTGCAAACAATACGGCTTTGATTTCTAACTGTGCGATTGTGTGCAAATGTTGTGCTTCTCTGTGTTCAACGCTCAACTATAGCTAGGATGGAACATTTGTGTATCATTTTCACAGCGTATACTAACTCAAATGTTAGTGTGTTCACCCCAGACCCCAGAGACCAACACTTTTCTTTTTTCTCTGCCTCCCGGTGCACTCCGTCACCCCTTGAGCCCTCAGGCTGTCATGCTGTACAGGCCTCTAAGTCAGATTATTCCTTATTGGGCGCCCAACATGTCTCTGCACTCTGCCAGAGGCCTGCAGGGTTTGTGTGTTTTCTCCATTCTTGCATCCATAACAACAAAGCAAAGTTACAGGAAAGTCTGTAACTCGGTTGGAGCTTGTAGTTTGTTTTTTTTTCAGCGTGGACTTATGTTGGCGTTTAAACATAATTGCTCTCCTGTGTTTATATATGTGTATGGTGTCATTTTTGGTGGTTGATCTTAAACATGGCCTGACAGGGGATATAAGTGCTGGTATTTCTGAAGCTGTCAGTGACGGGCAGGCGTGCGTAAACGATAAAGACCGCATTGTGTCTCCACTGCCTCCTTTCCTATTTTCCCCTTTAGACTAGGAGGGCCTGTCTCGCTGGTGTAGCTGCACACACACTGTGAGGCCCCCAAAAGGGGGCATTTACAACTGGGAAGAAGTCCAGAGACAAATATGTGGTTCTTATAGCCACTGTACTCTCTCGCCTCCCCCCGCTGGCAATTTCGGCGTCACTTTCTCATTGGCTCTTGAGGAAAAGAAACCACAGACATAGAAAGGACCCTGCACAACAAGATGGACACGCTTTACTGCCCTTTCCAGCTCTGTGAATATACCTGTGATCAACCTCTTGACTTTGCCTCTGCGCTCTACTAGTCCAGATATACTCGCACAACACATTTAACAGTTTAATTGACATTTGTTAGTTTTTGCAGGTTACCATCTGGAACCACACATCCAATCAGGCTGTCTAACACTAACGCCAGTGTGCTTGTGCTGGAGCCAAGAGGCCTAACACACATGGCAGAAGGGCTTTGAACCATCCATCCAGCTCCACAGTACAGATATTTATAAACCACAGCAGAGCCTCTTGATTGAGGAGCACATGTTTCTACTCTGCGGCGAAAACCCCTCCTCACGCCGTCTAGCGCCACCTCCCCTTAAAGGCGCTATTGTTTACGAGACACATCAGGGCTGGAGAGAGGCCGGAGGATTGTCCTCTACTCTTGCCCGACCCCCCCCCCCCCCCCCCCCCTCCTCTCTCTCTCTCTCTCTCTCTCTCTCTCTCTCTCTCTCTCTCTGTCCCCCTTCCTTTCTCCTCCCATCTCTTTTCCCACACGCTCACTCCACTCCTGGACTTTTTTTTTTTTTTTTATAGAATTTGGAGACCCGAGAATCCAAGAAAGACTCGAGGAAAGTAAGCACAGCTGTGCTGGGGCTTTCACGTGGATCCTATAGTATGACTAACACATGTTTACATACGTGACTGCAAGATATTTTCTGTGATGGCTTGTGTGTGAATGTGTGTGTATTTTAGAGAGTGATAGAGTGACAGGGGAGGAAGAAATTTGTGTGTGGCTTGCACGTGAGGGAGAGAGAGAGAGAGAGAGGGAGAGTGCAGCTGTTGGGGATTTACTGTGAGCGGCTTATGTCCCGGCTGCGTCTCGTCCTCTCTGATCGACCCCGTGGTTCAGTGTCAGGTACCACAAACCCAGTGAACCCTCCTCTACAGCCCTGGACACTATAGATCTACTGTATACGCTCTCCCTCATGTTGAATAGACCTTACAGTCCGAGATAAAGAAATGTTTACAAAGCCTTTCAAAGTCCCACAGTCCCCATTCTGCACTTACGCAGCAGCAGAGACGCTCACACTGCTCATGGGGGAAAATGTCTCGAGATGCCATCCGTCTCCTTGTCAGTCCTACTATCCTGCATGGCCGGCAGAATATATGACCAACACAAGGGACATGTTGGGATCATGCTTGCACATTTCTCTGCTTAAAGGAAAGGGGGTGGAAATGCTCGTTGGCCATGTTTACCTACATGTAAACCACCATGCTGTTGCTGGGCACAATAGACCCAAAGCAGATGGAAACAAATCTGTTAAAAGTTAAACAATATCCCTTCTAAGACCTTAAATGCTCTTTCATGTCATTTTGTTTGTCTTAATTTTATGACAGTGTTTTGTAGGAACAGGGCCTGGATTCTTGAACAAGGCTAGCTAGTGAGCTAGCCAACCAAAATTGGTCCATAACAACTAGCTTAGATTCACTTCTATTTCACTGAGGCATATTTTGTAACTTGCTCACTGTTTTGCTTTTCGTCTCCACTTGTTTTATGGTGTCTTTTTCACCCTCGCTCTTCTTCTACTCCCTTTCCAGTAGCAGAAAGTATGTTTACATTAGCAAAGCTGTGAGAAATAAGCCTGCAGATACGTACCTGCACCGAACTGACTCGACTAAATTAACAAAAAGCTGGACCGGCTGTAAGATATTGCATGAATTAGGTAGTCGGGGGCAGCTGGTCCAATGGGCTGCTAATGTTGCTGTGTGACTACATTGCCACAACAACCTTTTTTTAGCTGAGAACATGTCAGGACTATCTGTCCATCACCTTGTTGTTGAGTTCTTCTGCCTCAACACTTATGATTTCTTATTGTTAAACACTTGAGCATTCCAGCCCCGTGCACAGGGCTTAGAAACGACATCCTGTCCTCATCCTGACTGTTTTTTGGGTTGTGTTTCAGGCAGAGAAAAAGGCCAAGCTGATGTCCGCCATGAACGCAATGAAGGAGCCGGAGGAGAAGGAGACGGAGACCCAGAAAGAGGAGGTCTCTGTGATCAAGCACTCGCTTCCTTCAAAGCAGCAACAGGTTCAGCCGCACTCGCACACTCAGTCTCCGTCGCAGGCACAGTATCAACAGCAGTCACAACCGCTATTGCCACAGCAGCAACAACAACAACAGCAGCAGCAGCAGCAGCAACAACAACAACAACAACAACAACATCAGCAGCCCCCACAGCAACAGCAGCAGCAGCAGCCCACTGAACCGGCCTCCCCCACCGTTGCCACCACCCCTGAGCCTGTGGCCATCGGAGGCGGAGACAAAACTTCGCCCAAGACTGCGGACACAGAGCCCGAGTATGAGGTAAGATCACAGCGGCCGACAGGTGGAGGAGATATCGAGCTTGTTCCAGAGACACTGACGGATGTCCCGTTGTGGACTAACAGGATTTGCGAAACAGAGAACCATATTGGAAAACGATACAGTCTCAAGCCAGGCCTAATCCCTCCAGAGTATAGCGGCCAATTCAGTTTTTGGAATTCATTCATTTGTGGTGGAAAGCTGTCAGTCTGAAGTCAAACTAATTTATAAATTCTGAAAGAGATCTCAAAGTCTAAGAAAAATACCAAATATGCCTGGCAGAATTTTGGAGGGAATAAATATGTGTGCTTTTGTTTCCATGTGATGTAATGGCGCTGTTGTAAAAAGTGTGTCATCTTGAATTTTGATATTAGATGCTTGTTTTACAAACCAAACAATGAGCAGTGTTTTTGAATTCAATGAAAATTCTTGGCAAATTTAGCGGGACATCTGTTAATATTTGTATTGCATTTATTTGGGTTTATGTTATTTGATTATTATAGTACTTTTTATTGTTTTTCTGGGGGGGATTTGTAGGATTTTTAAAATTAATTGAACTTGAAATTCTTTTTATTTGAGCGTTAGTCCTATAATAAATGAATAAATCCTGAGACGGACAGCTTCAAGTTTATATGGAGTGGCTACAGAGTGAATGATTTGTCTGTTATTTGGCTGCAGGACGGTCGTGGTTTTGGCATCGGGGAGCTGGTTTGGGGAAAGCTGCGAGGTTTCTCGTGGTGGCCAGGCCGCATCGTATCCTGGTGGATGACGGGACGGAGCAGAGCCGCAGAGGGAACCAGATGGGTCATGTGGTTTGGAGATGGAAAATTCTCAGTGGTGAGCGTAAAGATCCAACATTAATATTAATTGTCAGGTGAATTTTTTCACCAACAACCGACAACCCTCTGCTCTCATTGCCAAACATACACATGGAAATTAACTTTTGTTTTGTTGTATATTTGTGTTTTTTTTCTTACCAGGTCTGTGTAGAAAAACTTCTGCCTTTAAGTTCCTTCAACATTGCCTTTCACCAACCAACCTATAACAAGCAGCCTATGTACAAGAAAGCCATCTATGAAGTCCTACAGGTGAGCATAAAGTTCCTACAGTCATCTACAGCAGCCTCTTAAACTGAGCTAATGGGCTCCATTGATCCTAGAATATCAACACAACTGCATACAGTAACGAGAGCAAAAGTCGTTCATTCATCGTGTGCATCCTGCAATCTGATACTGATCAATTCATTTCAGTGCTTCCATAACCAGTCTGAATATGTCAACTGGAATAATCAACTCAACTGAATTCAATCGGCTACAATTAACACGTAAATCTGATACTAAGGTGCTATTTCAAACAAATTCCATTTTCAATTCAGTTTCTTCTAGAACTCAGCCTCCCCTGTTTAGTGGTGCAGAGTGAAAACCTGAAGTGTAAGTGGAGGATTTCAGGGCATTAAGAGACACCTTTAATTCAAACCTCTATTCAAACTATTTAAACCTTCCATAGAGATTCAGTTGGCTCAAGTCATGACTGTAATTCATTAAAAGCCTTTAGTGACGCGGTCTCCTCCATCGCCGTGTTGTTTAGATAGGGCATTGCTGCTGTTGTTGCTTCTATAAGGATGGCGTTCTATTAGATAAAGATTGTTTATTCACTGTCAGTGAGTGACACACACTCAGCACAGTTCAGGTGGAGTTCAGGATAATGCGGGGCTGAAGTCCTTGATTGACATAACGACAACACTGGATGTTGGCTCGCTGGATGATCTTTGTCACAGAAATATTAAGGATGAGTTTCAGCCGGAAAATGTTTTGAATGTTTTGAATTTGTAGGCGGCAGGCACCCGGGCAGGCAAAGCCTTCATGGCCTGCCCGGACGGCGATGAGACAGAAACTTCGAAGTCGGTGGAAATGCTGAACAAGCAGATGATTGACTGGGCTATGACAGGATTTCAACCCACGGGACCCAAAGGCTTAGAGCCACCAGAGGGTAAGAACAAAACAAGATGGAGCTTGATTTCCTGTTTTTGTGTCTGTTTGCTGCCTGCAGCTGAATGTGTCGGGATTATGTTTGACATTTGCCTGAAACCTCCTACATCTGTCACCTAACGGACCACTTCTGCTCTTAAACAGATTCCAAATGTGGCCTCTAATATTAATTGTCTGATGTACTGTGCTCCCCAGAGGAGCGTAACCCATATAAAGAGGTTTACCCTGAGATGTGGGTGGAGCCAGAGGCAGCAGCCTACACGCCTCCTCCAGCCAAAAAGCCTCGCAAAAGCACGATAGAGAAACCCAAGGTCAAGGACATCATTGATGAAAGGACAAGAGGTAAGCAGCCTCATTTATTGGGTTAAATAGGAGTCATGAACTCTATATTATGTCCCCTGGGGAGGACACAGCTGGACTGTATGTCAGACTAAGTGATCAGAGAAATGGACAAGACATCCATTAGTGTGGCGGACTGAAGAGGAAACGCCTCCCACTGAGTGATGTCATCAGGCTCTGACGATGATGACATTTCTGCTGAGAATCGAAACAATTGCAATCAATGAGAATCTATGGAAATTTCAATACAAAAAAAGCAAAGAATGAACCGTCTCTCACCAGGATCTTGTTTTGTATTTCCAGAGCGGCTTGTTTATGACGTGAGACAGAAGTGCCGCAGCTTAGAGGGTAAGTTCCCATCAGCACCCCAGGGGGCCTCGTGGGAGGTGATAGCGGGGGGAAGGGGGGACACCTGCCCTGGATGTTGACACGCATAGAAGCAAGAGAGTGTGCCGCTGCGATGAGGAAATGACAAGAGTGACGAAGAAGGAGAAGAACACAACATCCACATTGTTGTTGTTGCTTCGCTGGTTCGCACGCGTGTCTGGCTTTAGATCTCAACTCAAGCTGCTCACAGCTGTTCAAATTATTTCCTAGAAGTGTGAAGGTTTGAGTGTTCACACCTCTTTGGCCTCTGCGAGAGTTGCGTGCTGCAGGCCCCTTAAATACTGACACACTTTCCTGTTGACAGACATCTGCATCTCCTGTGGAAGTCTGAATGTGTCCCTTGGGCACCCGCTGTTTGCTGGAGGAATGTGCCAAAGCTGTAAGGTGAGCTGCCATGAAGGTCATTAAAGCCATACTTAAGGTCACTGCCATTGTTTCTCTCTTGTAAGTTGTAGCGTTTCTGTCGGTTATGTCGCATTCAAGAGCATAAAGCCTCAGATTTGATCTCCTATTGCGACCTCATTCCAAGCGACAGCTGATGTGACGCTGTGAAATTCTCCTTTTGAACAGAACTGCTTTCTAGAATGTGCGTATCAGTACGACGACGACGGCTACCAGTCGTACTGCACCATCTGCTGTGGCGGGCGGGAAGTCCTCATGTGTGGGAACAACAACTGCTGTCGGTGAGGTTTCCACCAGGTTCTGCTCTGTCATGGAGCAAACACGAGAGACACACACACACACCTAAACGCTGTGCCTGCCTGCCTACCTTCCCATTGGCTTTCCTCCCCATCAACCCATCTACCTTCTTACCTACCAACCTACATACCTACCTACCTTTGCACCCACCCGTCCACCTGTCTGCGCACTTATCTACCCGTTTCTGTCGATTATCCGCTGCACCTCTGACCTTCCTCCTCTGCGTTCAGGTGTTTCTGTGTCGAGTGTGTCGACCTCCTCGTGGGTCCGGGTGCGGCCCACGCAGCTATCAAAGAGGACCCTTGGAACTGCTTCATGTGTGGTCAGAAGGGTGTTTTTGGCCTGTTGGAGCGCCGCACAGACTGGCCCAGCCGCCTACAGCACTTCTTCGCCAACAATCACGACCAGAATTTTGTGAGCAATACACCTTGCAATGCCCTCAACTGTCTCACCGAGACGTCGTCCGTCTGCGTGACTCTCATTCTTCCTCATCTTTCAGGATGCACCAAAGCTTTACGCCCCAGTCATGGCGGAGAAGAGGAAGCCCATTCGTGTCCTGTCTCTATTTGACGGCATAGCAACAGGTTAGACAATATGTGGCTCCTCTATATTAAGTCTACCCGAAACATTCTGTATCAGTTTACACCAGTTGGCTTTCTGTTTTGAGCACAAGTGCACACAATGATCTCACTCATGGGCAATAAGTTTGACACATTAATGTGGGATTTGCCCTAAGACAGTGAACAGGCTCAAATGACCGCCCGGCCAGCTGGAGAGCTGCTGGCGCCATGCGTGGTTTATTAGATTTGTTCAAATCTTGAAGTGCGTGTCGGTCGTGTGGTTTTCTCTGTTGCGTTTGACCTTTGACCCCCTTATCCCCTGCAGGGCTGCTGGTGCTGAAAGAACTTGGCATCCAAGTAGATCGCTACATAGCTTCTGAAGTGTGTGAAGACTCCATCACTGTGGGCATCGTCCGGCATCAGGGTCGCATCATGTACGTCGGCGATGTGAGGAGCGTCACTCGCAGACATGTGAGTAGAAGGAATTACACACACTTACTTACACTTACCTTACATGTACTACAGAGAAAGGGTTGTTCCTGTTCCACGTGTTGTGATAAAATGCCTGGGCTTTTATTTTTGAAAGGCCAGGTGGAAGTCATTGTGGGAGAACAAACACCTTTTTTGGTCGCAGTTGAACGACAAAAGCCAAACATTTTAGCTTGATAGGACATTTGTTGTTGTTGGGTTATTAGGAACAACGCCATCTAGTGTCTCTTTGGCGCCACCACGAGCCTCGGGCACAAACATGGAATTCGAGTACTCGAGCGTCCCTCTCATGAAGACCTTTTAACGTTTCTCCCGCTTGAAATTGTGGTGCATGTGACACACACATCTCCCTTAACAGAGGCTCATCACACAAGTTCTTTTTTTTCCGTCCTAATGTTGCTATTTTTCCTTCAACGTGAATGTTCAGAAAATCAAATCTAATTGACACATTGGTTTTCAAAACGTTATCCGCCAGTTGTCGCACATTTGCCTGATAACATCTTAATCTCTGTACTCAAGCTTTCCCTCTCTCACTTTGTGTCCTCATTTGTGTCTCTTATCTCCGTACAGATACACGAGTGGGGTCCTTTTGACCTCGTTATTGGTGGAAGTCCGTGCAATGACCTCTCTATAGTCAATCCTGCTAGGAAGGGTCTTTTTGGTAAGTTGTTTTTGTTTTATATGACCGTAAAAGGAAATCAGTGTGCTGTATCCTTTCCTGTGTTTTAACCCTGTCTGGATCGACTGCTCCTGTCCAACAGAGGGCACTGGCCGCCTGTTCTTCGAGTTCTACAGGCTGCTCCACGAGGCTCGGCCGAAGCAGGGCGACAACCGGCCTTTCTTCTGGCTCTTTGAGAACGTGGTTGCCATGGGCGTCAGCGACAAGAGGGACATATCTCGCTTTTTAGAGGTCAGCTCCTGCACTGATCGCACATGTGACATCGCCTGACTAATGGATTGTAGAATTTGATCGCTCCCTTGTGGTACAAATGTTCTAATCTTGACCATCTGGAAGGAGATTTGACCCTCTTAATCTTCAACACTCGTGCATTCAGCTGAGTTGTTGTGTTCCGTCCTCATGTATGAGTGCGTTTTGCTGTACATGGCTCTGTGGCTCTGAGCTCGGGGTTCGGGAGGAGACTTCCTGTCTGACTCGCGTCTTTTCTCCTCTGTTTAAACTCGAACGTCAGTGCAACCCGGTGATGATCGACGCCAAGGAAGTGTCCGCCGCCCACCGCGCCCGCTACTTCTGGGGTAACCTTCCTGGCATGAACAGGTTGGTGGGCGAATGGTGAGAGAAGCAGCAGCCAACCACCACCCTCGCAACTTGGGCTTATTCCTTTACATTACCCAGGCTTTTACGTCCACGTGGTTGTTATAACAGCCAAGCAGATAGGATTAAAAAGTCTTGATATATGTTGTCAACATTGTTTTTCTTTATTTGCAGGCCTTTGACAGCCATGTGCACTGACAAGCTGGACCTGCAGGACTGTTTAGAACACGGCAGAACAGCTAAGGTACCTGTGTGATCAAATACATACAAACATACAGACAAAGATGATTTCACAAAATTCTATTAAATGAATCATTTAAGTGTGATAAAGGGGATGTGGCCTAGGCCTTTGAAGTCATGTTTAGCTGTGTAGCCCGTCATTGGCTTCATGTATCAACCGTGGATATGAACAAATTTGATCTTATCCTGTGCCTAAGAACAAATTCAAAGCAATTTCCGGTTTCAGATTTGGATACAAACGATACAAAAACAAATTCATAGAGATTCCCTCCCGAGACAGAAGCTGCAGGAAGGGGAAATCTGAATAAATATTGTGTTTTGACAGTAAGAGGATGTTTGAAAAGTGTCTCTCAAAGTTTACTGAGGTGGTACAGAAGAACATCAGTGTAATTTATGTCCCATATATGGTGAAAGAAATGCCCATGAATGAACTCAAAGCAGTGGCACGAAATCCTGCACATTGGCGACACCTTGTGGCAGGAAGTGAGAGCTAAGGAAACACTGGTTGCGCCAGGCCATTTGATCCGTGTTGTGTTCATGCGCTCATTGTTCTCCTGTTTTCAGTTTGAAAAGGTTAAGACCATCACCACCAGGTCGAATTCCATCAAGCAGGGTAAAGACCAGCACTTCCCCGTCTACATGAGTGAGAAGGAGGACATCCTCTGGTGCACTGAGATGGAAAGGTATGGAAACGGGAACGTCATCTTCCCAAACCGCCTCTTCTCCAGTGTCGCCAGCACTACCTTCTCTTTTTCCACTTATCCCTTTGTCCGATCTGTTTCCTGTCTGTGTTTGGTGATGTGGTTGGTCTCCCTGGCAGGATCTTTGGCTTCCCAGTCCACTACACGGACGTGTCCAACATGAGCCGGCTGGCCAGGCAGAGGCTTCTAGGAAGATCCTGGAGCGTCCCAGTTATCCGCCACCTGTTTGCACCACTCAAAGATTACTTTGCCTGTGTTTGAGCAGAATTAATACCCGCTCTGAACCATTTAGGAACTACAACTGTATGTTGTGACGTAGAAATAAGAGCCTTGATCCTCAAATTATACGCTCGTATAATTTGCAAGTGAAGCGTTGACGTAGAAATTTCACATTATTTCTTGTATTTGAATTGTAATTCTTATTCTATTTAATTTTTGATATGTCATTTTACCTTTTAGCAGTGTTATCAAGTATTGTTGAAATTGATTTGTTTGTGCAAGCTATACTTGAGACGATGGATTTCCTCTCAAGACACTGAGGAAGAAGTGCTTTACGTGTAGTTTTTAAAGAGACGGAGATGTGATGGAAAACACCAGAAAGAAATGCAGTTTCAAGCTACTTTAGGTGAAATGTTTGTTGCTGCGTGGGCGACCTGTACGTTGACATCAGCCAGCCAATCGGCGCCGGCTTCCAGTGTCCCACCTGCAGTGTAGCCAAATTTCCAGCTACTGAGCTTCACAGATGTGAAGATAAAGGCGATTCAGTGTGAAGAGAGCCGCGTCTCTGAGAATCCAAAACACCAGATCACATATACCTCTTTGTTTACAGTTTCTATACACAACTGAAGGTAATAAAGGTACTACTGTAAAATGGTTACAATACCATGGTGCTCCAAGATGATGAGAAACATCATAGCCCATGTGGCGCAACAACGTAGACAACTTAGACAACACATAGAGTTCTTAACCCTTTGCTTGGAAGAACTCGTTGGGTTGAGTGTTTGAAACATCAGAGTGACTAAGCTGCATAATCATGCAGTTCAACTCTTTTCTACAGTTCGTACTGGTGCTCATTCATTCATTCATTCAGCCTTGCAGAGAACAAAGCTAGCCACATGGGTAATGATGTTTTCTGTCATTCTAAACAACCTTAAGATCAAAGTCTGCGGTGAGCTACTTTTGTCTAGTTTCATCCCGACCAATGATATTACTGTACAACTTGTTAGTAAGCGTGGCGGTCGGAGGGCCGGGCTCACCTCCTCCTCCTCGCCCTCCGCTGCTCTAAACTGAAAAAAAAAAACTGTCAGGTGCAAATCCTCAACGATATGGTGCGGCTTCACAAAGTTCTTCTACCTTTTTATAGCAATTTTGTGCTGTTTTATCAACATTATAAAGCACTTTTGTATGTATACTTTCTTTTTCTTGATATTTTTCAAAAGAATTATTGGTTCTTGTGAATTGTTTTTTCCGTTTGGTTTTATGATGTGAACTGATCTACCCTGGTGTAATACTTTTTGTATACGGTAGGGCTGTGCCAATAGAAGTGTAAGAATGGATTTTGATATGTGAAACCCATGTATTTGAGTCGGTGTACAGTAGATGGATTGAGATTTGTAACCCACAGCCCCTCCCCTCTTCCACCATCCATATTGTTCCCTGTTTGAAAGCAGCGACACAGTATGTTACTACCCGGATTCAAAGAATGTCTATTTCTATTAAGATTGTCAAATGTGAGACATAGTTTAAAACTACGTCGCATGTTTTCTATAATAGTTTGTCCCTTCTGAAGGACGCTTCGCCCTCTTGACATTTCCCTGATAAATTATGGTGACAAAATTACACCCTGGTCCAAATTTGGAATCTGCTCACCAACTAAATTCTCTTACATTCTCTAAACAAAAAGGAGGATTTAGGCTGTGGTTTGTCAAAATGTAAACTGACATAGAGATTGAAAGGATGTCAGCGCTCACAGAGGGTAATAAAAACAGATGCTATTGTTGCTTATCTATATCATATTTAAGGATTTTCAAAGTAAGATAATTTGAAATTTAATTTCTTAATGTAATTAAGTTCTTAAGTGACCTTATCGCCATCATTTTTATCCACACACACACGCGGATCAATATGAGTCCTTGTGCTTTGTGATACTGCGACCAGATGTTATTTCCTCCCCCTCATATCATATTTGCATCCCCTAATATTTGTACATTTTGTACATAGAGTGCTCTGGTTGCTGTTTTCAATTTGTTTGATCATTTTTTTTAAATGACATATGAGTTGTACGAATATAATTGTTTGCTAATATATACGGTTTCATCAAATTTAAAAATGAAATCAAGTGACAAATTTGATTCAAAACTTGCTTTGAGCGTTAGATTAGACTCCAAGTCTGTACGTTTTCACTCCTGATGAATTGATTTGTCCTAAGTGACCCCAGATAAGCCGTCACGTGACCCTGACAGTGGCCTGAGGACGGAGCTTTAAGATGAACGGCCTCGACTTCACCGCACAGCCCTACACGGTGGTGTTTATGCTTCGGTTTCTTTTGTAAGAGGGATTGTAGGTGTTTCCGATGGTGCTAAACATTTTATCTAATCGAGAAAAATATATTTGATTGGAGGAGAAATAAACACGTCTCGACAATGACTGTTTTTAAGTTCCTTGTAGTAATGGGAAAGAACTATTATTTCACTCATATAAATATATTAACAAAAGCATTTTAACTTTGTACTTGAAAAAATAAGGATAACAAATAATGAAAGGTTTCCTATATTGTTTTAGACTAGAGATTGCTGTAGTTGGTGCTTATCTGTGGGAAAATCATGTACTCATAACGAGAGAAAAAAAATCAGTAATACTTTACTGTAGCATAATGTATGCTTAATAGGCATTGCTTCTTAATCCTACATTCCATGCCGTAATATTCTCCATGTCTGTTTCCAGAATGTTGTTTTGAATTGATGCTTATTTGTTTTTATCAGCAGCAACTTTTCAGCTCACTGTTCATTACAGGTCAAATCTATATTCAGTGATACTGTGCGAGTTCCGTTCTGTCATAACTGTTTATGCCCCTATACACTTCTCCTCAAGACCAGTTCGTACAGCAAATGTAGCATTCATTCTCCACTTTGACCCATTACTTCTGTTTAGTGTCCAGAGAGAAGATAAAGGCTCCGTATGTACTTGTGCTGGAGAACACTTGAATAAATGTATTGTTTTTGTGCAAAAGAGTCTGCAACTTTGTGTCATTTTTAATGTGCAAGTGATGTTCATTAGTGTGGTCACCTCACAGCAAAAAGGTGCTGGGTTGGGTCCAATGGCCAACCGGGGCTGGTTTGTGTGGAGTTTGCATGTTGATTCAGATCCCCACAGTCCAAACACATCCAGGGCAGGTGGACAGGTGAGTGTGTGTGGATGTAACCGTCTGACCTCCCATGACCCTGCAAAAGTTATGATTGCATGGAGAATTGATGGATGTCGTGAAATTGGCAATCCAGTGGTTTGCAATCCTGGTCCTGCATCTTTCCCATGTCTGGGTGTGGTCACATGATCAAGAATTGATGCCTCCCAGGCCTCAAATACTTAAATCCACGTGATTTGGAGAGCTACCAGATTAAAGTAAAGTCCAAGGGGACATCTTCAGGTTGCTGGTATTGTCAGAACAGCTATAACACACATTTTTCAGAGATATAAAGCAGAGAAATCAAGCAAATTGATGAACTAATCGTTATGAAATTATGAAAAATGTATTGCATTTTGATAACAGTAAATGCTTTCATACCTCATGTGTTTAGTTGTCATAAAGAGGCTAGTAGATAAAGAGGCTCCATGCCGTCATCGAGCTTCACACCCACTTTTGCTGCCATTGTGCCCTCCAGTGGGTCATTTGTTCCTCGGTGTCTTCATCCTCTCATTATTACATCACACATGTAGTAGTGAATGCTCCTGTATTTACGCTTGCAACCACGGCCATTTGCTCGTAAATTTGATTTATGATCTACTTGTTTTATGTATGTAACTTCTGCATTATATGGTGATTGTTACAGGTCAGGGCAGGCCGTGAAAGCAGACACATTAGTGCAATACATATCAATAAAGTAAAATAAAGCTCTTTAGTCGCTTTTAATGCATTTAATCTACATTAAGAATACATGATGGAAGTCTATGATGTAGAATCACTGTGCTGGTCCTCTGGGTCACCCACGCCCTGTGATAGTGGTACGTCCTCCTCTGAGTGGACACGCCCTAAGTGCAAAGCAATTGGTTGCTTAGGAGACCAAGCCTTTACTCCACGCTGCTGATTGGCTCGTGGCACCACCTCACTGTCTGGATGCTGCGAGCCGTGTCAAGCCAACCAGGGAAAACTAGGATATGACCGGAAAAAGGGATTATTTTGCGTACGAAATAAAAGTCAGTACACAATCAGTCATGAGTAGAATTTTGGTTTTCATTATGTAAAATGTCGCTTAGTTGATGACTTATTTCAGAAACAATATCTCAACCCGCTTTGATTGAACTTTCTCCTTTTCAAAAATAAAATCCATCCATCAATGTGATTATAGTATTTCCATCACAATAAGTGTTATTTGTTTCGTTTTGTATTCATTTTATTTATTTGTACAAATAACAAACAGCATAGAAAACAACAAAAATTTGAACAAAACGTCATGTACTTTTTTTGGCTTTTCACCAAAAAAAAAATGCTAAATACAACAACAATAAGACATGAATGAATGAAAATGAATAAGTCAAATCAAAATCAAACAATGAAGAAACAATCAGGTATGGACGTCTTGGTCCACCAGAAACAATGGCCCTGGACTCAAACAAAATTAGAGTTGTTGTTTATTTGGTTGAGTTGGGTTTAATCTGTGCCTGGGAAAAGAATCTCTTGTGTGATGATGCTTTCTAAATATTTTAGATACAGATAGGTAAGACACCCAACATGTGCTTGTATCGTTAAACACACATGTAAGCATACATAACTTTACGCAACTCTATTTTGCTTTTGTGTGGGTTTTACTTTAACATATGAACATATTACATTGAGAACTGGCTAAGATTTTATTTTGAAAGGTCTAACCAGAAGTCTGCTGCGTCTCTCCTCTCTGGCTTGACGAGTGGTGATGCTGCTGTCTGCTGGTCCCGAGCCGGCCGGGAAGGCATCCATCTGGAGTGTGTGTGAGTGCGTGCTGTGTATGTGTGTGTGTGTGTTTGTGTCTCCTTGTCATCCTCCGTGGATTGTGTTGCATTCTGAGCCGGTCAGAAAGTGAAGCAGAGAGCCGTGCTGAGGAGCAGCTAGCCCAGAGAAGAGGTATGTGCTCGGCTTTATTCTCTCTGCGTGCATGTGTCTGTGTATGTGTAAGTGTGAGTGTGTGAGTGTGTGCGAGAGAGAGCGAAGGGAAATCCTTCTTGCAGCCCGGACACTTTGTTTCCATGCCCCCTGGCTGCGCGTCTGCATGGGTGGCTGCCCTGCCTAGCGACTGCTGCTCCTGCCATCCTCCCTTACACACGCACACACTCCATAAAGTACTGAGTACACACCTCCCAAGACAGGGGTGTATGTGGTTACAACTTTACCAGACATCGAGATGCTTTTTTTCCTGTGGAGGAGGGAGAAGAGGGCGGACTGGGAGTTGGGAGGAGGCGTTTACTAGGTGGGCAATGAACGCATCATGCCGGATGGAGACCGGTTTCTTTGTGTCAAGTCGCACAAGAAGAAGTGTCATGATTGTGGGATTTAATGGGATTTCTGGAAAAAAATACATGATGGAAATATAAAGACTTGACTCAAATAAATAGAGTGTGAGGATTGTGTTCTAATCTAACATGTGATTCATTTGTAGCATGCACTGGAGTTGTGTTTATTGCCCTTTAACATGCAAGGGGTTAAACAGGATAAATAAGATCACAGCTGTTTATGTATTACTAACCAGGCCAATTTGTAATAATGAGAATAATATGAATATGGCCTATAGGCTCTTCTGGGATATGAGGACATGAGCATGTTTAAGCTGCAGTGTGTGTGTGAGATGTGGTCGTGTATGGATGAACATAGGATCAACCTCCAAAATGTGGATGTGTGAAGTAAAGGAGTCCATGTCATGCAGTGAAGTTGCCGCACCCTCAGACATACGCATCCTGCACGCCCATGTGAAGGCAGGACACACACACACACACCCACCCACGCTCACATCATTAATACATTATGGAAAAGGCAGAGGAGTGGGTTGACTCTTCTTGTTTCTCTGCTACGGATGAATCGTTTATATGTGCCATGATTAACCTTTAGAACTGATTTGAAATTGTTTGCTTAATCATGGTGTAGGTAAGCTTGAGGGGCTGTGTGTGTGTGTGTGTGTGTGTGTGATAATAATAAGTCTTGAAAACTGTTCAAAATTGAGAAACATTTAATATGCATGTTACATTTCAAATTCCTTAGCAAGAGTCTTTAAAGATAAGGTTCAGCAGGATTTGAACTCATGAAGGTATTCTTGATTCTCGGTGTCACAATGTGTCTTGTTTTTTCTTAAAACTTCAGATTTCTCCCTTTCTTTTGAATTTGAACCCACAACTTCAGCATGATAATATGTCTTATATTAGTGTCTCAACAAATGAATTTGCTTGTTAAAAAGGATGAACAGAGCTGTCAAATCAATTTATTTATGACTCGAACATTGTGTGTTTTTGTGTATATTAATGTGATTCATAGTCACCTGGTTGGTCACACACACACACAGACACACACACACAGTGACAGAGTGTGATATCTGATATGAAACAGTCACGTGACGGCATCATGTCTACCATGAAAGGTGAATGGGTTCAAACAAAATAAATTAAAATCAAACAAACCACTCAACTCAATAATAATATATTATAATTATATATATATATATAAATATAAGATAACAGAGAGGCAGTAGCTCAGTCGGTAGAGCTTCCGCCTGTGAGACCGGAGGGTCACCGGTTCGAGTCCTTGCCGAGGTGCCCCTGAGCAAGGCACCGAACCCTCAATTGCTCCCCCCTCTGTGAAGGGTGGTAATGTAATGTAAGTCGCTTTGGATAAAAGCGCCTGTCAAATGATCGTAATGTAATATAATGTAACGTTTATAATTATAATTTGCAGCAGCTTTTGTCTTTCTCAACAATTTTGGCTTTTTCATGATAATCAAGGTGTCAGCAGGACCAGCACAGGTGCAGGTAATGAGGTTAATTAGATGCTGGCTCACATTAAGTCATTAATACAAACGAGTTACACCTGCGCATTTCCTGCTTGGATTTATGTGCCAAATATCCTACAAGCTTGGAATCCAGAAAGTTTCACCTGCACTGGATTTCAACGTTGAAACCACATTGTTCTTTGGCTTCAGTCAGTAAATAACCAATTTTGATGCACCGCCCCAAAAATGGATGTTGTGATGTGTCCTGTGCGTGTGTGTAAGGGTTGAGAACTTTTTACATTAAAAGGGGAAAGTACATGGGTACATCCTCAAAAGGGTTTATGGTTCTAAAAGGTTATATTTTTCAAAGGGTCTAGCAATAAATCTAGCAATAATCCACTATGTTCCAACAAAATCAGTGCATTAGTAATAGATTTGCATATTTCGTTGAGCCTTTACAGTGCATGTATTGTTATTTTTGTGACTGCTATTGCTCTTTACTTGAGAATAGGAGCTGTTCTTAACTCACTTTCCTCATATTTGTCAGTCATGCTACTTTAAATCTAATTTTCCGAGTTTTCTTTCTAGTTTTCCCAGTTTTCCCAATACAGGGACTTTGAGGGATTAGTCCAGATTGTAAATGGCTCTCTTGCTATTATGATGAAGACCAGATTTAAGGGTTTATTTTATTTAATTATAATTAATTTTAAAAGACTCAACTTTTTTTATCATTACGGATTCTGGATTATTCCAGCTTTTCACGTTCAGCGTTACACCGCACAATAGGAGCCTCTTTCATTATAGCAGCATTCAGAAAAAGTTCTTTATTGTGTGTGGTTTGGTGGCTTTCGCACCATTTACCACTACATCACTGTCCGTTGAGACGTCAGGTCACAGGCAGTGACTGACACAGCCTACTCAGCCCTGTAGCTGATGTCACTCACAGCCTGACTGACCACACAGCAGCAACACTGAGTCTCCTCTCTGTCAGCCCACAGCAGAGTCAGAATGAGGTACTGGAACAAGTTCAGTTTAAGAGATATTTACTTGTAGAGAAAGCAGATTAGAGTCCATTCTATAATTTTTTCTGTTGCACCTACTAACTAGTCCCCGTTTGTCCCTTTGTACAGAGCTATAGCCATGTCTTCCAGCTCAGCGATGGTGCGGATCCTTATAAAGGGTGGCAAGGTGGTAAACGACGACTGCACCCAGGAGGCCGACGTCTACATCGAGAATGGCATCATCCAGCAGGTGGGGAAGGAGCTGATGATCCCAGGCGGGGCTAAAGTGATCGACGCCGCGGGAAAGCTGGTCCTCCCCGGGGGGATCGACACCAGCGTCCACCTGGAGGAGAGCTTCATGAACGCCACCACGGCAGATGACTACTACAGCGGCACCAAGGTAACCTCCTGTTGGCAAGGAAAGGAAAGGAAAGGAAAGGAAAGACAAGGAAATAAGGGGAATGAAATGGTACAAACAGCACAAAACTGTATTCAGTCAAGATCTTAAGCATGAGCATTGTGATTTTCCAGTTATTACAAATCTGAAGGTTGGTTCAATGTAGTTTATAAATGTGTTATTCGGGCCATCAAAGATCACCAAGAACTTTTTTCTTTAACCTAGATTGGTCTTTTGGCGCCAAAGATTGTAAGCGTATGAAGATGCATTTAAAATAAGGAAATGCTACAAGTTAAATTAACAAGCTAAATTAAAATACACTATAATATAGTGTTTAACCTTTCAGGTTCAGGTTGCAGACTTTTGTCAGAAACACACATTTCCAAATATGTTTAATGTTTAGAAGAAGAAGAATAACTGAATTAAATGCCAAACTTCTTTAAGCTATTTAGATTACTGGCAGATTGAATTCATTTTGGATTTGTTAAGAAGTCTTTCCTACTTTACTTCTTAAATTAAAATAAATACAAAAATTAAGCAATCAAATATAAAAATACAACACATTTTTTTCCATTTTATGTCTCTGGAAATGTCACAAGGTTGCAAATGTCATGTTTTTCGTGCTCGATCACTGAGGTGATTTTGCACTTTTGCTTTTGATGCTGTGGCACAGCAGGCCAGGCTAATCGCTGCCAGAAAGCTTCCAGACTGCTTGTAATCATGGCCGCTCACAGACTGGGCTACCCCCAGTCTGCTTCAGGGCACAGTGATGACTCATCACTCTGTGGGTCATGGCCGAGACGGAGGCGTAGAGATGACGGATTCTGCATTTCATGTGGCAAACCGAGCCAGTTTAGCCGCGGTCCGGCAGACGCAGACACGGCCTTCTGCTGTTCACTGGACCCTCAGGCCTCTCTCTCTCTCTCTCCTCCTCCTCCACCGCCGCCCCTCCCTACGCTACTCCGTCGCTGCCTTGTGCCAGAATCAGTACGGGGAGACAAATGCGGATCGGTATCTGTTTCCATGGATACCAGGGGGCTGCTGCAAAGACTGCTGCAAAGCGTTTTCACTTACGCCATTGTGCGCGGAGACAATGGTTCTCAGACACACACACCCCCACCCTCCCTCCCACTAGACACTACTCCACTCTCTAGGGTCAGCTGACAGATGCTCGGTGAAGCATGCACTCGTACACAAAACACACACTGTCTTCACTTGCTGGGATTGCGAAGATTAACTATAGTTTGGGCTTGAAATATCAACGCAGTAAAAGTGAGGCGTGCAGGCAGTTTACATCTGTTCTGTGGGTGACCTCACTAACAGTAATGTATTTAAACAACTCTTACTATACAGCGCACTGAGGGGCAGTCAGTGCTGCATTTCGGACTGATCAAGAATTCATGTTTCCCATAGCAGCAAATAACTATCATGATAATGGCAATCACATCTTTTTCCATTATGCTTGAAGGAGACGCTGTGCTGATTATGAGATTACAATCCCATTAGCATTTATGAGCTCAATCAATCAATACATTTATTAGCCTGGACCTCCTGCCTCAGTGTCGCTTATCACTTAGTTTAATGTTCAGTTAACCTCAGTTAATTTTTCCTTTTCGCTGCAGCTTCTTTAAACAGAAAGTAATAAAATGTACAAACAGCTGCAGAATTACATTTACAATTATTTCTCCCAGGCTGCTCTCGCTGGAGGTACAACAATGGTGATCGGGCACGTTCTACCAGAGAAGAACGAGTCCCTGCTGGAGGCCTATGAGAAGTGCCGCAACATGGCCGACACCAAAGCCTGCTGCGACTACGCTCTGCACGTGGGCGTGACTTGGTGGGGACCCAAGGTACTGTAACACCCGGGCCACGTGGTCCAACAAGAGGGTCCAACAGTCTGAGCAGCGGACGCCTTTACTGTATGTGCGTTGTCCTTTGGTGACACCAACCCCCTGTCCCGTAGGTGCATGCTGAGATGGAGAAGCTGGTGATAGAGAATGGAGTAAACTCCTTTCAGATGTCCATGGCCTATAAGGACACGTACATGTTGAGAGACAGCGAGCTCTTCCAGGCTCTGCACCACTGCAAGGACATCGGAGCCATAGCGAGAGTCCACGCTGAGAACGGCGAGCTGGTGGCAGAGGTGACGGCCGGAAAACACAAAGGAATTTTGCATAAATGCTGTTTTTTATGGAGCGTCTTTGCTATTTGCTGCATCACACTAAACTCCAAAATCTTCTGCCTCTTTCCAGGGTGCAAAGGAAGTTTTAGACCTGGGCATCAACGGCCCAGAGGGGATTGAAATCAGTCGGCCTGAAGAGGTACGACTCCCCTGACTTACCCTGACTTATCTACACCTCCAGATTCTGTATTCATATCACAGGCACAGAGGGTTACTCACAAGCCTTGTGTGTGTCTTTAGCGAGTGAATAGAAGGTGGTAAAGGCTCTCATACCGGCATAGAATTGCATCATGGAAAGGCTTGAATAGAAGAGGCACAAAGACATAAGTTCAGTTTATGATACTGCGTCGCATGCGTACAGCTGGAGGACAGATAGAACCAAAACATGAACAAATACAATTTAAACTACAATGGATGTAAATTTAGTGATTTAGGAAGAATTGCAGCGCTGAAACTCATTGCGCCGCAGATATTGACGCTGTGTTCCTTTGCAGTTGGAAGCAGAGGCAACACACAGGGCAATAACCATCGCTAACCGGGTGAGAGCTCCTCATAATGCATAAAGATTCATATCATGGCCAAATTCTGTCCATTTCTTATCGAACCCCCGTTTTGTCTCCTCAGGCCCACTGCCCGGTCTATCTTGTCAGCGTGTCCAGCATGTCTGCAGGAGATGTGGTGGCTGCAGCCAAGATGCAGGGTGAAGCTTAATGAATTTTTGGGGGGTGTAGACTCTTTACTGATGCATTCATAGGATATGTGGTCAGTGGCTAGCAGGGTCACCGCACAGTAAGAAGGTCATGGGGTGGACTGACTGTTATTGGGCCAATGCGTTCGGTGTGGATAGACGAATATTGTGTTTTGTTCCGCCCGCAGGCAAGGTGGTCCACGGGGAAACGACCACAGCCCACGCCGTGCTGAATGGTATGCAGTACTATCATCAGGACTGGTCCTACGCCGCTGCCCATGTCACTGTGCCACCTCTCCGCCTGGACCCCAACACACCCAACGCCTTAATGAGCCTTTTGGGAAAGTACGCAAGATACCACGCAATCTGAAATGAATGGCGTTTGGTCGTATCTCACATCTTCCACCACTGAAATCGGTACTTTCTCCCTCTCTCTCTCTCTTTCTCCCTCTCTCTCCCTCTCTCTCTCTCTATCTCTCCCTCTCTGTGCTGCCTGCAGTGACTCTTTGAATGTTGTGGCGTCCGACCACCGGCCTTTCACCACCAAACAGAAAGCCATGGGCAGGGATGATTTCACAAAGATCCCCCACGGGGTTCCTGGTATCCAGGACCGCATGAGCGTCATCTGGGAGAAAGGGGTGGTACGTGGGGCACTTTTGTTCCTTCCAGAAATAAGTTTGTTTTGGTTCAGTGGGTATTTATTTGTATAAAAAGATGAAACACCAGATGATCCAGTGAAATGCTTTCCTCAATTTGCACACATTTCCAGTTTTTGTCTTTGTTTCGCGTTGCAGATTGGCGGTAAAATGGATGAGAATCGCTTTGTAGCAGTCACAAGCTCAAACGCAGCCAAGATCTACAATCTGTACCCCAGGAAGGGCCGGATCATCCCCGGGGCAGACGCTGATGTTGTGGTCTGGGACCCCGAGGGCTCCAAGTATGAAACCCGATACATCCCTGCATCGACCATCTTGACTCGCTGCAGCAGCTCAGGTCTTTCTCGATGCATCTCATTATCTACAAACTGGGTCACCTTTCTTTTCCTCTCTCTCTCTCTCTCTCTCTCTCTCTCTCTTGCCCTCTCTCTCTCTGCAGGACCATTTCAGTAGATAACCAGGTCCAAGCAGGAGATTTGAACCTGTATGAAGGTCTTCGTTGTCACGGCGTGCCCCTGGTCACTATCAGCCGTGGGCGTCTGGTCTATGAAAATGGCGTGTTCACGTGTGCTGAGGGCTCTGGGAAGTTTTGCCCCCTCCGAACCTTCCCGGACCACCTTTACAAGAAGATGGTCCAGAGGGAAAAGGTACCTGACGGAACTGAAGTGGAGAATTCTGCAGAATGACGTGAAACGGACGTGTGGTGCAGTGAAGTTCTCAAGTTTGGTTTGATCAGATATCATTTAATTAGCTTCAATGTTTATTATATGGTGACCTTCCAGTGCCAGGCTGTCAAAGCCGTGGAGCGAGAGCCCTACACGGGCGACGTCGTCGCAGTGGCCAACTCGGGAAAGAGGGACTTTGGCGGCCCTGACCTGGACACCCCAACGCGCCCCTGCACCCGGCACGGCGGTGTGAGGGACCAGCAGGAGTCCAGCTTCAGCCTCTCTGGTGAGAACCAATCACTTCAGATATTAGGAATTAGCAAGCCTTGATGCGTCAACAGTGAAATCTCAAGTCATCATGCAGACACTACTGCTCCTCTGCTGCTGTGGCACATGTTCACCTGAGGAGGGTGCTATATAGTGATGATATTTAGAGGGAGTTTGTGTCTTGATACTGATGAAGCCCAAACATTTATCCATTAATAATGACATCTTTTACCTCTTCACAAAATACTTAGTATCTTACTTATTTGTCTTATAGGTTTGAGTGCTTTCCATTGATGTAATATGTCTTTGCTTCTAACTGTTTTAGTCATACCATGCGTTGGTGTGTGTGTGTGTGTGTGTGTGTGTGTGTGTGTGTGTGTGTGTGTGTGTCTATTTAATTCATGAATATTTTGTGACTTGCTAGAAAAGGTTCATGGTGATCCTGTTCTTGCTCCTCCAGGTGCTCAGATCGATGACAAGGTTCCAAAGAGATCCTCAGCCAGGATCCTCGCTCCCCCTGGAGGCAGATCTAGTGGAATCTGGTAATGGGGAGATGAAGACCAACACCTGGGGGGAACCACACGTCCAAGCCAGACAACTTGTCTTTCCTTCAGACAGTTCAGAACAGAAGAAAAGAGTGTTTTCATTTTCAAACCCGACAGTTATTTGATTTGATCTGTGAAACGTTTTATGGTATGACTTCACCATAATGATATTGGAAAATGGGTCTTGGAAAGCCTTTGCTGAGTGGCTCCAACTAACAAATTTCAGTTGAACGTTTAACCAAACTAGAGCGGCAGATAACAGAATTGCCTGTGCGTGACTTCGGCTGTGTGATCACATTAGGGGGAAATGTGTTGTAACTCACTAAAAGTCGTCGGGACGTGAATGAAAATTAAACTTGGTTTTTACAATATGATTGTTTTACCTCACTGTAAGATTTTGCACTGGTATCATGAAATACTTAGCTGCCTTTTAAAAAAAACAAACCTGATTTAACGTGTCACAAATGTCTCTTTACCGCAAGCCGCGATGAGTGATGTCAATACGTCCGTTGTGTCTGAAAAATGGACAGTTGATGAGATATCGGAATGCAAGCGTCTCTTTTAAACGTTTTTATTTATTGTTTCATATCGTTGGTATTGTTCTTCCCACGGCATGCCATTTCCCTTCAGCTCCGCCGCGCCAGAATCATTCCAACATGAGAACGAGGTCTTTGTACAGAAGCTCATCATGGTCATAGTAGCGTTTCAAATCAGGTTTACGGCCTCATAGGCAAATGTGAATGAACCTATGTTGTGCGTGTGTGTGGTAGCATAGATAGAATTTGATTTAGCTCATCTTACACTGCGTTTTTTGGGTTATTCATTCAGAATGCTGCACCCAAACTGCCTGTTTCTGTGTAGAGATGACGCCCACCACACCGCCAATTCACTACTTGACATCACTTAAAGGGCACCTTTTTTATTTTAGTTTTTTACAAGTTTACTTAATTCAGGTTTTGCACAGAAATCTTATGAATTGTTAAAAATGCCCGTCTCTTCCAACGTAACAAACCACTGTGAAGCATGGAGAAAATTAAGCGATCCTCTTCATCATTCAATTTGGAATTTAACCGCTAACATGTGAGTCAATTGAAACCATGTATTGGTGGGATCAATGCTTACCAACCGCAATGAAAAGCACTGATACTTAGCTCTCAATGACTGTTTGTTCTTTGTGTTTTATTTACTGAGTTTTATTTTGTACAGTTGTGTTCCGTGAATAATTGTCTTTTGTAATTTTACTGTTAAAACAGCACAATACATCAGTGGATCATAGAAAGCTGCTGTTAAAGTGGGGAAGTTTACATCCAGTTTAGTTTATCCTTACACCTTTAGCGGATTGGCGTAAAATTCTTAAGTTGTTAATTTTTCGAGACAGCAAACATTGGAAGATAATGTGATTTACACTTTCTGCCTTTGTCCCACAACTGTACACTGGTGCTGACAATGTGTGGTCACATTGGAATACTTTATTTCTCATTTCTACTTGCAGCTGTTTATCACATGATTGAGTGCAAATAAACCACAATGAAATCTCTACCTGCATCCTGTGTGTTGATTGTTGGCATAAATGATCTCATCGGGTTTAACAAAGGCAGAAATTGACCAAATACATCCACTCCAGTACTTTGGGGCTACTAGTATTTACTGTAACTTGATCCTTTCCATTCTTGGTGACCATCTTCAAATCCATTCCAGAGGTAAATATTGTTTCTTTTCTTTCATTTTTTTCTCCAAAATCTACATCTTTAATCTTCAGCACTAACAAGAAGGCTGTGATGTCATATGTGATGAATCAACTCTTTTGTTTCAGCTCCATAACACAACGTTTATATGTAATATATTTATGTAACATGCTGAAACTAGGTACATCTTACACATGATTTTGAGTCATATGTTATATTTTTGATAATATGAAATATGAACATTTACACGTGGCCTTTTGTGCAGCAGGGCGCGCGCACGCACGCACGCACGCACCTCATGTATCCCTGAGTCCTATTTATAATGAACCTCTAGCAGCGTGGAGCCCGGACGCATGCGCAGTGGCGGCTGGATTGTTGCAGACAGGGGCGGCCCGTAACCAAGCGCGCACCGACCGCACCGCGCGCACCGTCTGACAACGACGATAGCGACGGGCTCACTGACACAAGGACGGCAGCCAGCGTGTGACAACAACACACACCACACAGTGAGTAACCGCCGCAATGTCCTCACAGACTGCGCGTTTTGCATGCGTGTGTGTGTTTGTGTGTGTGTGTGTGTGGGATATACACTGAGGATATTCCCACAGACTGACAGCGCCGAGGCCTTTAGAGGAGGGGGTGGGGGGGGTTAGGAGGGGAGGGGGGCCCCCGCTTGGATCGCTGCCGCTGCGGCTTTTCAACCGAGAGACACCCTGCAAACAAGGCACATTTATTGTTCTCAGCACGCCATTGGAAACACCACATCATCACCCCCGCCCGTTGATTCTTGATGGACTTGTGCGTTTTCCCTTTGCTGCAGTCATTACTGGGGGGGGGGGGGCACATGCACGCTAGAATACAATGATCCTTATTTTGTTGCTCCTCTGGTCTGCACCCGTTTTTTGGTTTTGTTGTTGTTGTTGGTGCAGCTGAATGTTGCTTTCAACGCGTCTGCTGCGGGACGATTTGAGGTTATAATGGTGTTATTGTAGGTTAGTCGGGAGAGATGCGGGATAGGCGTGCTGATGAGGAGGTGTAATCACCATATCAGGGGGTATTAGACATGCAATAGCGGGGTTATAGTCCCGTGTTTAAGTGTGGGTGTGGGTGTGGGTGTCTGTGGGTGTGTGTGTACCTTCATAATGTGACCAGGGCCAGAACTTAGATTTAAGGAATATTGATTTGTACTACCCCCCACTCCATGCAACACCACCCCTTAGGAAATCTTGCTTAGATACAAAAAATAATGTACACACAGGTTTTTAGTTATAATTCATGTTGGTATTGTCTAAAATAATCTCATACCTCAGGCTTGTGGAGAGTCTAGTCAATGAAACTGAAAGGTGCTGCTAACTTTGCCACAACTCTTAACTGAAACAGAATTGGATATCATCTTCGTAGAGTGATATTAGGATTTTAGGAATACTGGGTTCTTGACATGCTATCACCCAATGGGATAGCAGTGTGTGTGAATCCGAGCAGGAGCCGTAATGCCGTATTTTTTTATTTATTCTGTAATGTACCTAGTTACGTTGCCAGAGTCAATGCTGGAGTGTTGGAGTGTGAGTCCCGACTGAATGTGAGTGGGGGGCAGAGGTCAACATGACAAACAAAGCAGCAGGATGAAGAAACCGAAAAAGAACAGAAAATTGGCAGGAAAGTGAACGGATATTGAGATGGCAGAGCTTCTGGCCGTCCGTGCTGACGATGGAATCAATCGTCAATACAGAAGTTTTGGCTGCCGGCATGAGACTTCACACACATCAAAATGTCACATTTTGTCTCGTCACGCGACTGAGACAGCACCCAGGAAATGTCTGACTGTGTGAAGAAACCAAATCCCGCAATGCAGGGACATTTGCGGCAACAACTTACCCGCCAATATTGCTTTAAGGGACTTTAAGGGGACTGTCCCCAGAGGTTCAGGTCTCACCAGTGGTGGCATGCATTTCCACTGCAGGGCATGAGGAGAGGTCTTACTGATCTGTTTAGACTCTGGCAGAAGGTTTCTAGTAGCAGGCCATCAAAGTAAACACAAAGGAGGCTGGAGCTGCTAGATGTGTTAAGCTGCTCACAAACGTTGTTGAGCATGTTGGCATGTTGTTGAGTTTAATCCATGGCAGGATTTCACCGCTAAAACACTGGAGATTAAAAATGAAACTAAAGACGCTGCTCTGCTCTGTGTGTTCATTTACACACAGGCCAACCAATCAAAGGCTTAGGATGTAACGTAACTATTCACCTTTTATCTACATTTTTGTACTTTCTTCACTCTAAAGTCTTTGTCTTTGTGATTTATGTCCTTATTTCAGGTCGGGGATGGCAGTGAATGTGTACGCAACATCTGTGTCCATTGACAACCTCAGCAGACATGACATGCTGGCGTGGGTCAACGACTCTTTGCATCTCACCTACACCAAGATCGAGCAGCTGTGTTCAGGTGAGGCGCCAGGCTGGATTCTCCACCGACGCCAGCCGGGATTGATCCCTGCGACGTAAAGTGTTGTGTTTGTGTGTTTGCAGGGGCAGCGTACTGCCAGTTCATGGACATGTTGTTCCCTGGCTGCATCCTCCTGAAGAAGGTCAAATTCCAAGCCAAGCTGGAGCACGAATTTATACACAACTTCAAAGTTCTACAGGCGGCTTTCAAAAGGATGAGCGTCGACAAAGTCAGAAGCCTTTTTTCTTTCCTTTTTTTCAATCACTTATCACGTCCTTATTATGTGTTTCACTCTTTATTTCCGATCATCCATCATATTGATAAACCTCTGGAGTCTGCAAGTTTACTTTAAACTGAGGTCTGACATTCATTTAATCCAAAGCTTTTTTCTTTCACAAATTAACTTCAAATGTGGAAAAAGCTTTTTTTTAAAAAAAGTATGGACATTTTTACAAAGAAGAGAATTATGACGCAGAACTTGCAACAAAGGAAAAATTGATTTAGAAACTTATTTCATCGAACGCAGCTTTTGTATTTGAAGTGACAGAAGATTTGATGTATGAAGCAGATTTGCAGATACATTGGGACGTGATAACATACTTAACAACCTTAGGCAGGCTTTATCCACCCATTTCTACATATTATGACATAATTGAGAAACATAATTGAGAGCTTATGACAGCAGCACGAGTGAGCGACGCGGAACCACGTCAACAATTCCTGTCCTTTTTCTTTCAACCCGCAGATAATTCCTGTAGAAAAGCTTGTAAAAGGGAAGTTCCAGGACAACTTTGAATTCGTGCAGTGGTTCAAGAAGTTCTTCGACGCCAACTACGACGGCAAGGATTACGACCCCATACAAGCCAGACAGGGGCAGGACGTGGCCCCTGCCCCCAACCCAGGTGATCACTTTATCCACAGACCAAAGAGACACCCAGGTAACCAAACAGTTTTGCCTTTGCTGCACGGTCTGGCTGAGCTTTTGGATTGGCTCCAAGCGCTACCTGCAAGCAAGTGGTGTGAGCAGCACGATTCACAGAATGACTGCTGTCCTCTCGGATCCATCTCACTGCCCAGCATTCACAAGACACATGACACTGTTTCAGCGTCGCCAGGTATCACCAGGTATTGGAAAGTCGATGACGCCATTTCTAATTCTAAACGACGGTAGATGATGTTAGAATCATAGAAAAACTATACGTCATCATTATGTTGCTAACAACAGTGATGGCGGCGTGAGCGGCCTCGCTATGTCTCTGTGAAAGCTCCTCGCTTGGAAATCACGGCAAACGTTCTAATCAGGCTAAACGGGCAGAATGATGCATTCGTCTCCAAAACTGTGGTTATGTGTGTTGGCATGTTTTGTCTTGGAGTTCATTTGAAACACACCGGAAGTCTCGGCTGAAGCACTTGCAGAGGTCTGGCGGGACACAGGTTTGATTAGAGTGATATTCAGCCTTTTTGTAAATATTCTGGCTTATAATTGGGCTTTTTATGATGATCCTTTAACTGACGACAGTATGGACTGGCATTCCCAATTTGTGTCCTTTCAGCGTTGTTGCACATCTGAAATGTCTCCATTCGCAAAATATCAAAGGCGCAACATTATGCTTAATAATTATGGAATGTGGAATGTGCCAAAGTATTAATATTGTGTGTATTATATACTGCGTATTATGGACTTTTTCAGAGGTCAAATCATTTATTATTAGTTTGTTTTTCAAGTGATTCATTAAATGTACCCTTCAATGATATTAACACATGTTCCATCTCACCTTTGACCTGCCTTCCGCTTTGACATTCACTCTTTAATTTCATCTCATCGTCTCATTTTACAACTATTTTCAACAACGTTTTAATGGCGATTTTGAATGTACATGTAATTAATCACTTGTTGTTGAATGTTTTCCAGAACGCATCAGTCGATTCTGTATAACCGCTGAAAACGTCCGTAATTATTCAAGTAGCACAGTCCAGACACCATGAATAATTTGCTGTATCCATTGCTGTAACTGCGCCAAAGCCAATATGAATAGTATAGATTCATTTTGTTGTTCAAATGCTGAACATGTCTGACCCCTGTCCCGCCTGTAGGACCACAGAGGACATCTCCGACAGTTCCCAAAAACATGCCAACACCGCAGCGAGTCCAACACAACACTCCAGCTCTGAGGAAGATTCCGTCTTTGTCTAGAAACGGAGGCAGCGACGCCGAAATCATGGAGCTAAATCAACAGGTGGATACGGTGACGTTACAACCGTCTCAACCTCGACTTACCAAGTATTGCAAGTGTCACCATTTCATTCTCTTCTTCCTGCTCCCAGTTGATGGAGTTGAAATTGACAGTAGACGGACTAGAGAAGGAGAGAGACTTCTACTTCAGCAAACTACGGGACATTGAGCTGATCTGCCAGGAACACGAGAGCGACACCAACCCCGTCCTCAGCAAGATCATCGACATTCTTTACGCAACAGAGGTATCCATGGACGAACTTTATGTTTTGTTTTGTTTTGTTGTGTGTTGCTCTACTACTCTACCAGAGATCAACAGGTTACTCATAAAGCAACTCTTTCATTACTGATTATAGAATATCATTCCGCAGTTACATTGGAAACATACAACGCCACCATCTTGATCAGGGATAAATCTTATTAATTATTCCATTTAATGCGCTCTTATCATGCACTTTTTAGCAGAGCTGTCTTCCTGAGCCTCCAACTGCTCCTTCAAAGACCAACCGAGCTCCGATAAATCGAAAATCCGAAAATAAGAGGAAAAAACACTTAAAGCAGCGGTGTTAACATGTAATGTAAATGTTTTGTGTGTTCCAGGAAGGCTTTGCGCCTCCAGAGGATGAAGATCTCGAAGAACAAGCTCACCTAGATCAGGACGAATACTGAGCCGCTCCTCTTCCTCCTGCCTGACATCTTCATCTTCACCTCCATCTCCATCTCCATCTCCCCCTTCCTTTTCTTTTTGTCCTCATTTGTTTGTCTCCTCTCTCTGCACGCTGTCTATAAATACCCTTGCTCTATTTCTGTCTTTTCCTTTCTTTTCTCATATGTATATCTGTTCATAACTCCACCCCCAGGCCATCTACACACTACCGCTCTGTATTGTTTGCTGCTCCTCCCGGGCCACCACTGGCACAGCGCCAAACAACAATAATGAATGACATATCCCTGTTATTTCAGCATGGCTAACGCGGAAAGCTGAGCCGAGCTGAGGCGATGACCGGCATGGAGGTTGTCATGGCATCCAGTGAATTCAAGTCTTGACAGTTTGATTTCTGAGAGAACAATGCTTCGCTCATTATGGAGTTTTATTTATTTGCCTTTGGTGCTCTGATATAATTAGAGCACAGTCAAACACCGCTCCAATGTGCCATCAGGACATTCCCAGATCACCTACAACTGTATGGAAACCAGTGACACATATTTATTTAACTTATGTTCCGTTCCGATTTACTTTCTGTAGCAACTTTGGTGCAAAACCTACTGTATCTTGATGAAAACTGAGGCCCTGTGTGTGTTTTTTTTAAGGTGCGTGCTTGAGTCGGCGTCGAGCTTTTGGTTTCTGTTCTGGTGGGTCCATGGCATGTAGAAACGCTGGAGGAAACACAGCGATGTAATGAATCGAGGCATTTTGATCAGTGCTCTGTGATTATCCACCATTGATTAGCAACATATCTGAGCATGAGAATGTTATATATTTACTGTGAATGAGCGATATTTTGTATATGTGTCTGGTGAGGAGATTTTGTCTGATGTCGCACGATGTCTGGTTATTTGCAGTTGTTTCTATTCGGCCGACATGCAGTAGCCTATATGTTTCTTCACTTCAGAGGTGGAAAGCCAACTCTGCTGACTGACAGGATGGGTGTAGATTGTAGCAGTTCTAATATTTTATTCAAAAATATAAGGGAGCCAAACACTGAATTCATGCAAATTGTCACATCACAGCTTTTTTATGTTACTTTTTACTGCTAATCACAGTGCATTTGTACTTTTTAATTTCATTGTTATGGGTTGCCCAGAAAAAGGGTGTGTGAATTCAATTTAGGAAATAAGGAAGTCGCATTAGGGGTCTGTGACCAGTTCAGGATGATGCTGGTCGTCATTAGCATCCAGTTAAAGCAAACCTTGTCCTTCCCCAGCTGTTTTTACTTTGCTAACTGGCTGACATCTGCTCTGGAACATGCATTCATGGATCATGTTTACATTTACAGAACACTCATCTTTTGAGTTTTGAGTAAATAAACAGTTGTGAAAGAAATGTTGTTGTCATTTTTATCTTGTGATAACTCAAAATATGCATTTGGAGTTGCAGGAAAGGTCTGCGAGGCATCTTCACAACAACTTATCTTATACTTCCACTAACAACTCCTTGGGATCAATACCATCTCATGAACCAGCAAGTGACTAGAAGTCAGTAACTTTTCCACGTAAAATTGCGACTTCTGCTGGAAAGTGATAGTAGCACCCTGTTGGATAATGAACTACTTTGTGTTCAGATCGGTATTATGTTGTTTCTGTTTGTGTCCTATCTGTTTCTGTAGCTTCAAGTATTCTAAAACCCCTTAATCCATAATGTGTTACTATCCCACTGAAAATATTTTGATCGTACCGACTAGCAGCTTATGAAGTTTAGATATTATACCTTTTGACGAAGAACTGACAGTAATTATGTTTAATTCCACTAGAGGGCAACACAGCACTGTACTTGCATGAGCGGAAGTGAAGGTTTGTCTCACATATATTGTCAATTGACTTCGGTCAGAGCCATTTCACGTGTGGAGTAGAGCATAACAACGCTTCAAACGTGTATAAGAACATACAGTACAACTACGTCGTATAACTACTATTTCTATATGAATGAAAAATCCACCTACACGCAACAACGGGGGATTAGCTCAAATGGTAGAGCGCTCGCTTAGCATGCGAGAGGTAGCGGGATCGATGCCCGCATCCTCCAATAACTTTTCCATGCGTCAATATTTTTGTAGTTTCCTTTTACATAATATTGTGATTTCTTCCGTGATTTTGCATTTTTGCGTGACTCTCTAGTTACATGGATTTTACGTTTTTGTTTTCTCCCCCGGAAATCATACAGCCAGTCGTGATTGTTTTGATTGAGGAGAGTTTCATTTTAGATGCATGAAAAGTTGAAAACATAAAAGACATATTCCATTTACATAAGTGTTCGAGCCCATTTTGATTTGTTTTGTCACTTAGTTAGTTAGTTAGTTCGTTGTTTTGTTGTTTCACCACTAGGGAGAGGTGTGACGCTGTCAGGTAGCCAGGGGTCAATATAATCAGGAGGTTACTTAGTACAGCTGTAGCGGACTTGGATGGACGAACTGTGTGGACCGCGTGGTAAAGATTGTTAAGGAATATTACGTTTTCCTTTCGTATATAATTTGGAAAAATACTTGACACAGAAACGTAGATGTTAGTTTGATTTGGATTGTAAATAATAAACTGCCTTTGTTTTGGAGACTGGAAATTCCATTGTTATTGCAGGCGTCAGAAAGCAGAATGTACAAGTCTGCAACCGCGGTGGCCCTTTTTACATAGGCAAAGGGGTCATGACATAAGTATGGAACACCTTTACTCATTATGTCAAGCAGACACACTCTTGTGTTGCCTTGGTGTAACATGATACAGTGTCATTAATTATTTAAGAATAAGGCCATTCCTAAAAGTTTAGGAATTTAAATTTAAAAAATGTATGATCCATGAAAGAACTACTGGCTAAGAATGTAAATCTTGTTGCCTTTATCTCACTTTGGAAGGATCTACAGATGGATACAAAGGTGTATATATGTCAGTTTATTCACAAATTCCAAATCAGACAAAGTGCACACTGTTGACAAAGCGTATTCATAATCAATCAGCACAAATAATCACAGTCTTATCTTGGAACAACAAGAATAATTCAAACCAAACATGTCAAAATGTCTAAACAGGTGTTCTGCAACACCAACTTGCAATTTCAGTGATAACATGTCAATATGTTACTATGTTTAAGTATTAATGATGGGAACAAAATAGCTGGAGCTCTAGAGATACAATCAAGACAAGTTTTGTCAAATAGCATAAAAGCAACAAAAAAGATGAACTTCCTGGTGAACTGATTCCTTTACAGCAAAATGAAGCACATCTCAAGCTCCCAACATCTTCTTCACCATGTATCCAGGCGTGTTGTACAAGAAAAGACCCAGGATGGCCAGCAGCAGGAGAGCGGTGACGATCTTGATGGTCAGCCACCTGTACTGGTTACACACCAGGTTCTTTACAGCTTTGAGGGGAATGAGGAACCACAGGAGGGCAATATCTGGACGGCTGGTGGAATAAAAGGCGAGTTAGATGGTGCAAAAAGCAGTTAATCTAAATTTTCAAATGTATTTATTGAAGACAAGAATTTGAATTGCGATTGAATTCTGACAAAATTGGAAGAAACAGGTCTGGTTTGAGTTTGTTCTTGATTTTTCAGTGATATGATAAGACAGCCCTTTACATTGTTATATTTCTGTTCTGCTCTTAATATTCTTCATAGTGTTTGAATCATATGCTTATTGCTTGTATTGAGATTGTAAATGACGAATGAGGTGTTTCCTATTTTGGTTATTCGTCTCTAAAAGGGCACAGATGACAGGACTACAGAACAATGCCATGGATCAAAGGTCAGTTTATTCACAAATTCAAAGTATCATACACAGTCCAACTGCTTCCTGTTGACCAAGACATACAAATGTAACAAGCCAACAAAGCATTGTTCAAGCAAGAAAATCTAAATTCCAAATTCAACCTAACAAGGCTAAAAATGCCTGGATTATTTTTTTACCAGTTGAAATCTTTTGTGTCCAATTGGTGAGGAATTGATGATGTCATAGGTGAGCGATGCACACTGATTGACTTTAATGGGAATAATTTCACAGCATTTCAAGAGAAGGCAAAACTGCAGTACCATTCTATATCACACATATATTGAGATGTGCATACATGAACATAACAATAAACAAATATTTTGATGGATTCACTCAAGATGTAATTTAAAATTTTTGTCTCATCAAATGGCAAAAAAGTGCAAATACATTCCCAACACAATAAGTCACAGAACTGAACTGAAATGAATTCACGGAGCGTACACTCAAGCTCCCAACATCTTCTTCACCATGTACCCAGGCATGTTGTACAAGAAAAGACCCAGGATGGCCAGCAGCAGGAGAGCGGTGACGATCTTGATGGTCAGCCACCTGTACTGGTCACACACCAGGTGCTTTGCAGCTTTGAAAGGAATTAGGAACCACAGGAGGGCAATATCTGGACGGCTGGTGGAGTACAGAGATCAAACAATGAGTGAGATGAGACACTCTTTAAGGTACAAACCCCAATCCCCTAAAAGGTTGAAAATGCCAAAAAAAAACAGAAATGAACAGAATTTTCAAACAGTGATTTGAAAATTCTCTTCTTCCCCCCGATAGTTAATTGAAGACAGTACAAATGTAAGATAATTCATGTTTTATCTGATCAACTTTATTGCTTTTTGTAAATAGTAAGGCTGGGAATGTTGAGGAATAGTCAACAAAACATTCCACAGCTTTAATGGGTAAGAGGTGATGTAATCATGACTGGGTATTAAAAGAGCGTACACCAGTGGAAGAATGGTTCACCAATTTGCGGAAGACCGTGTGAGCAAATATACCAACAGTTTAAGAACATTTCTCTACGCAGGACTGCATGGGTAACTCGCACATCTGTGAAGGCACCATTACTGCTGAGGCGTACATAGGCGTTATGTTACTCTACACATACAAACACAAATGCAATGATACATTTTTGTACAGGTGAGCAGGAGGAGCAAAATCACTTCACAACATAAAAATATCATAAAAAGATAAAATGCATCCATTTAACCTAATCTAATCTAATCTAATAATAATAATTATAATAAAGTCGTTTTGCTATTCCAATGGTGCAAGTACACTCTGTTGCTGCGGCGATGGAGAAAGCTGGTAGTAGTGCCTCTTTCACTTGTTGCTTGTTGAGGTTTGTCCTTCTTCTAAACCAACAGAGAAAATCGGAAGATCTTCCAGCTCTTCTTCATCTTCTTCTTCTTCTTCCTTTTCTTCTTCTTCTTCAGCTGTCCGACAAAATTTGCCTTGTGCATCATTTCCACGTTTTCTTTCAATTTTTCCATTTTTCCATTATTGATCCGTCATAGCCATAGAAAGTGTAGGCCGAAGCTGTTAGGAGCACATTGAGTCTTCTTCTGGTTTCCACTGTACAATCTGAGCCTCTATTTGGGTGCTGATGAGAGGTGGACATGTTGCCTCTGTCTTCCGTCTCTATTGGACGCTGTAGTCTTTCTTCAGTAAGTTGCTCTTAGCTTGGATTGCATTTTATTGATTCTGTAACAAATCCTCTTCCGGATCACATTCAGATTTTACTGTGATGCGTTCGCCCCTATTTTATAGCTCAGAATGTAGAATAAACAAAATCACCTTCACTGTATATCTGTGTGTGAAGTGTGTGAAAGAGGGGAGAAGAGAGATTGCAAGTGATGTGTTAGCGGCGGAGTCGTCTCTCGGTTTGTTTTGTTTTTGTACGGTCCGTTTGATCAAGCGACCACAAAGATTGTTCTCAGTGCATTTACAAAGATTCCTGTGTCATACATGCAAATAGGACAAATCAAGACCTCAGTTGAGTAATCATACTGGTAACATTTAACTTGGATAGTCCAGTGGTGAATGTTGTCACTACCAATCTGAGGTCAGTGTGGTAGAGTATTGTGAAAAGTAGACGAAGAATAACGGTTGACCACATTTAGTCAGAGTTGACAGTCAACACTGGAATTTCCAATGCAATACCATGTTACCATCTGTCATCTTCAGTAGAATATGCCTTCAGAAAACTCCGCAAACAGTTTGAGCGTTGTCTTGCATTTTCGTTTTTGCCGCACGGTCTCATAAAATCTGTATTTTTCATTTAAAACATGATAGGGGAAACGGAAGATGAGAGGGCAGGGGAAGAAAAAAGCAGAAGTCACGCGGTTACTGAAACGTCTGGAACCTTCTGCAGAGGTGTCCGAGTAAACATCTCATGCCCCCAGCATTTTCTTGACCATGTAACCGGGCATGCTGTAGAGGAAAAGAGCCAGCATGGCCAGCGTCAGCAGGGCAGAGACTATCTTGATGGTCAGCCACTTGTACTGGTTGCACACCAAGTGTTTAATGGCTTTGAATGGAGTGAGGAACCACAGAAGGCTGGTGTCTGGACGGCTGGAAGGACAGAAAGACACACTTTACCAGGCAATGTAGATTATTGAACTGTAGCTGTTTGTAAGCCAAATGTAAATATAATATAAGTAAATCTAGCTGAAATGACTGAAACTAACCAATGGCAATGTAGGGAAACAGAATATTTTAAGTACTTAGAGGTGATACTGCGGAGAAATGCATAACAGATATGAGGAAAGAGCAACTTACCATGCAAAGGGAGATGATCGTAGGGATATGTCCAGAACTTGGTTGGAGGAAATTCATGTCTTTCTTCAATTCTTTGTATTGATTATTATTGTTAAGTGGGTTATTGTAATTTATTCAGGAATTAAATTTTATGCCTTTTTATGTGACACATTTAAGTTGCGGTCATGGTGGATTTAAGATTCTATTTATTCACTCATTTATGAAGATTTATAATGGTTTTAGTTTTTAGATTCGTAAGTGTTAATATTGTAATCTGTTGTTTTTTTAAGGACTTGAAAAAATGAAGTAAAACTGGACCTGGACTTGCAGTAGTGCCTGCGTGTGTCTGTGTGTGAATTGTGAAAGTGCACATGTATGGTGTGTCTGTGTGTGCAAATGTGGACAGAAAGATGAAAAGCTCCGTCATACTTGGGTTTCTCCAGAGGATCTGGTTCGTTGCGTCCTTCTCCAGCGGGGCTTTTCTCCGCCTCCTCTCCTGTCAAAAGGTGCAGCTCTGCTTCCACTTTCCCCTAAACAGACAAATGATAGGACTTTCATTTAACCTTTGTTGGACAATCCTTGGGCGATAGATTTCACCCTGAGGCGATGTCAAAAATATTGTTCATACTAAAAAGGGAGGAAGCTTTCCTTGATCCACCCCTCTGCTGCTAATCAGCTCAGCTTTGGACCACAATGAACAACTTAAATTGGTGTAATTGTGATATGATTCATCATTCCCTACACAAACATCATGGCAGATTGTGTGAAACAAAACAATGTAGCTCCGCCCTGAGCCTCATCACTTACCGTCAGTTCAAACTCATCATCTTCTTCATTTCTGGCCACAAATGGCCACCAGCCTTTGATCCTCTTCTGTTTGAAGATGGAAACCAAAGGCATCTCTCCTTCGTTTGTCACCATTTCAATGGTGCACTGCTTGGGCGTCTTAGCACCGCGGGGGAAGCGGTTCAGGTCCAATTCGATTGCACCTATGATGAAGCAGACGGAGACGTTCATTATTCTAAATCCTTATATAAAATGAAATCAGCGTGTAAAAGTAATATTTGGCAAAACAAATCTCATTTTACTTAGTACCATTTAACTAACTTGTGCCTTAAATTCTGTGTATAGAATTGCTCATGATTGATAACAGTAAAACAATGGACCACTGCACCTAAGAAGTCGTCAGCAGAAAAATGATCAGCGTCCCAGACTTGAAGATTAAGACGAGCTGGGATCTTGTACTCGGTCTCATCCCAAGCAAACATGGACTCTTTTTTTGAAATCACTATCTTCTCCTCGGCCATGAGGTAGTCAAAGGGATACACGTAGCGCCAGTTGAAGTTGCCCTCTCCAGTGATGGAGTGATAGTGGACATCGGTGTCTTGCTTGTCCTCCTGCTGTCCCTTGAGCCACCTATAAGAGAGTTGGAGCGTCTTAAAACCAAATTGCACTGTGATATCTCACAGAATCTCCACGTGTGCTGAATTTAAAAACATTAAAAGCATCAATAAGCCTGTGATTACCCTCTCACGAATATATCACTCGACTTCTCCCCGGTGAAGATATCGTCATCCTCTAGGACGACTTCATCAGTGTTCCAAATGATCACTCTCAGTTCAAACCTGCAGACAAGCAAACGAAGACTTACTGTCTATGATGCAAACCTTATCAATATCCTCATTTACGATTTAAATGATCCTTGGATTTACCTACATTCAATTACAATTTGATAGACAAGAACTCTAGTTTCACAAAAAAAACGGAAGCAAAACCTCCTCACATATTTGAATTTCAGATAAACATGTAAAAGGTTGTCCAGTCAGGTGTCTCAACCTGACTGGACAGAGGACATACTTCTTTGGTTTCCTTGGTGCAATGTCGAGGGCAGGACCAGGAGCAGTCATGTCCTTAGGGAACATGTCCACCCACATCTCAATCCTCCCCTAAAGAGAAGTGAACACAATCCAGATTCCAGTCAATTTTGCCCGATTGTAGATAGCTGGAGTTCATCTGGTGCGTTCACACTGATGACGTACTTGTTCAATCCCGGGTTTATCAGGGTGCAGCAGAGGTCTGGTCTCCACATGTTCTGGGACCAGTTTGCAGCCCACCCGAGGGATTTCCTCCCAGTGCTTCAGCACCGTCAGGGCCAGATGTTCATCGGTCTGCTTCTTCAAACCTGAACCCAAACATTACCAAATAACCTCATGTTCATCATCAGCATCATCCGCACTGCTTCATCTGACCTTTTCACATCCAGAGCATTCTAGAGTATGTAGACTATACTCTGTTGAACAATAACACAAGCGGTCTGATAAATGTTTAGTTTGATCCGTAGGAGGGTTAAAATGATCCATGCTTACCATTTTCATCCTCTATTTCGGTGGGAGCCATGAAGACACGGTTCTCCACCTTCACTCTTCCACTGGGGCCATAGTGAGGCCCATCCAGTTTTCCCTCCTTGCACAGCTTAGCCAGGATGTGAGTGGGTTTCATCGGGTCCCTCCATACATTGTAACCGTGGCTACAGGAAAACCAAAAGCCGTTTCAGTTGGAAAATAAAGCAATGACAACAAAATGGCCAACGCCTCCCTTATAGAAGGAAATAGCAGTACTTGACTCTTACATGGCATAGTTAGAGGTGATACCACATGTGGCTCTGTGTTTGCTGAAGAAGCGGTTTTCAAGGTCAACTTTAGTTTCTCCAATTAGATCATCGGTTCCCACCAGATCCCAGTCATAGATTGATACTGCTAGTGTGGAATCCATTGGGAATGTGGCCTCCACGTCAAAGGATCTGATAAAGTAAAAGAAGAGCGATTAAAACAAATACAATGTTACATCATTTGATATAGTATCTAGTGGACTGCAAGGAGAAATGAGAAGCACTCACTTTCCAAACAAAGGGTTGAGTTGCTTTGAGATGTAGTTCTCTTTGTCTTTGATCTCTGTCTTTCCCAGTCTGATTGCAATGTAAGGGTCTGCTTTCCCATTAATGTCCGCCGGGTGCAGATCAGTCGCCTACCAAAACATAATAACTTCAGGACTAACTCCCCCATAGAATCAGAATTTGCCCTATACGAGCTTCAACTATTACAAATCAGTGTGAGTGTAGAACATGTGACCGACCCTGATGACGTAGATGCGGACGAGGACATTAATTGGGTCATTGTGAGGAATGTTCTGGAACATTCCCATGTTGGAGTCAAAGTTCATCTCTCTGGACGCATCATCTGACACCTTGTACATGCACAGCGAGCCCTGGAAAACACACAATGACACAAAGGGGTAACATGTATACCTGTTTACCAGATAAAAGCTTGCAGGTGTGTCTCATGTTTGCTCTTACTTTGAATTTTCCAACAATCCTGTCCTCATCCAGCACATTTTGGTCGTCGTCATCTCCGCCCTTTCCCCTGAACAGGTTAAAACTGTGCAGCCAATCTTCAAAGTTGTCAAAGTCACTCTCCAGTTCCTTAGGATACACCTTGTTTGGTGAGACATGAAAGTTAGTATTTATTATTGACCACCCTTTTTAGTAAACCAAACATGTAATAATTTCTCCAGGGCTATGTGACATCGCTACCTTCAGCTCATCCAGTTTTGGCTTCTTCCTCTCGAACGGATCAGCCGCTGGCCTCTTCTTCTTTCCTTTCCCTTTCTTGGTGCCTTTCACAGGAGAGTCATCGGGTTTGATGTCTGAGTTACAGGTTAGCGTTGGGGGGAGGGGGGCAGCAGAAAGGAGAGGAGCAGAGCACGCGACATGAAATCCACATGAAAGTTGCCAAAACAACTGCCTCTGCATACAGCAGGCATACCATTGAACTGTATACTTCTGAAGTATGCAGTTCAGTAGGGATACTTGGCAGTGGGACTGGGTCCTCCAGGCAGGCAGCAGGACAGCAGCGCGTTTTTGCTGTTCTGTCATTATCATCCACCTTTCAACAACATCAGATCAGATTAGACTGCACAGATCAAATATGTAGTACACGCAGTACAACCGTATCTGCTCTTAAATTTTTACTCCTCTATAAACTGATGATGCTCTGCAGACTGGTTAGAACAGCACCAAGTCAATTATTGTAATTCTGATTTATATCAAGTTACCAGTTTATTAGGTATCCCAATTGTAAGGTAATTCGTTCTGCGCACTTTGTTTTGTTTTGTTTCTATTTGACAACTTTCATGGCAAGCATATGGCTAATATGCAGGTGAAAGACAAAAAGCAACAGGCCCACGTATTTGGAATTTGGATTCATGTCAGCTTCTACACGGAGGCTTTCTGAGGCTACGAGACTTGCATAGGTTCACTTTGCACTGGAAGAGAACAACATCAGAGTTAGTGAGGTAGTGATCAAAAAACAAACGTGCAACAAGATGGCCAATAAAGTGTGTGTGTGTGTGTGTATCATAAAAGAAGGAAATATTACTTCACACACTTGTTTAGCTGAGACTTCACAGATACAGATTTTTTCTGAATTTTTCACAATGAAAGAAATACTGAGGACGCGAAAGCATCATGATCCCAATTTGACGACTGTTTGAGGTCTCATCTGGTTTTACCTCCATCTGCGAGGTCCACGTCGTCCTTGTCCTCCGAATCTGACAAAGCTGCTTCTTGAGCTTTGAGAATCTGTAATGATCAAGAGCAGAACGTGCATGAAGATGGGGGTTAATCCGCCTACTATACACCAAAAGGGGCCAGCCTGTGTTAAATGAAGACGACCACGTTTTCCTGTTTCTTACCTCCATCAGAGTTTCAATGGAGGCGAAATACTTGGACCACCAGTCCAACATGCTCTCGTCGAGTTCCTCCTCTTCAATCTCCTCACCCTTCTTCCTCTTCTTCTTTTTTCCCTTTCCATCCTTTTCGTCATCCTTTGAAAGAGGAAGAATGAAACATCTTGTCAACAAGGCTTTGAATGATTTAGGCAACATCGACTTTCTTTTTTAAAATTTATTTTATAATGTCAAGCATGTTTGCATCATACGGACCTCCACTTTGACCACAGCATCTGAGCCCTACAAGCAAAACCAGGTTACAAGTGAAATAATGTGAAAATAATGCAGAAATAACAACATTTTTCATAATTATATACCAGTGTTCAGCAGTATACAGAATTATCAATACTTACACAATCCAGCTTGACCACAGTGTCCATCTTCTTAAAGTTGGGCTCTGACTCCATGCTGACAACAATAATTTCCTCTGACAGACACATATTTGTCAATGAATCAAAGACGGCCAGGAAAATATTGAACAAAAGTTGTGATGTTTAGCTTCTGTGCTCAAAAGTATCACAGCTCCAGGTTTCAGTTTAAGTTATAGTTTACCTGTAGTGGACCAGTTGTTGGCCTGCTTGTCTGTTGGTCTGTAGATGAACTTGCGCAGGCTGGTGACAGCGTGGTTACCAACCAGGGTGTAGCGACCAAAAGCCCTGCAGTCCACCACCCGAATGTTGAGCGGTGGGTGAAGCAACTCGTTTTCAGGCAAATCCTGAAGCACACAAACCGTACTCAGTTTGATTGCAAAGTGTAAAGATAACGATAATCAAACTAGTAGATGGATTTGATCATGAATTACCACTTCAAACGACTTCACAAGAGTGCTGAAGTTGGGGTTTTTCCTGTAATTGGGGATGAGCGCAGACTGCACTCCCTTGCCAGCACACTCGATGTCCACACGAGGCCGGTCCACCTGGGCCAAATTCACCCTCTTCAAGTCCCTCAAGCCCCAGAACAACACCTGAAAGATGGAGAGAGTCACTTCATTTTAAAATTTGTTTAGATCAGTGTCCAAACCTTGTTATTAATTTTTAAACACCTGGTACTTGTATAGTCAAATCAGGTCCTAACCTCAATCCTGTACTTGCTGAGCACTGGCCTGATTCCCAGCGGCACAGGCAGGATTGGGCCACGATCCATATCTGTGGGACCATCTATCGGAGGCAGATCAGCTTTCCCATTAGGTCCGATCTAAAAACAAACAAAGCACGCATGTAAAGCGTATAAACTTTTGCTTTCAGTATGTTCAAAAGTGAACCGTAGTCATGTAAAACGGTAAGCTTACAAATGTTACAGACTGACCTGGAGCAGCTCAAAGGCCGCCAGCATTTCACCAGCGGCGCAGTTTCCACGGTAGATCTGGTAATATTCCAGCTGTGGAGGAAAGCGCGGGGGGCCATAGTGCTCATCGGCCATCTTGACAACAGGCTTGGCAAAAGTTCTGCCCATGAAATCAGCTTTACCCTGGCAGGTGGATAGAACACAAGAGGAGGTTATGAATTTGAAACGTCCCGAATGAATTCTGGTGAGAGAATGTGAAAGAATGGTCCTTTTTTGGCCCAACATCTCCAATGCATCAGTGCTCACGTAACAGGGTCTTTATCAAATCATGTCATAGAAGAGGCTTGTTCATAGTGTCATCACTGATCATTTGATTTGTTTTAATAACAGGGAGAAACATGGCTAAAGAGGCACATGTTTCTAGACGACAATTAATGAAAACAGTAGAGACAAAAAGAAAACAAAGTAGGATACATTAAATAACCAGTGAACTGCAAAACAGGCATGTTTATGTAATCATTAACTGTTACTGATCAATGCTTAAAAATCCATCTGCTAAATCCATCCAAGTCTCAAATCCAAGTCTCTCTTGCAGTTAGTGGTTATGAGGAGTCTAATTTTTCTGTTGGCCACATACAAAAAGCACAAAATGTCTCTTAAAGGAATGCAACAGGCATAAGTCGATCAGAACGTGACCATCCATCCTTGTGAATTCTTTTGAACATCCATTGATTCATATCTTATTCCTCTTGCATGCCTTTGAATATGAAGTACAATATACTCTGCACGCAGTACAGTGCCTCTATAATACTTCAAACCATCAGACTCCACACTCTACTTATCCAAAGGGCCATCCAAAACAACGGGGTTATTGACAGGAGCAAATGTAAAAATGACAGTCAGCAAAAGCATTGTTTTTGCTAATGGCACATTAACATAACTGTACATCTTAAAAACACCTCAAGAAACACAATCTTTTTAAACTTGACAACACGCCTAAATCATTCTAACTCATTAGTGTTTGAGTGATGTGTTTAGCCGCGGAAGGTCAGACAGAGTCTTCAATTATTTGCACGATGGGAACGGAAATCTAAGCTGTGTGAAGGCGCTCGTTCCCATTAACTGAAAAGGAGGACAAAGACGCACCTTAATCAAAAAGCACCCTTACCACTGTGTCTTGATCATAGATTTCAATGACAACAATAGGAGGGTCGTCTCTCAGCTCAGTGGCCTCTCCAAACAACTCGACGTTCTCAATCACCAGCAGCTGGTCCCATGTAGGGCAGAGGGTCTCAGCCAGTACCTGGTAGAATAATGCCAGGAAAAAAATCAAAATAAGCTACATGATCTGCTATGTAGTCAATTATATTAGACAAACGGCTCATTTTGGCAAAAGGCTCTCACCTCAGTGACTTGGCTTTGTGTTGAGAAAAACACTCTTGCAAAGGGATCAGACAGGCCTGTGCTGTCTGCAGCAAACAGGCTGCGCGCTTGGTACATGTGGACCCTCAGCTGGAAGATCTGCTTCACTGTAGACGCATAGACACACAGTCCATAACTCACACTGATGAATATTTAAAGACATACAGATGTTATAAATAATGGGGTCACCATTCTGTATCTACAAGATGGCGGGTGACGTGTTCACTGTGCTCAGCTCTTTTCCATAAGGTGTTTCATCCTGTTAATGTGTGTGTGTGACTGTTTGAAGTAGATACTGATAATGAGATGGCGCTTGTGTCACTCACTCATGTAGGTGAGGCTGATGGGAGGAGAGGGTGGCAGGCCAGGTCCCCTTGACAGTTTATTTTCCTCAAACCCATTGGGCAGACCGTTCATATAGTCTTTGCGCTGCCTGGTCAGACCCAGCCACAGATAAATCTCTATCTTTGCCTGCACCGTCCAGCCGGCTGGACCAAATCCTTTCTTACCGGGGATCTGGTAGTGTACAGGGAAACAAGTACAATTACAAAAAAAACAACAATTATTTGGTCACGGATACACAACCTGGAGGTTAGCGGAGTAAACTCACCCTCAAGAAGAGCGTTTTGACTTTGCCACAGTCCTTCCCCTTCTCCTCCTCCACATTAGAGAAGAGGATGTCTTTGGAGGGGACGCGTGCATAAGCAATACGTTTCCCATTACTGATCATCCATATGAACACATCAGGAACACTGTGCTGAGGCTGCAGTACAAAACAATCGTCATATTTAACATTTGTATAGAGCAAGCATGTACAGTATACAGTAGACAAAACAGGTATCTATCTTACCTCATCAGCCAGGAAGCGCAGCTTCTGGAGGAAGTTGTGAGCCAGTTTGATTTTATCTCTCACTGTGCTCTTTTTCACCTGTGTCCTCATGGCCTTTGCCTGCTGGCCTATGGCCTCCTAATAGCAGAAACAGTCCAGCGTTTAAAGTACAAATATTTAATAACACGCAGAAGAAAATCACAGATCCTTTTTTTCTTTACTAACATACCACTTCAGCCATGCACAGCTTCAGTCTCTCCCTGTCGAGTTTGGTCCTGCCAGACTGATTCTGATCCTTGTTTGCCAGCGAAAGAAACTGACTGAAAGAGCCAGAACCAGTCAGTGAGAAAATCCGAGGGGATTCTTCCGCTGAATGTGAAGGCAATCTACCAACCTGCATCCCTGGCTGAGTTCCTCAAGGACCCCCCTCAGCCTGCGCTCAGGGTAGGTCTTCTCTGTCTTGATGATCTCTTGCACGTCATTGAGGCCATCCTCCTAATGTGAGTCATGATTATTTCAGCAAGAATCATATTAAACCATCCACAACAACTAGTAAAGCGTTTGACTTGCCAGTTTATCTGCAGTGTTGTCAATAATGTTGGCGTTGTACAGCCTCCTCCTCTGGTCTTGCCACCAGCTCTTGATGTAGATGCAAGGCTTTCTATCAAAATACGGCAGGTGGAAATAGTTTCTGTAGGTACAAATGAAAGAAAGGATCACGTTGGCTGTAATAACCTCGGTTGTTAAAAGTGGGAAAGTATTTTGTATCATCATTGGTGAGGATGTTGTGATTATTCCTCTGACCGGTCAGTGATCACAGGTTTCATGGGAGGAGTAGTAGCCACTGAAGTCAGGTCTCCGTCATCGTCCATCTCTTCTTCACTGGAGTGCTGTATTAAGTCAGATTCCTCTTCATCGCCGTCACCCTTCTTTCCCCTCGTTTTTGACATGATAACACCGTCGTTCTCATTTCCATAGTAACCTGGCAATCAGCAGCTATGTTAATAGCCACGCCATAAAATGTGTTGTTCCTACACTTAAGCATTTGTGATTAAGAACAGGAACAACTGGACTCTATGTAGTCCTGACTGATTTTCCACCGCATTGTGTGAAAAAACAAGAACATTTGATAATTAATGGAAAATACCTATGGTGACCTCAAAGTTGATGGGTTTGTCACCAATCTTTCTGTCAACCATTGTGGCCTCCAGGAATGACCCGAAAAGGAAGAATTCGTCCACCTTCCCCGCTGCAGTCTGTGAAACGGGCAAAGACGCATTAGTATTGAGACTAGATATGCGGCTAGAACACACTCGGGTACACAAACGTTTGACAACTGTTGAACTACATTTTCATATTGTATGTATGTAGTTTTCCTGACAATCTTATAATACACGTTGTGTCACAGTCATGGCTCAATGGGAGTTGAAAATGCAAGCCCCCTGGTTTACGGCCCCTCTATCCTCAATTGAATTTGTTGTGTGACTTACATTGTCAGTCAACAAAAAGGAAGCCACATTATTGCAACAGTGTATTAATAATGCAGCAGGAGGCCCAAATAAAGACAATTAATAATTCACAAAAACCACACCACAAAAACCAGCAGGGGGTGAACAATGGGCCTGCTCTGCATGGCTGCCCATCCAGGCATGGACCCACCTCGGATATGTTGGGCACTCCCTCCACCTGCACATCTGTGGAGTTGGGAGCGTCGGGAGAGGAGGGGTCCAGGATCTCTACGCCAAGGCTGATGAGCAGGCGAGCCCTGAAAGACACCCCTTCTCCCAGCCCGTCGTTTAGCTCCTGGTACTCGTCCATCAGGCTGTAGGTGCGGGTGGAGCCGTACATGTTGACCCAGGCAGGACCCAGTGTGGGAAGGAATCCTGAGAGGGCCATCGTTTGAAAGATGTTATTTACAGCTGCACTGAGTAGATGTGATTACAAGTGAAAATGACTTCAATATCATGTTGGGATGCTTCCAAAAACAGCAAAAACAACCATCATTATTATAAATCACCTTTGTCCCCGTCGTTGGAAATCTTCCTTAGGTCCAGGAAGTGTGTTCCAATGGCCACATCATTTACTTTATCTGAGTCACGGAGCTGGAGCTTCATGCGCTTGCACAGCGGTGGAAACATCTCAGTGAAAACAATTTGCTCATTCCAGATTGGCTCGTAGCAGCTCTTCTGAACAGATGTTTTCCCCTGTAAATGTGGGTCACAATTGCATTTACATCGATTCGGCATTTAGCGTTGAAACTTGAAAGGAGTTTGCCAGAAATCCAAATTATTTCAAGGTGTTGAAAGAAAAAGCATCCCTCATACATAAGCTGACATATTTGAACTGATATTTGGTGACCTCATTCCATGAAAACGAGACGCGTTAACATCTTATATCGCTTACCTTCTGCCCAGCAAACAGCACTTGGACATAAGGATCAACCAGGTCCTTATTTTCCCCAATGAAAGCCTTCTTGACATTGGCCATGATGCTAGTGTTCATTCTTGGCAGTCCCTCTGCTCTGTAGATCTTCAGGTAGTAGCGAGCCCACTGTCGCTCTGCGGGAACCCCCTCTGGGATCAACAGATTGCTGAAACATACATGGAAAATTGACAAAATTGAAAATCAATAACATAAGTGTACATCTTTTCCTAATTTTTAAATTTTCAAGATTAAATGAAGTTTTATTTACCCCTCTATGTCATCGTCATCTGCTTCGGTGGCCTTGTGTGGAGTTTTTAGATTGTCTCCTTTGGCCACAACTGCCACATCACATTTAATATAGCCTTTGCACCCTGCTGTGATATCATCGGGGTCCGACAGCAGAGCCCACTTGTGGTAAAACTGATGCTCTGCAAGACAGCGGAGAAAACAAATCCAGCATCCAGATATGAACGCGTCAGTCCTGTCACCATGCATGCATGTTTAATCATAAGGTCAATTCTTCTTATTGATTCTTTACCTGGCTGGGTGTATATTGTGCCAACGTCCAATTTAAAAGATCCCACCAGTGTTCCACTACGCAGCAGGTTTTTAGAGTGGATCACCTAAAGGTTGGTCGAGAAAATGAAGATTAAGAACCTGTGCACCATTAAAAACGCTATACAACATCAAACATGCTGTGGGAATAAGCATGTATATCTAAATGCTACCTGTCAATCAACTTACAGAGAGTTTCAGGATTTTGTCAAACATAACGTCTGGAGGGACATGGAAGTCGAACACAAAGTACTGGAAAACAAAGAAGACAGTTAATATTTCAAAACATGCTGTTCAAATGTAGTTCTATTGTGCCATGGTTCATACTGTTTTTGTTCTACTCACCTCATTGTAGTATGGACAGTTGGTGGATTCTTTCATTGAGGTGTATTTTTTATCATCTCCGATCTCCACACACACCATTGGATCCATGTTCAATCCCACCAACTGTCTGGCCTCAATCACTGTCACGCTGATCTGTAAGGACAAGATGAAGTGATTGACTCATTTGCTGACTGGCTTACTGAATGACTGACTCATAAGAGAATTAAACAGCAGAAAGCTAAACAGCCAAAGATATTAACTTAATCTCTCCCTTACTTGGTAATCCATTGGTCTTCCAGAACTGGGCTCCATCTTAATGTCTGGCTTTGATCTGCACAATAACGGCACACCAGAGATCATTGTGGTTATAGCAGTGAGGCTTATGTTTGGTAGGACTTACAGCTAATGCAGACATGCATGCGGATGCTTTATGATTGTTAGAGATGTGGAGTAACACAACCAAGCTTGCCTCTTATTTGATACATTGGTGGTGACGGCTGTAACTGAGGCCAGTGAGATGGTATCAGGGTCTGGAGCTCTACCCATGAACATGCCATCACGATCCAGATTCTCTGTCTCCAAAATAGCAGGCTCATCTGGACATCATATGAAAGACACACAATGCACTGTAGAAAGCCTGCAACTGCATTTCTGTCTCCTGTGTGATTAATAATCTCACGTGAAAACACATTTTCCACTTTCAACTATACTAGGATCCGTTCATTAAACTACTGTGTAAGAGGTCAAGTAACGGCTGCATTTGTGTTTTTAAAGAAGGGGAAAAAACTTTTGATTTAACAAAATGTGCTCTAGCGGCCTGAAATGGAACTACATGACAGTAATGTAAACCAACATGAGTTTGTAATGTCAGCCAGCATTTCCTAACTTCTTTGACCGCATTTGGTGTCACCCGCCTTTACTACTGTTACCTCCGTGCTTGTCCTCCTTATGTCCTCGGTGCTTACTGCGCTTCATGGCTCAAGGCAGTTTGTGTGCTCTGCAAAGGAAGTTCATGGTGATCGTTCAGCAATTTTTGTAGAAAAAGGATCTGCATTTTCTGAGGAAAGATGTTTTTCTGTCTCTGCGTTTCAACTCTAAGGCAAAACCATACGATGCCAGTTTTTCTTGCCTTCAGGAAATGCTTATAAGCTAACGTAAAATTCTCTGAAATGTTCTGTGATTTTCAAACATATGCATCATTCACACCCAATAAACACAAATAGTTCAAAGCATCATTTTAGACTTTGCACTTCATGTACTGCACGTATGTCTTCTGGCATCTGTGCACTACTACACCTTTGTTTAGTCTCTAAAAGGGGCTTTCAATTATTCAAATCAGCTGACCTTAATACATCAATTAAAGGGGATACATTTCACATGCATTGTGGAAAATAATGCACTTAATATAATTAGATTACAAATTGTATTCGATCACATGTGCATTTAGTAACTTTTAATGCTTAAACATGATCCACATTTCTGTATTTACTGCATCTAATGTAAATTCCCATATAAAGGCACACATCACTTTTTCTTCCCTGTTTTCTTTACATTTTCTTTGTCTTTCCTCTTCTGTTTAACAATCCGACACAGAAAAAATAGAGAACACATTGAAGTAATCTAGCACATTAAAACATTCATGAAAGCAATACACTGCTTTTACTCTTAGTCAAATGTAAATGTAGAAAAATTATGGGGCCGAACGTGACACACAGGCAATGCTTATGATGTGCAGAACAAAAATAATGCACACATGAGAGATACAATCTTATAATGTACATCGTATTTCAGATAATCTAATAAACCATTAACAGTTAAGAAGTTTCCTCTAAGTAGACAGACTACCGTAGTATGCTGCTCATTATTGCTTAGATGCCATATATTTGCTTTTCACATCATAGCCTTGCTTAACATGATGTTACTTAATGAGTAGAATATTAAACATACCATACAAGAAAACAGGTCCTTGTTTCCTTCTGCTGAGCTCCAGTAGATGTCTTGCAGGGAAAAAAGCCCCCAACTTCTTTGCTTGTCAAAAATGAATAATGACTGGTTGACAATTTTACATAGCAGGAAGAATCACCACACAAAGTAAAGTTGTTCAGAAAAGAATTTGGTTTGTCCAAGTCTGAAGTTGGCGCAGGAGTGATGCGATACGCCAATGAATAGTGTATGAGTGTTGAACCCGAGACTGGTAACTATAACTAGGGACTGCTGAGAGACGTCACAGTGAGCACACTCTGCCAATCCACATGGCCTGTGAATACAACAAAAGAAATATTCTAAATATGTTTTGCACAAGTTATAATTTAGGTGGATTAAAGGGCCAGCCACTACATTTCACATAGAAGTCATTAAATGAATCCAGTTTGTAAATTTGCAATTCTATGGTTTTTCTGCTTAAAAGTGCTCAAAATTGGCAACCTAAAGAAAGAATATCCAGAAAGTAAAAGATGCTCAGTTGTTGAGTTTTGGATGCATGTCCATGTCCTGCTCCAAAGAAAGAAAGAATGAAAAACACCAATTAAAGTCCATATTGTCAACATTAATTTGGTGTATAGCTATTTGCAATACCAATATCAAAACATTTCTGCGCTGGAAAAGCTTCAAAATGCATGACCATAAGAAAAAAAAACCCACTGGATAATCAATAAATTGTCACGTTACAAGCGATAGAATTTCATGGAAGTAAACAACATGTCAAGCCAGCCTAGTTGGAAGAATGCTCCTTTTTAATCATTAATAGGGTCCTGCTCCGAATTAGGTCTTGCTACAGACACACTGTCTTCTGTAATGGGATCACTAAATGGTGTCCAAGTCCTATTTGTTTCATTTCACAGTTATTCAGGTCTGAGCCCAACATAAGAAAAAGAAAAGACCATCATGCTGAATATGCTGTTATCAAATGGTGCTTACGCCTATCTAGATAAGTAGAAGGAAGGTGGAAGGCTGTTTTGTCTCACATACAGAAACGTGGCTGGCGATTGCGCTTCGATACGTGTGCATTACTTTGCTTATTCGTGTTATTGCTCGAGGCATGCTTTACCAACTTCTATTCAATACTACTACTCCTAAATGCTAAAGTACAACTCATCATCTCATCAATTACACATACAGCCAGCCTGTAAGCCATACGTCCAAGTCTGAAGTTGCTGGTGTCCGATGAAACAAGGTTTTCAATTATTAAAGTGGCCTAGTCAGTGTTGCGTGTGTCATCCTCATTATGTGGAGGTATCGCCTGCTCACAACAAAAGAAATCAACTTAAATTAATAACATGCTATCAGAGGTTTTGCCAATTTAAGGAAATTATTGTTAAGGGATACACTCTTCAAACTAATACTTAATGTAGTCCTATCAAATGCCATGAACTTGATGCGACTGTGTTCTTTATGTGTTTATATACGTCTTCCCTTAGCTACAGCTCATAGGCTGTAGGAGTCAAATGGAAACGTGGGATACTGTGACACCAGCCTGGCCACTCTGTTGAGGGATTCTGCCCTTAATTACATGATTCAGTACAGGCTAAGACGAGCAAAGGAGATATACCCTCCAGCCTGGCCTGTTACTGTGTCACCAGTCATGCACTCGACACTGTAGTCAAATATACAAACCTCACTCTCTAATGGATGCTGTCATTAGAAACAACATCAGATAGTCTGATGTTGACATCAAGTAAAACTGACTGTATTGTTTGTGTTTTGGCTGACTCCCATTAGAGGTGATTGTACTCTAGTGCAAGACATCAGTTTAAAATCACATTAAATTTACAGTGTTTTAAAATAAGAACAACAATGTCTGTCAGTTTTATATTTTTTGGATTAATATTTACGATGCAACAATGAATATGCATGAACAGGCAACCAAGCCCTTGAAATGACACCTTTCACAGTGTCGTCTAGGGTGAACATCTGAATGACCTGATCCCGATCGTGCAATCTTATCCCATGTCGCTTCAGTGTCCATAGCCCTCTTTGGCTGTGTTGGTTGTAAGGCCGCTTATCTCTGTCTTTGTGCTCCAGTGACTCCACACCACCTGACCATGGTGTAGTGTGTCCTTATGACACATTTCAGACTCTTGGATAGTGGAGTTTGGCAAACTGCATCAGTGAAACAGAGCTGTAAGGCATTGTTATTGTTCGTGTCGGGGAGGGGTTTGTACTGGACAGCAAGCACGTACGGCTCATGTTGATGTGACCTCAGATGACCTCTTGAACTTCTTCCAAATTATATCTATTATTGGAATTGTGAGGAAATTTTATTATGTGTGATGGTCTGGGTGACATATCAATAAAACATTGTATGCCACATTTGAATCGGAATGGATAGTTTAACTGATTATGGTATGAAAAAGGTTGGAGAGCCCTGCAAAAGACTCTTCATCTGAGGGACATAAAGACATGCAGAGAAAATGTAAAGTAAATTCAGAGCTTAAATCAGAATGCAACACTTATTTTTACATACACATACACACACACACACACACACACACACACACACACACACACACACACACACACACACATACAGTATAGGTGTTATTAGATTAATAGAAACAAAAATTGAGGTATCATTATTGTAATTTTGGTGCATAAAAATATTGGTATGGTATTGGTTATGTTTTGCCACCAGGTGGCACTTGACATTCATTACTGACAAGACCCACGAAGGTGATGTATGATTCAGTGAACATATCAGAGCACAATGTAAACTGTAAACAAGTTTTCACACGTGTAGTAATTTATGTGTCTGAAATGAGACGAGAGAACACAGAAAACACCAGGTTGTGGCCAGGTGTGTGACGACTGATTGAAGACTTTGAGTCTCTACCTCAAGACTTCTTGTGAAATAATGACTCCAAAACACAAACACACTGTTGAAGCTAAAGAGGAAGACAGATGAACTCATTGATCAGCAGTAAGTAGTGAAAGTATTGGGAGAGACGCCTCAGATAAGCCCACTAGAGCTTCTAGTCTCTCCTGCACCCTTTGGATGATTAATTGTCCTATTTTGGTTTCATCCTGTTTTTATAGTGTTAATAAATGAATATAAAGACAAATATTGGAACTTTACAAACATGCTGCTGATGTAAAGTGAGCTGTATGCGAGTTTATGTGAGGACTCCACTGCAGCATCTAGTGTTTGTATCTTTCTATGGCTTGTGGCAGACGGCCAATAGGGGGCGTAGGTGCCCCAGTCAGAGGGAAGAGGGGATTTGACTGCAGGTATGATTCAATGTGTTCTAAACATTGTATGTTTGAGATGAGATCAGCTGCTCCTCCTCCATCAGTGAGCTCAAGCCAAGAACCTTCATCACTGACATACTGAGTCACAGTTGGAGTTCTAATCAGTCTTGGTGGAGGTGTAGTGTTTCACCTGTATTGATGATGTGATGCCTTGGTGAGCTCCTTTAAAAACAAGCCGCAAGCCGATATTTTAGGAAGAAGCTTCCTTGTTTTCTGATTTATTTGCTGTTAATGAAACTCAACATGTGTTTCTGCTCTGTGCTGTAATGTGTCTGATGGTAAATGTATCATAATGTCCATTTCCACAACATGGATTCATCAGTAAACAACACAGTGATCAGCTTTCATCACAACTGACTGAAGCTGCTCAACAAACAGCTCATTGATTTCAACTGAAAAATCCATCCTGACATGAAGATCTACAGAAACCTGGAATAAAGAACACTATGTTAACCAAATGTTACACCAGAATAAAATTATTTTGATATGTTATTTATAGGAGGTAATGTGAATTTTAAAATCGCCCTCTACAGCTATTGCGACAACAGTCTAACAATATATCGAATATGTCATTTACAGGTGTCATTGTTGGCATCCACTGTCTTCTTCAGGCTGAGTGACTGCATGATTACCAACCGTGTAGGGTGACCTCAACAATGAAGTCCAATCTCCCATCTGAGAGCAACTCACTCCATAGTAAGTAACGCACGTATCTCATTTTTTTAGCTAACCCAGGTGTCACTTCACAGTATGTCTAAACGATAAGCATAATGTCTTTCGCAGAACAAACACTCTCACTGATGGTGCCAAGAGCTATTACAACGTAACTAAATCTTACTGTAAATAACATTAAATATTACTACTAACTATTAAAGAGAATGTTCATGTGAATAACAGTAACTACTACTACTATTAAATAATTGAAGAATCCAATCGCAGTAACGGTAAAATAGTAAACACACCACACCAAACACTGCCCCAAGAAATTATGGGAAGTCCCTAATCATCCCCATAATCCCCAAACACGCTACAATATACAGTATATACGTATGTTGATGTCCATGTATACTTGACCCTCAGCAGCATTGATGTCAATTCATCACTTTTGTTGTTAGATTAAGCAACTTTTCAGATTATCCTAGCAACCTTTTTTGCTCCAAAAAGCACCTCGCAACAAATTTAGCCACTTTTAAAAAATATCTGGAAACTATGAGCAACTTTTGAAAAGTGCACGCATTTTCCCTCTAAATGACAATAAACGATTTTCCCTGTCACACACTCAGTTACAACAACACACAGTCTGTCTGGCCGGCTGCAAGAGACATTGTGAGTTCCATCAGCAGTAGTGAGGGCTCAGTTCAATAGAGACAGACAGTCAACATGATATTTAACATAACCAGCAGTAGCATGAATTCAATAAGAAGGAAAATGTGCTAGTTTGTTAGCTCTAAACATTGAACGCACTCAGTACAGAGTACAATTAGATTTGAAAAAATGTGAGCTTCTAGTTCTAATTATGTCACTGCATGCTATTGCACTCACTCGCTGCAGATTGAAATCAAGCTAGTCTTGAAAATAGTTTCAAACGTTCGATCTAAAGACATAAATGTATGTCTCTGGTGGCTTGTTTGCTAAACTTACTTGATATGTTTAAATAGTTCAACAACCACAATTAAAGCCCAATGAATATAGTCACAAATATTTGATCTTGAACAAAACTTACATCAACCAACATGTCTCAGCCAGAAGAACAGAAAGGAGTGGGAGTCTGTACCTGAAGTTAAAGGGTGGCTGAAGCCAGTAATTGGCATTTGTGCTTTCACTCTGCATTTCTCACCTGTCAATCGAATCAGCATATGGTCAGATGATGAGGTTGATTATCAATAGGTTTATAAATGGACATTTGTGAGGGTCTGGTGTAGTTTGTTGTGTATCTGTCTGGCTGCAAGATTGCTTTGGGTCAGAAGGACAGGTTTTTATTGTGTCATCAGAGCTGAATAGTTGAAAATACTTTTATTTGGCTCTCCTCACTATCGTAATATTGTATACAACTTTGAGAAAATGTAATGATGGTCAGGGTTCTTATGTTGACAATGCTGACACACAGGTTTAACACACTGACTCTGTGAATGCAGTAGATACGATAAATCTTATCTTCCCCCCAGAATTTCCACTTTTTATTCCAGGAACTTTGTCAAAGCTGCTTGATTAGGAAAATAAAAAATAGATAAAAAAGATAAAAGAAAGAAAAAGTCAAACTGATATGAAATAGCTAGGGACATTTTACCGACACAGTCATGTGTCTTTACCCTCACATTCTTGTGATGCAAGCAGTTGGTTTGTTTATGATTTTAACGTTTTTTAGTGATGTTTATGTTTTGGACAGTAGGTGGTGCTGCTGCACAAACATTGAGCTTAGACTCCAACCCCAGGAAACTCTCCTGATCCAACATGGAAGAACATTTAAGAAGATTTAATTGCTTTGATTTCGCTTCGAATGGGATTTTTTTTTAAATACTAACAGTTAGTTCCAGTTATCTTGCCTCATTTTGTCGGGACATTATGGAATCATAAATTTTGCAATACAAACCTGTGCACATTAATAATTCCCCACTATAAACTACATGAAAGACTGTGAAATGAAAGCATTAAACCTACTTTATTTTGATATATTTTCGTTATGTTTGATATGTAACCAGGTGAAATCTAATGTGCTTAAGGCAGTCAGTTGTTATTCTATGTACCGAGCACTCGCTGCAAAACAGTACTGTCCCTTTAAGAAACAGGGTCCATGGTTTACTTGTCGCGAGGAAGGGTGCTCGTGCACGCGGGAGATAGAACGCGCGTGGGAAATTAAGTGTCAGTGCGCAGACAGTTTAGAGTTAAAATGGTAAATGGTAAATACAGAACCTACGACAGACAGTTGACGGCGTTGCTGCACTTCAGAAAAGTACGTTTGGTTACAGACATGTAGAAATGGAGGCAACTTATCCTTGTGTTGTGACTAATTCTCTCCCTACAATGTGAATATTCCTGTGTGTGATTACAGGGGAGATGAGACGGCTTTGAGACAGTGTGGTGTGTGGAGCATTCCATTAGTTATTGAAGTGAGTTTTGTTTTATGTTTATTTCTGAATTAGACCCTATAATGTGTATTCCTGTAAGGAAATGAGAATAACATTCCAGTTTGGTTTGGTATCAAACAATTTACCTTCGTTCATGTGTGCATTTAATGTGGTGAATTTGTTTGAGAGTTTATATTTGCATTGCAGGGCGTGTTTTCCTTTTGTAGTTGAGACTAAAGACTTGCCACTCCCGTTGTTGTTATACAGTAAAGTGAGAAAATAAGTTAAATATGCTTTATCCTGCCTGTCCCTTACAGCGATCAATGTTATTTCGGTCTTTTATATAGATTTTCTTTTAAAGAATTTCAAATAATACAGTCGACAACCTCCTGGAATGATTGCTGATTGCCACACCGGAAGGTTTGTCATCCGAGCTGTTTAAAGAAGTTAACCAGTACTTTTTTTGATTTCATTTGATATTTTCACAAATGAACGCATAATCAATGGAAAATAGAGATGCAAGTAAAGATTGTAACGTGTAAAAATATTCAAAACAACCGTTTCATCTCGGCACGCAACCTTCTCACTCGCACACAAGCGTTAACAGGGGAGGTCGTTATTTCCACTGAATGTGAAAGTGGGAAGTGTAGCTGGCAGGGGTTTTATAATGAGGAAACGTGCAGCCATTTTATATCAGGCTCCTTTACAGGACGTCAGAAGGAGAGGAGGAAAAGAAAAAAGTTGGTTAGTGACAGCAGGGTGAGCGATACTACAACATTATTATTAATACTGACAGACTGTGATGAGATAAAAAAAAACACAGGTAAAATGGCAGATTGGCACAGAAACAGCGGATATTGATTCATTTACTGCCATTATGTCCATTTGTGTTTTTGCTTTTATGGATCATTTCGTGAGTAATGTGAATTTTAGCCATTCTGGTAACCACTGTTTAAAAACCAATAAAGTTGTACAAAGTCTGAGTGAAAAAAAAAGAAGAAAATATTAATGTCACTTGTTGCTCAGGGTTAGGGGTGTGTGTGTGTGTGTGTGTGTGTGTGTGTGTGCGCGCGCGTGCGTGCGTGTTTCCCCTGGTCGACAAAAATACAGAAGATGAGTTTTTTCACGGATGAAGAGGAGGATGCATCAGTCTGTGTGTCCATGAAGAGTGACTGGTCTAAGGAACATCCTCCAGAGTTCAGTGATAGACGTGGACCCTCAGACACAAAGTAAGTTCTTGTTTACGCTGTAACAGAAGTTTTCATGCATAGGGAATTATTTGGTGTTTGCCAAAAGAATCTCTGTCTGTGCTTAAATCAGTCCTTCTCAATTGTTTTCTGTCGAGCCCCCCCCTAGGAAGAAGAGAACATTTTGCGCCCCCCCATCCTCGACGATAAATAGTATAATTTGTCTATAAAATTGTTACAAGTACACCTCTGCATAACATTGTATCCTTATTAACATTAAGGAAAACTAAAAAAATAAAAAGATGGATCCACTTACAACAAATAATAACTTTATTAACCTTGTTTTTTAGTGTGAACCAGAAAACATTGAGAGTGCATCAATTTGCCTTAATTTCAACAAGTCCTTGTGTAAACTATTTTACTATACTATACTATACTATACTATACTATACCAAACATTTTTCAACCAACTAATTGAGCCATTTGATACTGAAAAATATAAAAATAAAATGAATAAATAATAATAAATTCAATTGATCAGCACCATAACCTCAGGAGCACAACATAAACACTTTCACTTACAAAACAAAAATTAATAAAACAATTTGTGCTGATTTTTTTTAAACAAAATGATCAACTTGATCAAAAGATCAAAATAAGGAGAAGTAGTTCCGTGCCTTGCTTGATCAAGGCACGGGACTACTTCTCCTTCTTTTGTCTTTATTAACTTGGCATCAACAGTGCTCCATCACATACATCCACTCTCACCTTCGCACCACTCTCCTCTCTTGTCCTTTGCCTAAATCCCTCCCCCATCCTTAGCACTTTACAATTAACGTTCCTATGGACAGATAACTAGTCCCTTATTAATGTATTACAAACTAAAATAAATAAATCAATACATGTAAATAAATCTCATCTTACAGTATGAACTCAGAACTGACTGTGGCTACAGGTTTGTTTGAAAGCTATGCCACTGTCGAATACGATTTTGGGGTTGCTTTTATTATCCTTAATCAATTTTGACATTACATTACAGTCATTTTGCAGACGCTTTTATCCAAAGCAACTTCCAATAAGTACGTTCAACATAGGTAGATAAAAGATCTTCAGGTCACAAGAAATCGTAAGTGCATTTCCTTCCAAAACCAACAGCTAAGAGCATAGGCAATCCGAGCAGAGTCTAGTGCTTGTTTATAACTATCAGACCAGGCAAGTTGAAAAACTTCGAGCTTGGTCAGACACCACTTTCATTCTAGCCATCTGCATGCCTGCTCAAGTGAATTGATGTGCCTTGAGAACCAGGGAGCCAATTTGTCCCGCTTGCAAGACCTTTGTTTTAGAGGAGCAATGGACTCCAAAGTATCGGATCATAAGGAATTCATGTTTTCTGTTAATGTATCCAATGAGGCCTCATTAGGATTCAATGAATTTAGAGCTTGGTTAGTTCCTCAGCAAGCTGACTATGGCCTATAATACGGCTGAAAAAAGGCATCGGACTTGCCTTTGTCGCAGATCACTCCATCAACGCGAAAGATGAGACATTTCTTGGACACTTTACACAATACAATGCATTTGAGTGAAAGTTTTAATTGCGAGAGGTTGTTAGTGCATCAATGTGCGTTCAGCACCAATCTAAGCCTACTCGACTTGTTTATTTCACCTGAGTTATGTGCATACAAATGATGTCCCATATTATGCAGCAATCTTGGAAGCAGATGACCCAGTAATTGTTTGTTTTTTTATCTGCCACTTTGTCAAAATTACGGTGCTAAATTTGGGTCAACACAAGGTTTTAGTTTTTGAGTTTAAATTACAATGGTTTTAATTAAGTAACATGAGTTGCCTTCATCTTCAAAGGAAGAGGAAGAGGAGAACTGAAATTGTGGAGGATCAGCTGTCCTTCTGTGGTTCAAGTCAAGATGTCCTGAAGGATCCAGTTTATATCTGCTCATACTGGGACCAGTCTGCTTCATCTGGTGACTCCTCCCAGTGTGGTCAAAGACCCAGAACAAAACCTGGACTAAAGACACCCAGTCAGTCCAGAACAGTGCAGAGTAAGACTGTTGATCTGTCTGATGGTGTCAACATTTCTATCAGCAGCAATTCAAATTCTTCTACACTCATGTTTTTGTTTTTGTTTTTTTTTTCTCTTCCACTAGGTGGCGCTTTGCATGAACTTTTGGACAAACATAAGCTCAGTCTGAGGAGGAGATGTGAACATGTGACTGAAGGAAGTGCTGGAGCAGGATGTGGAACCCCCCTCAACGAGATCTACACTGAGCTCTACATCACAGAGGGACAGAGTCAAGGGGTCAATACCCAACATGAGGTGGTTCAGCTGGACACAGCAGCCAAGAAAACCACCCTCCATGACACTCCAATAAAATGCCAGGACATCTTTGAAGCCTTAGCTGACCAACAGGAACACATCAGAGTCGTTCTGACAAACGGCGTCGCTGGTGTTGGAAAAACCTTCTCCGTGCAGAAGTTCTCTCTGGACTGGGCTCAGGGTTTGGAAAACCTAAATGTCAGTCTGCTGATTCTGCTGACATTCAGGGAGCTGAACCTGATCCGAGATGAGCAGTACAGTCTTCTCATGCTGCTCCATGTTTTCCATCCAACATTACAGACGCTCACAGCGGAGAAGCTGGCTGACTGTAAAGTTTTGTTCATCTTTGATGGTCTGGACGAATGCAGACTGTCTCTGGATTTCCACAACAATGAGGTTCTGTGTGATGTCACAAAGAAGGCATCAGTCAGCGATCTGGTAACAAACCTCATCAAGGGGAATCTGCTGCCCTCAGCTCTCCTCTGGATAACTTCCAGACCTGCAGCAGCCAATCAGATCCCTCCTACATGTGTTGACAGGCTAACAGAAGTACGAGGCTTCACTGATGCCCAGAAGGAGGAGTACTTCAGGAAGAGGTTCAGTGATGAAGATCTGTCCATCAGAATCATCTCACACATCAAAGCATCCAGGAGCCTCCACATCATGTGTCAAGTCCCAGTCTTCTGCTGGATCACTGCCACAGTTCTGGAGCACATGCTGACTACAGAGCAGAGAAGAGAGCTGCCCAAGACCCTGACCGACATGTACTCACGTTTCCTGATGGTCCAGATCCAGACCAAAAAGCACAAGTATCATGAGGGCCATGAGCGCAGTCTAGAGGAGCTGTCTGAGACGGACAGGGAGCTTCTACTGAAGCTGGGGAGGCTGGCGTTTGAACATCTAGGGACAGGAAACATAATTTTCTACCAAGAGGACTTGAGGCAGTGTGGACTTGATGTGTCAGAGGCATCAGTGTTCTCAGGAGTTTGTAAAGAAATCTTGCAAGAGGAGTGTGTGATCTTCCAGAAAAGAGTCTACTGCTTTGTTCATCTGAGCATTCAGGAGTTTCTGGCTGCAGTCTACAGGTACCACTGTTACACAACCAGGAACACTGAGGCACTGAAGCATAAGGATAATAACGTTGACGATAATGAGGATGTGGACTATGATGAGTATAAGGATGAGTATGAGGACCATGATGAGTATGAGGATGAGAATGTGGACTATGATGAGTATAAGGATGAGTATGAGGACCATGATGAGTATGAGGATGAGAATGTGGACTATGATGAGTATAAGGATGAGTATGAGGACCATGATGAGTATGAGGATGAGAATGTGGACTATGATGAGTATAAGGATGAGTATGAGGACCATGATGAGTATGAGGATGAGAATGTGGACTATGATGAGTATAAGGATGAGTATGAGGACTATGATGAGTATGAGGATGAGAATGTGGACTATGATGAATATAAGGATGAGTATGAGGACTATGATGAGTATGAGGATGAGAATGTGGACTATGATGAGTATAAGGATGAGTATGAGGACTATGATGAGTATAGAGATTATGACCATTACCAATCACTGGATGTCTTTCTGAGCAGAGCCATGATCGAAGCCCTGCAGAGTAAAAATGGGCATCTGGACCTCTTTGCTCGCTTCCTTCATGGTCTCTCACTGGAGTCCAACCAGAGTCTCTTAGGAGGTCTGCTTGGTCAAACAAAAAGCAAACCAGAGGACATCCGGAAAGCCATCACAACCCTGAAAGACATGAGGGATGATGATATCTCTCCTGACAGAAGCATCAACATCTTCCACTGTTTGATGGAGATGAAGGTCCACTCTGTACATGAAGAGATCCAAGAGTTTCTGAAGTCAGAGAAGAGATCAGAGAAGGAACTCTCAGAGATCCACTGCTCAGCCCTGGCCTACATGCTGCAGATGTCTGAGGAGGTTCTGGACGAGCTGAATGTGGAACAGTACAATACATCAAAAGCAGGACGACGAAGACTGATCCCAGCTGTGAGGAACTGCAGAAAGGCTCGGTTAGTCCAGATGTTAAAATATCAACTAACGGATAATCCTGTCCCATCATCTAGTACACCTCAGTTAGACATGAAGGTGTTTGCTCAGTGTCCATTATTATTACTCAGATTATTCATGTTAACTGAGCTGAGAAAATGAAGTAACTTAGTAAGTGCTCTGCTTTAATAATGGATTTTATGTCATGTCTTTAATAACAGGTTTGATAACTGTGGACTCTCAGTGACGCACTGTGATGTTGTGGCCTCAGCTCTGAAGTCCAACCCCTCCCATCTGAGAGAGCTGGAGCTGAGTGATAACAACCTGCAGGACTCAGGAGTGAAGCTGCTGTCTGCTGGACTGGAAGATCCAAACTGTAAACTCAAGATTCTGAGGTCAGACACATTTCTTGACAAATACGTCATCATGTTGATGTCATTGACTAATTTCATTCAGTGTGTGTAATACTATACAGTGCAGAATTCTCTGCATTTCTACATTTGAGAAAGTGTTTTGTGAGGGACCGAGTCGGTAGAGGTGCAAAAAAACAAAACAACAGTATGACAACAATACTTCTTCTATATAATACTACCTCTAATAATAACAAATAATTATTGTATTATCATTATACTATTACCATCACAATTATTATTTTTTATAATAAATGAATGAATAATAATGATGATAATTATAAAGCAATACGATAAAGAGAATGACATAGAATAAGTGGCAGTGCGTTAAGTAAGAACATGAATGACACGCCAAGAGAGCTTTAGCTGAAGGAGGGGAAAAAGCACTGCCTTTTGCTCCTGGAGTGAACTCATTCCCACTCGTAGGCTGACTCAGTGGAGTGCGTGGGCGAGATGTGGGTGGGTAGGACATGGGTGGGAAGTTCTCTTTTGATGGAAGGTGAGCACTCAGAAAAGCTTCAGCCAATTGTACTGCATCTTTGGGTTAGTCTTTTTAATCCAGGTGTGAATCTTGGCCTTAAGAAATTGCTCCATGATGATGGTGTTTCCAATTTGCTCCTTTGTCTTAGTCATCAACTTGGCATAAAAGTCCTTGAGGTGGAGCTGTAACTCTTAAGGCGTCTCCTCTCTGGGCACACTGGAGCAGAACCTCATTCAATACGTCTGTGGACTGATTTCAAACTTCTGCAAGACAGCACACTTCTATAGCTACATATGCCAAATGAGCCTCACAAGTTAACAGTGAGGCTAGATTTGGTTGCTGAATCTCCCCTCGATCGATACTGGCGCTCCTGTTGTACCTCTAGTTGGCTGCTGTTGCATCAGGCATCACATAAGACTTGACAGTTCAGTCAAACTACTACTACTACTACTACTACTACTACTACTACTACTACTACTACCACCACTACTACACCTACTGCCCCCTGCCGATTGCCAGAGTCTTGGGCAGCTTCTGGTAGACCCTCCCCATTGTTTGAGATTTTTTCTGTCTGATTGACATTTTCTTCATTGCCTCCTACTGGCCTGGGACGCACCAGTGCCACCATATGTGGTGTAGCCTGGCCTGCAAAATAACTAAAGATATATACAACAGAAACAAAACAGTTAACAGTTAAAACTATGACAGCTCGAACCCAACTGCTTATATACGCAGGCACACCAATAAACAACAGAAATTAGTTACTGATGCGTTCTCTGAAACAAAGCATCACCTACTACTACATCATTATTACTGAAAATCAATTTTTACAGTATAAACATCTCAATTATCCTTTTCTTTTATTGAAAGTTACACCACAAATTACTCCCACTTTCACTTGTATTTTCATCGGGGCTACAAATAAGTAAATTCGTATTTTGAATTTAAATTTTGATTTGGAAGTGAATATTTTGTGACGTCATGAGGGGCTGATCCTCAGAGGATGGAGATTTTCCCCTCTGTTGGTGGCTCAAGAGAGCCACAGGAAGGCTGCACAGAGCTGGGGACGGTCCTCAGTGGTGATATGAATGCCTGCTACTTATTTTATGTTGATGTTTATGGACAGATCTTACCTTGTTTATAAGGACACCTTTCGTTAAGCCAATTAAAACCTTGTTAATGCCAAAACCCTCTGTGAAGTGTATGTTTGGACACCAGAGCGCTGCCTGAGACGGACACCTAGGAGGAACAGCCCCTCACAGTGTCACAATTTGTTATGAAAATATGTTCCTTACAATATGATCGAAGTGTTTGAAACATACAAATATAAATTGTCAGAATACTATTTGTCAAATATACATTGTAGAATACAAATCTTCCTTCCACCTGACCCTCATCAGTGTTTTGTTGAAATCCTCCTCTCTCTGCAGGCTGATACACTGTCAGATCTCAGTTGAAGGCTGTGCTGCTCTGGCCTCAGCTCTGAAGTCCAACCCCTCCCATCTGAGAGAGCTGGAGCTATGTGGAAACAAGCTGCAGGATTCAGGAGTGAAGCTGCTGTCTGAGTTTGTGGAGAGTCCAGACTGTAAACTGAAGATTCTGAGGTCAGTTCAACTCACCATGAATCCTCAAATGTTGTCTGTGGTCTTTATGTCCCTCAGATGAAGTCTTTTTCAGGGCTCTCGTACCTTTTTCACCCCAAGAGCTACTTTTCAAAACTCAAAGGGGCCACAAACTAATTGTTTTCAAACTGTTATGTGAATATTTAACAGCAGAAACACATACACTGCTCTGATGTGTTTTCTTGTAACTGTTCATTAAAAACAGAAACAATAGATGAATGATTTGTCACCAACAGTGGAATATATGTCAGTGTTTGCCACGACCCCTGATATGTAAACGCTGTTTGCTCATGTTGGGAAGCGTCTGCTGCAGTCTGTCTCTACTGCTCAAACGTGTGTTTTGCCCACTAGAGCTTTTTTTTTTTCTCTCCTGCACTCTTGTGATTGATGGATGGATGATTAATTGCCCCTTCTGGTTTTACCCTTTATTTTGTAGTGTAAAAATGGAAATATTGGAACTATACAAATATTCTGGTGATCTAGTTTGCGTGTGTGTGATTTTCAGCTTCCCTAGATCCAAATCAGCCGTAAACAAATGTCAAATATGGGATTCAAATACGCTCAAAAACCAGGTTTGTTTGTACCGTTAACGATTTTAGGACCTTTTCACAATGGTGCCATCATTTACATACAGTATGTGAGGGTTCCACTGCAGCATCAAGTGTTTGAATCTATGGTCTTCATCCCTAACGGAGAGTCACAGTTGGAGTTCTTATCTGCCTTGGTGGAGGTGTAGTGTTTCACCTGTATTGATGATGTGATGCCTTGGTGAGCTCCTTTAAAAACAAGCTGCAGGCTGCTAGGAGATATTTTAGGAGGAAGCTTCCCTGTTACCTGATTTATTTGCTGTTAATGAAACTCAACATGTGTTTCTGCTCTGTGCTGTAATGTGTGATGGTAAATGTATCATAATGTCCATTTCCACAACATGGATTCATCAGTACACAACACAGTGATCAGCTTTCATCACAACTGACTGAAGCTGCTCAACAAACACTTAAGGTTCATTGATTTCCACTGAGAAATACACAAACTTTGTCAAAGGATCCATTTGGCTCAAAGTGATTTCCACACAGATTTGATGTCACCAGGCACCAAACCTTTTTGTTTCCTGCTGCCAGAGATAACTCTTCATTGTGTTGTAGAGTAAAAGAGGTCATCTCACAGTGAGAGCAGCTCACTGACTACAAGAGAAGTGGAGAGAAAATGCTGGTTATGTTTCAGACGCCATCGCTGTAGAAACACAATAAACTACTGAGTGTTTGTGGAGCTCATCAAATATATATCATCACATTTACAGCAGGAGTTTGTCTTAATTGATTTGTATTGATTTTGCTTAAGTTTGACCTAAACCTGCAAATAATGAGGCCAACATACAACCTGCTGAACATCTGAGGGGACAAGTTTGTTGGAGGCTCTTATACAGCCTGACATGAAGATCTACAGAAACCTGGAAAAAAAGAACACAATGTGTTTACTAAATGTGATTCTAGAAAAAAAATAATTTTGATTTACAGGTGACAATGCAATTAAAATGCAGTTCTTAAAAGATGATCAAAGTGATCATCAGTCAAAGCTAAAGCTTGTATAATATATTAGTATGTTGATGTCAATGTTTAAAATGTTAACTTGACCCTCAGCAGTGTTTTGTTGAAATCCTCCTCTCTCTGCAGGCTGACACGCTGTCAGATCTCAGATGAAGGCTGTGCTGCCCTGGCCTCAGCTCTGGAGTCCAACCCCTCCCATCTGAGAGAGCTGCAGCTGTTTGGAAACAAGCTGAGGGATTCAGGAAAGAAGCTGCTGTCTGACCTTCAGAAGAGTCCAACATATAGACTGGAGACTCTGAGGTCAGTAGAGTTTCAGTCAGCTGATTGTGTTTCAGCAGTTTAGTGTTAAACACAGATAGTATCAGAGCAAAGGTCCAGTGTTTCCTGGTAAAGCTCAGTCATTAGCAGCTGCAGCTTTCCACTGTGAAGCTGTGAGAGCAGAATGCTGACAGGATTGGACACAAAGACAGAGAGACACAACAGTCAGCCAATCAGATCAGCCACTAGCATGTTGTGATCATGTGTGTGAGCTGACATGAAGATGACTGTTGTTGTTGTTTTTGTCTCTACAGCACATAAACATGAACTATAGCTGACAACCTGACAGAAAGTGAGTATTCAGGTGATGATCATCATTTATCAATACTCTAATACGCTTATCTGTGCTGTGTGATATTTGATCAACAGACATTCTTGAGTGATTTAACCTCATAATCCAGGTTTGTTAGTAAGAGTTGGGCTTCTTCATTACAATCTAGTAATGGTGTTTACATGACAAAAGCAAAGTGTACACGTACCCTGTGTTCCGCCCATTCATTGGATTTCCTTCTGTGAAGAGGATATGTGCCTGAGAATACATTACATAGATTTTAAAACAAAGGTTCCAAATTTGATCATGGGCAATCAAAGACATTTACATTGACAGAAAAATACAATGAACAAATGGTAAAACATGTATAAAAAAACACAGAATAAACTATCTCATTAAGCAGTAAAGTGGGTTAAATCCTAGAATTGTACTTGTTGTGTCTTCTTCTCTCCAGCAGATGATGCTCAACTGCACCTGTGTGGCTGTAGACAAACATGGATCAGTGGACAGAAGACCACAGAGGAACACAACACACTCTTGACAGCACACTGACTCTGCAAGGACATTTTACATTTTGAGGACATTGAGTCAGTTGGTTGTGATAGTTAAAAAAAAAAATGTACGTCAGGTTAAAACCTGGATTCTCAATCCTGGTTCAGGGTCCACCGTTCCTTCCTCCCAGATCTTGATTCACACCTGATTTAGCTCATCAGGTGTAGAAGTCAGAGCAGTATCAGTGTAATAAATTCAAGTCTTGTTGGGGCCTGTTGTAGGAGATCAGAGAAAACAACAGTTGGCATAGGACTGGATCCAAGATAAACTTCAAACTGTTGCTAAGGCCTCTTTTTCAATAGTGCTGTAGTGGAGCTGATGCTTTCTGATTTTTTTTGCACTGCAGCCACACATAGTTAGTCTCCAGAACCATACATTAGATAAAAGTTTAGAGTTTATATTGTAACATGTATATACTGTATGTCTGGGCTTCATAAGAGGTAAAACAAACTGAAATGATTGAAATGCATTAAGAAATGTGTCATGTGATGTTGACATGATTTGAGTTGTTTAATAAAACAACCAGAGAAGCAATCTGGGAGAAAGTAAGACTGACTGTATCCTGATTGTTCCTGTTCACCTGCTTGATACAGGGACATTTCCCTGGGACCTGTAACAAATACCATGACGGGCATGAACTTGTGGCTATTTGTCTGTTTTGTGCACAGTGCTGATCATTTAGAGGTCAGGGATTTGATTGAGTGGTTTGACTCCTTCATTGATTCCATGTCTGGCATGTGTAGAGGGCTGAGATGGTACTGACTCACCAGCAGGGGGTCTTACATGAGGAGGTCAAGGCACACAATGACTTTACTGTTGCACATCTTTTTCTTCTTTCTGTGTTATGTTGACACTTTGACCACATAGAACTAATGATAATAATAAACTGACTTTCTAGTGGGATTTCTATATACTGTATATTTATATGAGAAATCTGCTACGCTTCCCACAGATGAGAGCTGGATGTGGATTCTGTTCTCTGTAAAATGTGCTGCTCCACAAACACAGAGGTCAGACTCCAACATAAGGAAACTCTCCTGATCCAACATGGAAGAACATCAACAATTGCTTTGATTTTTAATTAACTTTCAATGGGAATTATATAAATACTAACATTTGGTTCCAGTTATCTTGCTTCATTTTGTCAGGACATTATGTAGTCATAAACCTTGCAGTACAAACCTGCGTACATTTATAATTCCCTACTATGAACAACATCACAGCCTGTAAGATTAAAAGATCCCAGCATCAAACCTACAGAGCCTGAACCAGGTGATTTCCGGTAAATGTAAAAGTGGGAGGAGCTCTTGACAGGGTTTCTGTTTTGCAGTAACAGGTAACACGTAGCCATTTTATTTCAGGCGCCTTTACAAGGTTAACAACCAGAAGGCGGAAAAGAATTAGTTGGTGAGTGACAGCAGGGTGAGTGATACTGCTAAATAATTTATACTGACAGTCTGTGATGAGATAGAGGTAAAATGGCAGATTGGTACAGAAAGAGTGGAAGCTGTGTGTTCCTCTTACCACAAAAGCTGATTTAAAAACAATGAAGGTGAAAGTGGAAGGTTAACTGAAAAGAAGGAGAGAAGGATTAATGTCACTTTGAACTGTGTTGCGCTTTGGTGTGTGTGTTTGTGCGTTCTTGTGTCAAGTCAAGTGAACTTTATTTGTAAAGTCCAATGAGAGAGAGAGAGAGAGAGAATAGTGCAGTCTTATCATTGAGGCTCTCTCTCTCTCCTGGAGCAGTAGTTCATGCAGGTAGTTAGGGGAGCAGTCCAGTTAAGCTGATGATTGTGCGTGTGTGTGTGTGTGTGTGTGTGTGTGTGTGTGTGTGTTCTATTCTTTAAGAGCTTTTTGTGTCTGAAATGTTTTTCCTGTTTGACTTAAATCAAGAAGATGAGTGTTTGCATGGATGAAGAGGAGGATGGAACAGAATCTGCTGCATCAGTCTGTGTGTCCATGAAGAGTGACAGGTCCATGGAAGAGCCTCCAGTATTCAGTGATGGACGTGGACCCTCAGACACAAAGTAAGAGCTCTGTTTATCTGCTACAGGAGTTTTCCTGCATTGGGAATTCTTTGGTTGCTGCCAGAACCTTCTAAGAAAAACAGAAACTTAAGACAAATGTACATAAATACAGACTTACATGGGACAGTATCACATAAAACAATGAAAATCAGGTAGGTTCATACTCATACACATTCCACACAAGCTGATAGTAGATGATGATGATGATGATGAATATTATTATGGAATGCATCTATGAGTATTTGTTTATTACATATATATTCAAACTAAATACACAGACCTGGAATATATTGACTTTGATAAACAGCAATACTTTGTGTTTAGTAAATAGAGCAGCAGATGGTTGTTTTCTGCTGGAGCTGGAAATCGTTCTTAAAAACCTCTTTTGCATTTATAATAATGGATTGAAGTTAGATGAGTAAGAAGAAGCCCAGACAATGTTACAGTCATTTATTTAAGGATAGATAGATAGATAGATAGATAGATAGATAGATAGATAACTTATATAAAGACAACTCTGTATTAACCACCAAATTATTCATAATGCATACCTTAGTGACCTGTGCATCCAAATCAAATGGAAATAGAGGAGGTGGCTGACGGCTCAAAGAGCATGTTCAGGAGGTCCAGCACTGCCTCCCACATTGATGAAGATGGGAGAGGAAGAGTTCCGCTCCCACTCATTGCCAGCTTGTGCAACATGATCCTGGGCCGGGTGCAGATCACTCTACATCCATTGATTTGGGAGTATAAGGAACTGGCTGCTTTCATTGATCAGGTGGCAGGTGCACTGTGGGTCCACGTCAGTTCACTTCAGTTGATGTTTGTGGTTTGGACAGTAGGTGGTGCTGCTGCACAAACACGGAGCTCAGACTCAGACATAAGGAAACTCTCCTAAACCAACATGGAAGAACATCAACAAAGGCTTTTAGTTGTTGCTTTAATTTAATTTAACTTTTTATTTAGCTTTCAATGGGAATTATATAAATACTTACATTTGCTCTCTCTCTCTCGCTCTCTCTCGCTCTCTGTCAGTCAGTCACATACATTCACAGGTGAAAGAAGAACAGGTGATTTCCAGTAAATATAAAAGTGGGAGGAGCTCTTGACAGGGTTTCTGTTTTGCAGTAACAGATAACACGTAGCCATTTTATTTCAGGTTCTATTACAAGATGGACGACCTGAAGGCGGAAAAAAAAAGTTGGTGAGTGACAGCAGGGTGAGTGAAACTGCTGAATACTTGTTTATACTGACAGTCTGTGATGAGATAGAGGTAAAATGGCAGATTGGTACAGAAAGAGTGGAAGCTGTGTGTTCCTCTGACCACAAAAGCTGATTTAAAAACAATGAAGTTAAAAGTGAAAGTTTAACTGAAAGAATGGATGAGATAAAGATTAATGTCACTTTGAACTGTGTTGCGCTTTGGTGTGTCTCATTCTGGAAACCACAGAAGCTGATTTAAAAGCAATGAAGTTGAAAGTGAAGTGACTTGTACAAAGTCCGATTGAAATAAAAGGAGATAAAGATCAATGTCACTTTGAACTGTGTTGCTCTTTGTACTCTCTCTCTCTCTCTCTCTCTCTCTCTCTCTCTCTCTCTCTCTCTCTCTCTCTCTGTGGGTTTGTGTGTGTTGTGAAGTTTATACAAATTGCTTCCTACATGTATCAAGTTCAGCTTCATTGTACATTTAATTGTTCTTTACTGTTATTGCTTTTATATGAATATAACGAAATATACATAAAGATTTTTCAAAAGAAGTAGACTACTTTCCCCCCTTTTTTGTATTTGTAAGTATTTGGGTGGCAGAGGGGGTCGTCGTGTGTATACATGCTAAAATAGCGGTCCCTTAAGAAAAAGGTTGGGATCCACCGCTTTAGCTCGTTTCTCAGTTCCAGCATTTAGACAGAGCAGCATTCAGAGCTAATGCTGGATATGATGTATATATATATAATGTAGAGAGAGAGAGAGAGAGAGAGAGAGAGAGAGGTGCAGTCTTATCATTGAGGTTCATACAGGTAGTTAGTTAGCAGTCCAGTTAAGCTGATGATGTTCTGTGTGTGTGTGTGTGTGTGTGTGCGCGCGCGCGCGTGCGTGCGTGTGTGTGTGTGTGTGTGTGTGTGTGTGTGTGTGTTCTATTAGTCTTTAAGAGCTTTTTGTGTCCTGTTAGACTAAAATCAAGAAGATGAGTGTTTGCATGGATGAAGAGGAGGATGGAACAGGATCTGCTGCATCAGGCTGTGTGTCCATGAAGAGTGACAGGTCTATGGGAGATTTTCCAAATTTCAGTGATGGACCTGGACCCTCGGACACAAAGTAAGAGCTCTGTTTATCTGCTACAGGAATCATCTCTGTCTCTGTTAAAACATAAACACGAGAAACTGTTGTTTTTTTATTGTTCACACAGAAGTCAAGTGATAAAGAATTATGACCATAGAGGAATAAAGTAATTGTGCAGGAGAGGAAATCAGCCTAAAGGTCCCTCCACTATTCCATTATTAGCTATATAAAAAGTAATAAATAGAATTTAAGAAGAAGATAAAAACAAACTTAAGACAAACAAACAACAAAACAGAGACAGTATCACAGAAAACAATGAAATCAATAAGTTCATACTCACGCATTCCATAGAATATATTGACTCTGATAATAAGCTATACTTTGTGTTTAGTAAATAGAGCAGCAGATGGTTGTTTTCTGCTGGAGCTGGAAATCGTTCTTAAAAACTTATTTTGCATTTAAAATAATGGATTGAAGTTAGATGAGTAAGAAGCAGCCCAGACAATGTTACAGTAAATTATGTCAGGATAATAGATAGATAACTTATATAAAGACTTAATCATCAGCAAACAAAATAGGGACAAAATAAATGAAAAATAGAATTTGGCCAAGGACAGATGCTCCTTTAACTCTACATGGTAATTGTAATCTTTTGGTGTTGTTACCATTGACGTGTACATATTTGTCTTATTTTAATGTAACTAATGAACTGATTATCTGCATGTTGTAAATGTTTCAGTTCAGTTGTTTGGACACCTGACCATCTGAAGATTTCAGTTTTTGAGTTTAAATTCACAATGGTTTTAATCAGTTATATGACTTGCCTTTATCTTCACAGAAAGAGTGAGAGGGGCTCATCCTGGGACCAGTCTGCTTCATCTGGAGACTCCTCATGTCCCAAACCTGGACTGAAGACACCCAGTCAGTCTGGATCAGTGCACAGTAAGACTGTTGATCTGTCTGATGGTGTCAACATTTCTATCAGCAGCAATTCAAATTCTTCTACACTCTTCTACACTGTTTTTGTTTTGTTTTTTTTTCTCTCCCACTAGGTGGCGCTTTGCATGAACTTTTGGACAAACATAAGCTCAGTCTGAGGAGGAGATGTGAACATGTGACTGAAGGAAGTGCTGGAGCAGGAAGTGGAACCCCCCTCAACAGGATCTACACTGAGCTCTACATCACAGAGGGACAGAGTGAAGGGGTCAATACCCAACATGAGGTGGTTCAGCTGGACACAGCAGCCAAGAAGACCGCCCTCCATGACACTCCAATAAAATGCCAGGACATCTTTAAAGCCTTAGCTGACCAACAGAAACACATCAGAGTCGTTCTGACAAACGGTGTCGCTGGTGTTGGAAAAACCTTCTCAGTGCAGAAGTTCTGTCTGGACTGGGCTCAGGGTTTGGAAAACCAAGATGTCAGTCTGCTGATTCTGCTGACGTTCAGGGAGCTGAACCTGATCCGAGATAAGCAGTACAGTCTTCTCATGCTGCTCCATGTTTTCCATCCAACATTACAGACGCTCACAGCAGAGAAGCTGGCTGACTGTAAAGTTTTGTTCATCTTTGATGGTCTGGACGAATGCAGACTGTCTCTGGATTTCCACAGCAATGAGGTTCTGTGTGATGTCACAAAGAAGGCATCAGTCAGCGAGCTGGTAACAAACCTCATAAAGGGGAATCTGCTGCCCTCAGCTCTCCTCTGGATAACTTCCAGACCTGCAGCAGCCAATCAGATCCCTCCTACATGTGTTGACAGGCTAACAGAAGTACGAGGCTTCACTGATGCCCAGAAGGAGGAGTACTTCAGGAAGAGGTTCAGTGATGAAGATCTGTCCATCAGAATCATCTCACACATCAAAGCATCCAGGAGCCTCCACATCATGTGTCAAGTCCCAGTCTTCTGCTGGATCACTGCCACAGTTCTGGAGCACATGCTGACTACAGAGCAGAGAGGAGAGCTGCCCAAGACCCTGACCGACATGTACTCACGTTTCCTGATGGTCCAGACTCAGACCAAAAAGCACAAGTATCACAAGGGCCATGAGCGCAGTCTAGAGGAGCTGTCTGAGACGGACAGGGAGCTTCTACTGAAGCTGGGAAGGCTGGCGTTTGAACATCTAGAGACAGGAAACATCATATTCTACCAAGAAGACCTGGAGCAGTGTGGACTTGATGTGTCAGAGGCATCAGTGTTCTCTGGAGTTTGTACAGAGATCTTGCAGGTGGAGTGCGTGATCTTCCAGAAAAGAGTCTACTGCTTTGTTCATCTGAGCATTCAGGAGTTTCTGGCTGCAGTCTACGTGTACCACTGTTACACAACCAGGAACACTGAGGTACTGAAGCATTTCATCTTTGCTGACCTTTACACATCACTGGATGTCTTTCTGAGCAGAGCCATGAACAAAGCCATGCAGAGTAAAAATGGGCACCTGGACTTGTTTGTTCGCTTCCTTTATGGTCTCTCACTAGAGTCCAACCAGAGTCTCTTAGGAGGTCTGCTGGGTCAATCAGAGAGCAGACCAAAGGACATCCAGAGAGCCATCACAACCCTGAAATACATGAGGGCTGATGATATGTCTCCTGACAGAAGCATCAACATCTTCCACTGTTTGATGGAGATGAAGGACCACTCTGTACATGAAGAGATCCAAGAGTTTCTGAAGTCAGAGAAGAGATCAGAGAAGGAACTCTCAGAGATCCACTGCTCAGCCCTGGCCTACATGCTGCAGATGTCTGAGGAGGTTCTGGACAAGCTGGATGTGGAAAAGTACAATACATCAGAGGCAGGACGACAGAGACTGATCCCAGCTGTGAGGAACTGCAGAAAGGCTTGGTTAGTCCAGATGTTAATAATAATATCAACTAACAGGTAATCCTGTCCCATCATTTAAAGAGTACACCTCACTTAGAAGTGAAGGTGTTTGCTCAGTGTCCATCATCATTACTCAGATTATTCACATCTTAAAATGAAGTAACTTAGTAAGTGCTCTGCTTTAATAATGGATTTCATGTTAAATCTATAATAACAGGTTTGAAAACTGTGGACTCTCAGTGACCCACTGTGATGTTGTGGCCTCAGCTCTTAAGTCCAACCCCTCCCATCTGAGAGAGCTGAGGCTGAGTCATAACGACCTGCAGGACTCAGGAGTGAAGCTGCTGTCTGCTGGCCTGGAGAGTCCAAATTGTAAACTGGAGATTCTGAGGTCAGACACATTTTTACACATAAATGTTGTCATGTTGATGCCATTGACTCATTTAATTGATTCAGTGTGTGTTATACTATACAGTGCAGATGGAGCACTGAGGAAACAACAATTGTCACTAACATAACAAGTATTACAAGTATTACAATATTTTCTAATCAGAATTCTACATTTGAGTGAGTGTTTTGTCTCATTGCTCAAGCTTTAGCCACAAAGTCATGGAAGAGTTCATTTGTTTAGCTCTGTGAAACAATGTGAGAGGTCTCAGTTTAATATCTCCTCATTGAGTCTGTGCTCAGACATGTTTACAGTCTCTACCATAACAGAAACACCTCCAATTCATTTCCTTTATAATGCTTCCCATCCTATATCACCACTGATTACTACAGTCAACTTTGCTGCCAACCTCCATCCAAAGCTCTGAGAGAATAAAGATGCTGCTGCAGTGAACAGGAAACAGTCTGTCCTGACAGGAAGCTCAGCAGGATGTACTTGATATAAGCAAGAAATATTCATCATCATATTTTTCAACCCTGAGGTGATATTTGATATATATCTCCGTATTAATTGATGTTGTTCCATTCAGTTTCATGCAGAGATGCTGTTTGAGGAGGTGGAATAGATTGTTTGTGCTTCCAGATTTGGTAGCTAACCTCTTAGTAGCTAATCTCAGAGTGGAGATACAGGGGAGTAAATGGGATTTAATACTAAATTTGTGCTCTTATGTATTCAGACTTCATACTTAATTGAGGTGCAAACAAATCATTGTTCCCCCTAAAACAGGAGCATCTGCAGCTTTCTGGGATTCAGACTCAGAACTTGAGTCATTTCTAGTTACGCTCACTGATTGCCTGCTTCAAATGTGCCTGGTGACTTCAATACAGATGATTGCATGCAGATCACACAGGATCACCAGTTTGGGTGAAACATGAAAATGTGTTCCTGTGTTTATTCATCACTCTGTGTTTATAATAACACAAAACAAAATCACACTGGTATTAGGTGTGATTATGTTTATCACCTGGTTTGGCAAAAGTCCTTATAAACACCTTTTTCCTTATTAATGTTGAATATGACTGATTTATATAAATTAATTCATTCAAAATTTATTTCTGAAAACATAAAAGTGACCATCAGTGAAAGATGAAGCAGGTTAACACTTTTTATGAATTTACGACCCCATGCACACACGCACACGCACACACACACACACACACACACACACACACACACACACACACACACACACACACTCTTCTTCCACTTGACCCTCAGCAGTGTTTTGTTGAAATCCTCCTCTCTCTGCAGGCTGGGACACTGTCAGATCTCAGATGAAGGCTGTGCTGCTCTGGTCTCAGCTCTGAAGTCCAACCCCTCCCATCTGAGAGAGCTGAAGCTGAGTATCAACCAGCTGCAGGACTCAGGAGTGAAGCTGCTGTCTGAGTTTGTGGAGAGTCCAAAATGTAAACTGGAGATTCTGAGGTCAGTTCAACTCACCATGAATCCTCAAATTTTGTCTGTGGTCTTCATGTCCCTCAGATGAAGAGTCTTTTTCAGGGCTCTTCAACCTTTTACACACCAAGTGGTCACTAGCACCTGGTGCACTTTTCTTGAATTTATAAACTTTTGTGAATATTTAAGAGCAGAAACATATAAAGTGCTCTGATGTGTTTTCATGTAACTACTCATTAAAAAGAATAGATGAATGATTTGACACCAACAGTGGAATATATGTCAGTGTTTGCCACGACCCCTGATATGTAAACTCTGTTTGCTCACCCTGGGAAGCGTCTGCTTCTCTCTGAACTTCAGTCTCTCTCTTCTGCTCAAACGTGTGTTTTGGACGCCACTACAGCTCTCATATTGTTTCATCCACTTCAGCTTATTTACATGTAAGTTGTGTTGTTTATGTGCTGCCACTGAATCACTTCCTCACTGTAGGCAGTGTAGAATGCTCTGTGTGCCATTTCTGAATGCTGTGCTGTAGTGTGTGTGGATGATGGTGTGTGTATGGCCTGGTGTTGTTATGATCGGCAGGCGATCAAGTTTTTTCAATGTCAGACCCAGTTATGCGGAACACAGAAACCAGAACATGGAATCAGGTAGCAAACAGAATTTAATGAAGGCACAAACCCCTGATGAAGCTGGGAACATAGAGGCTGGGTGCTGCAGCTGGAGTCTCTGAACAGGAAAAACAAAAGGTCCACTCACTTAAACAAAACAGCGCAGCATGCAAAGTCCTACTAAAGGTCCCATGAACAAACGGATAACTAGACTGAAACAGAATTGACTAGTACTGAATATTGAGTAGTGAGTATAGAGAGTACTCTGTGGCCAAGCATGGCTGGCTGACCTGGAACCTAAATACCACCACTGATGAGCGCTGAAATGGTGATCAGCTGTGTGGAATCAGAGGGCGGGAACAGGGATGAGGTAGCCATGCCCAGCCAGGAACTAACACAAGCATGAAAACAACAAATACAAAAACAGAGCGCCATCACGCACAGATCCTAACAGGTGTGTGCCAGCCGATTGAAGACTTTTGTGTGAGAAGAGGTTTTGAGTCTCTACCTGAAGTCTTCTTGTGAAATAATGACTCCAAAACACAAAAACACTGTTGAAGCTAAAGAGGAAGACAGATGAACTCATTGATCAGCAGTAAGTAGTGATAGCATTAGGAGAGACGCCTCAGATAAGCCCACTAGAGCTTCTAGTCTCTCCTGCACTCTTTGGATGATAAATTGTCCTTTTCTGATTTCATCCTGTTTTTATAGCGTTAATAAATGAATAAATATAAAGACAAATACTGGACCTATACAAACATGCTGCTGGAGTGTGCGTGCGTGCGTGCGTGCGTGTGTGTGTGCGTGCGTGCGTGCGTGCGCGCGCATATGTGTGTTTCCCTGTATAAGAACCAAAACTTAACTTAAATGAAATATGAGATTCAAATGAGTTGTCTGTGATTCCAGTAAAAGATAATCTCATATTTCATACTTTGATTTATAGGTGAAAATGTGATATTGAAACGTATTCCTTCAAAGATGATAAAAGTGGCCATCAATCAAAGCTAAAGCTGGTATAATATATTAGATTACATTACGATCATTTGGCAGACGCTTTTATCCAAAGCGACTTACATTACATTATATTACCACCCTTGCAGAGGGGGGAGCAATTGAGGGTTCGGTGCCTTGCTCAGGGGCACCTCGGCATGGACTCGAACCAGCAACCCTCCGGTTCTTAAGCGGAAGCTCTACCCACTCGACTACTGCCTCCCTATAATATATTAGTATGTTGATGTCAATGTATAAAATGTATATATGACCCATAGCAGTGTTTTGTTGAAATCCTCCTCTCTGCAGGCTGTCATACTGTCAGCTCTCAGATGAAGGCTGTGCTGCTCTGGTCTCAGCTCTGAAGTCCAACCCCTCCCATCTGAGAGAGCTGGTGCTGAGCTCAAATAACCTGCAGGATTCAGGAGTGAAGCTGCTGTCTGAGTTTGTGGAGAGTCCAAACTGTAAACTGGAGATTCTGAGGTCAGTTCAACTCACCATGAATCCTCAAATGTTGTCTGTGGTCTTTATGTCCCTCAGATGAAGAGTCTTTTTCAGGGCTCTTCAACCTTTTACACACCAGGAGCTTCTTTACAAAACTCCAAGTGGTCACTAGCACCTGGTGCACTTTTCTTGAATTTATACTAAATTTATAACTGTTTAGTGAATATTTAAGAGCAGAAACATATAAAGTGCTCTGATGTGTTTTCATGTAACTGCTCATTAAAAGAATAGATGAATGATTTGTCACCAACAGTGGAATATATGTCAGTGTTTGCCACGACCCCTGATATGTAAACTCTGTTTGCTCACGCTGGGAAGCGTCTGCTTCTCTCTGAACTTCAGTCTCTCTCTTCTGCTCAAACGTGTGTTTTGGACGCCACTACAGCTCTCATATTGTTTCATCCACTTCAGCTTATTTACATGTAAGTTGTGTTGTTTATGTGCTGCCACTGAATCACTTCCTCACTGTAGGCAGTGTAGAATGCTCTGTGTGCCATTTCTGAATGCTGTGCTGTAGTGTGTGTGGATGATGGTGTGTGTATGGCCTGGTGTTGTTATGATCGGCAGGCGATCAAGTTGTTTCAATGTCAGACCCAGTTATGCGGAACACAGAAACCAGAACATGGAATCAGGTAGCAAACAGAATTTAATGAAGGCACAAACCCCTGATGAAGCTGGGAACATAGAGGCTGGGTGCTGCAGCTGGAGTCTCTGAACAGGAAAAACAAAAGGTCCTCTCACTTAAACAAAACAGCGCAGCATGCAAAGTCCTACTAAAGGTCCCATGAACAAACGGATAACTAGACTGAAACAGAATTGACTAGTACTGAATAGTGAGTAGTGAGTATAGAGAGTACTCTGTGGCCAAGCATGGCTGGCTGACCTGGAACCTAAATACCACCACTGATGAGCGCTGAAATGGTGATCAGCTGTGTGGAATCAGAGGGCGGGAACAGGGATGAGGTAGCCATGCCCAGCCAGGAACTAACACAAGCATGAAAACAACAAATACAAAAACAGAGCGCCATCACGCACAGATCCTAACAGGTGTGTGCCAGCCGATTGAAGACTTTTGTGTGAGAAGAGGCTTTGAGTCTCTACCTGAAGTCTTCTTGTGAAATAATGACTCCAAAACACAAAAACACCGTGGAAGCTAAAGAGGAAGACAGATGAACTCATTGATCAGCAGTAAGTAGTGATAGCATTAGGAGAGACGCCTCAGATAAGCCCACTAGAGCTTCTAGTCTCTCCTGCACTCTTTGGATGATTAATTGTCCTATTCTGGTTTCATCCTGTTTTATAGCGTTAATAAATGAATAAATATAAAGACAAATACTGGACCTATACAAACATGCTGCTGGAGTGTGCGTGCGTGCGTGCGTGTGTGTGTGCGTGCGTGCGTGCGTGCGTGCGCGCGCATATGTGTGTTTCCCTGTATAGAACCAAAACTTAACTTGAATGAAATATGAGATTCAAATGAGTTGTCTGTGATTCCAGTAAAATATAATCTCATATTTCATACTTTGATTTATAGGTGAAAATGTGATATTGAAACGTATTCCTTCAAAGATGATAAAAGTGGCCATCAATCAAAGCTAAAGCTGGTATAATATATTAGTATGTTGATGTCAATGTATAAAATGTATATATGACCCATAGCAGTGTTTTGTTGAAATCCTCCTCTCTCTGCAGGCTGAGACGCTGTCAGTTCTCAGATGAAGGCTGTGCTGCTCTGGTCTCAGCTCTGAAGTCCAACCCCTCCCATCTGAGAGAGCTGGAGCTGAGTCTTAACGACCTGCAGGACTCAGGAGTGAAGCTGCTGTCTGAGTTTGTGGAGAGTCCAAACTGTAAACTGGAGATTCTGGGGTCAGTTCAACTCACCATGAATCCTCAAATGTTGTCTGTGGTCTTTATGTCCCTCAGATGAAGAGTCTTTTTCAGGGCTCTCCAACCTTTTACACACCAGGAGCTTCTTTGCAAAACTCAAAGTGGCCACAAGCTACTCCTGTAGTGTAGGAAGAGAATATGGCTAATGATATCAATACTAACAGCAGGACAGGGTCTTCCTCTTCATAGGACAGGTTTCCACAGCAATCATTGAGTTGAGAGAACAAAGAAAACACCAGGTTGTAGTGACTGAATGAAGGCTTTGAGTCTCTACCTGAAGTCTAATAATGACCCCAAAACAAAAACACACTGTGGAAGCTAAAGAGGAAGACAGATGAACTCATTGATCAGCAGTAAGTAGTGATAGCAGTAGGAGAGACTCCTCAGATAAGCCCACTAGAGCTTCTAGTCTCTCCTGCACCCTTTGGATGATTAATTGTCCTATTCTGATTTCATCCTGTTTTTGTAGCGTTAATAAATGAATATAAATACAGATATTGGAACTTTACAAACATGCTGCTGATGTAAAGTGTGTGTGTGAGTATATGTGAGGGCTCCACTGCAGCACCTAGTGTTTGTATCTTTCTATGGCCTGTGGCAGACGGCCAATAGGGGGCGTACGTGCCCCAGTCAGAGGGAAGAGGGGATTTGACTGCAGGTGTAATTCAATGTGTTCTAAACATTGTATGTTTGAGATGTGACAGTCACAGTTGGAGTTCTAATCAGCCTTGGCGGAGGTGTAGTGTTTCACCTGTATTGATGATGTGATGCCTTGGTGAGCTCCTTAAAAACAAGCTGCAAGCTGCTAGGGGTTTATTCTAGGAAGAAGCTTCCTTGTTTTCTGATTTATTTGCTGTTAATGAAACTCAACATGTGTTTCTGCTCTGTGCTGTAATGTGTGTGATGGTAAATGTATCATAATGTCCATTTGCACAACATGGATTCATCAGTAAACAACTCAGTGATCAGCTTTCATCACAACTGACCGAAGCTGCTCAACAAACACTTAAGATGTCAGGCTGGAAAAATCCAGCCCTGGGGGCGCCGATGGAAAGAGTGGCAACGGACATTTTGGGCCCATTTCCCCACACAGACAAGGGGAACCGTTATGTCCTGGTCGCAATGAACTATTTTACAAAGTGGCCAGAGGCTTACGCTATACCTGACCAGGAGGCTCAGACAGTTGCTGATGCGCTGGTAGAGGGGATGTTTGCACGTTTAGGGACAGCCGAGGTCATCCACAGCGACCAGGGGAGAAATTTCCAGTCTGGTGTCTTCTCTGACCCTCAGCAGTGTTTTGTTGAAATCCTCCTCTCTCTGCAGGCTGTATAGCTGTCAGATCTCAGATGAAGGCTGTGCTGCTCTGGCCTCAGCTCTGAAGTCCAACCCCTCCCATCTGAGAGAGCTGGAGCTGAGTGAGAACAAGCTGCAGGACTCAGGAGTGAAGCTGCTGTCTGAGTTTGTGGAGAGTCCAGACTGTAAACTGGAGATTCTGAGGTCAGTTCAACTCACCATGAATCCTCAAATGTTGTCTGTGGTCTTTATGTCCCTCAGATGAAGAGTCTTTTTCAGGGCTCTCCAACCTTTTTCACACCAGGAGACAAAACTCAAAGGGGCCACAAGCTACTCATGACGTCTTTAATTTACAAAGTTGTTCGATCCAACTTTATTTATACGGCTCCAAATCACAACAAACATTATCACAAGCCACTTCATGATAGTACAAGTGTAAATATGGCTAATGATATTAATACTAATAGCAGGACAGAGTCTTCATCTCTACAGAACAGGTTTCCACAGTAACCTGGGGGTCCCCCAGCAGTCCCTCTGTAGTTTTATACATATAAAAACAAATTTTAGAACTATGCAAACTGCTGCTAATCAAGTCTGTGTGTGTGTGTGTGTGTGTGTGTGTGTGTGTGTGTGTGTGTGTGTGTTTGAGCGCACACACGCTTCCCTGGATCAGAATCAAAAGTTAATTCATATCAAATATGGGATTCTTACGAGCTGTATGTGATTCAAGCTAAAGAGAATCTAATATTTCATATTTTGATTTATAGGTGACAATGTGTATTAAAATGTTTTACTTCAAAGACATTATACCATCGATGATGGTTTTCACACACTCAGTCACAACAACACACTGTCTGCCCGGCTGCAAAAGTGTGTCGTGAGTTGGGTCAGCAGTAGTGAGGGCTCGGCTCAATAGAGAGGCAGACAGGCACAGGCAGGAGCAGCGATCATTGTTGGCTGACTGCAGCAGCAGTAGCATGCGTTTGATGAGACAAACGATGGACGTTGTTGTTTTGCTCAAATCATTTTTTAGAATTGCCTCTGCACAGTAGCATTAACAATCTGTAAAGGGCTAAGCCTTCAGTAACGTTACTACATGCTAGTGCACTGGCTCACTGCAGGTGGATATCAAGCTAGTCCTGAAAAAGGTTTTCAACACTTGATTTCAAGACATAAATGTATTTCTCTGGTGGCTTGTTTGCTAAACTTACTTGATACGTTGAAATAGTTCAACAACCACAGTTAAAACCCAATGAATACAGTTGATCGCAAATGTTTGATCTAGAACAGAACTTACATCAACCAACATGTTCAGCCAGAAGTACAGAGAGGAGTGGGAGTCTGTACCTGAAGTTAAAGAGTGGCTGAAGTCAGTAATTGAAGCCAGTAATTGCGTACTGCAAATCAGATATGCTTGCAAAAATATATGACAAAAACAGCAAAGCATATCAATAATTCAAAACCGTACAAACACAGTCTACATCACCACAGTCGGTTAAGAAAGTGGATAACTGCAAAAGCACAGAAGCTACTATTGCAATGAGATCATAAAAGATGTGTTGTGTTTGTATTACTTTACAAACAAAAATAGTAATATGTATTAATGTGATTTTTGCTGAGATGGCCGGCCAATTAGAGTAATGTCATTATGATGACATCATCGTGCAATGACATCACAACGTCATTAAGCAACTTTTAGCAAGAAATAGACCTGTCTGTAGAAACTGCACCGGAAAAGTAGTAGGCAAAACTGCTCATCAGTATTTTGTTGAAATCCTCCTCTCTCTGCAGGCTGCATAGCTGTCAGATCTCAGATGAAGGCTGTGCTGCTCTGGCCTCAGCTCTGAAGTCCAACCCCTCCCATCTGAGAGAGCTGGAGCTGAGTGATAACAAGCTGCAGGACTCAGGAGTGAAGCTGCTGTCTGAGTTTGTGGAGAGTCCAGACTGTAAACTGGAGATTCTGAGGTCAGTTCAACTCACCATGAATCCTCAAATGTTGTCTGTGGTCTTTATCACCCTCAGATGAAGAGTCTTTTTCAGGGCTCTCCAACCTTTTTCACACCAGGAGACAAAACTCAAAGGGGCCACAAGCTACTCATGACGTCTTTAATTTACAAAGTTGTTCGATCAAACTTTATTTATACGGCTCCAAATCACAACAAACATTATCACAAGCCACTTCATGATAGTACAAGTGTAAATATGGCTAATGATATTAATACTAATAGCAGGACAGAGTCTTCATCTCTACAGAACAGGTTTCCACAGTAACCTGGGGGTCCCCCAGCAGTCCCTCTGTAGTTTTATACATATAAAAACAAATTTTAGAACTATGCAAACTGCTGCTAATCAAGTCTGTGTGTGTGTGTGTGTGTGTGTGTGTGTGTGTGTGTGTGTGTGTGTGTGTGTGTGTGTGTGTGTGTGTGTGTGTGTGTGTGTGTGTGTGTGAGCGCGCACACGCTTCCCTGGATCAGAATCAAAAGTTAATTCATATCAAATATGGGATTCTTACGAGCTGTATGTGATTCAAGCTAAAGAGAATCTAATATTTCATATTTTGATTTTTGATTTATAGGTGACAATGTGTATTAAAATGTTTTACTTCAAAGACATTATACCATCGATGATGGTTTTCACACACTCAGTCACAACAACACACTGTCTGCCCGGCTGCAAAAGTGTGTCGTGAGTTGGGTCAGCAGTAGTGAGGGCTCGGCTCAATAGAGAGGCAGACAGGCACAGGCAGGAGCAGCGATCATTGTTGGCTGACTGCAGCAGCAGTAGCATGCCTTTGATGAGACAAACGATGGACGTTGTTGTTTTGCTCAAATCATTTTTTAGAATTGCCTCTGCACAGTAGCATTAACAATCTGTAAAGGGCTAAGCCTTCAGTAACATTACTACATGCTAGTGCACTGGCTCACTGCAGGTGGATATCAAGCTAGTCCTGAAAAAGGTTTTCAACACTTGATTTCAAGACATAAATGTATTTCTCTGGTGGCTTGTTTGCTAAACTTACTTGATACGTTGAAATAGTTCAACAACCACAGTTAAAACCCAATGAATACAGTTGATCGCAAATGTTTGATCTAGAACAGAACTTACATCAACCAACATGTTCAGCCAGAAGTACAGAGAGGAGTGGGAGTCTGTACCTGAAGTTAAAGAGTGGCTGAAGTCAGTAATTGAAGCCAGTAATTGCGTACTGCAAATCAGATATGCTTGCAAAAATATATGACAAAAACAGCAAAGCATATCAATAATTCAAAACCGTACAAACACAGTCTACATCACCACAGTCGGTTAAGAAAGTGGATAACTGCAAAAGCACAGAAGCTACTATTGCAATGAGATCATAAAAGATGTGTTGTGTTTGTATTACTTTACAAACAAAAATAGTAATATGTATTAATGTGATTTTTGCTGAGATGGCCGGTCAATTAGAGTAATGTCATTGTGATGACATCATCGTGCAATGACATCACAACGTCATTAAGCAACTTTTAGCAAGAAATAGACCTGTCTGTAGAAACTGCACCGGAAAAGTAGTAGGCAAAACTGCTCATCAGTATTTTGTTGAAATCCTCCTCTCTCTGCAGGCTGTATAGCTGTCAGATCTCAGATGAAGGCTGTGCTGCTCTGGCCTCAGCTCTGAAGTCCAACCCCTCCCATCTGAGAGAGCTGGAGCTGTATGGAAACAAGATGCAGGTTTCAGGAGTGAAGCTGCTGTCTGATCTCCAGATGAGTCCAAAATATAGACTGGAGACTCTGAGGTCAGTAGAATTTCAGTCAGCTGATTGTGTTTCAGCAGTTTAGTGTTAAACACAGTTAGTATCAGAGCAAAGGTCCAGTGTTTCCTTGTAAAGCTCAGTCATTAGCAGCTGCAGCTTTCCACTGTGAAGCTGTGAGAGCAGAATGCTGACAGGATTGGACACAAAGACAGAGAGACACACAACAGTCAGCCAATCAGATCAGCCACTAGCTTGTTGCGATCATGTGTGTGAGCTGACATGAAGATGACTTTTGTTGTTGTTGTTAGTCTCTACAGCACATAAACGTGGACCATAGCTGACAACCTGACAGAAAGTGAGTATTCAGGTGGTGATCTTCATTTTTCAATACTCTTTGTTTTATTGACAAACATGTTTTTCCAGCTTATATATCTGTACATTTTCTGTCATTGAAGAACAAACAATTCACATAACAAATCCACAAAATAAAGTTCTGATTGGTATAAATGTCATTAGGCGGTAAAATGGGTAAAATCCTAGAATCATGTTTGCTGTGTCTTCTTCTCTCCAGCAGATGGCGCTCAACTGTACCTGTGAGACGGTAGAGAAACATGGATCAGTAGACAGAAGACAAGACAACAGAGGAACACATGAATCCTGACAGCTGACAGCAGATTTTGAGGACATTTGCTTGGATGGTTGTCATAATAGAAAAATACTTTATGTCAGAGGTTAAGAGAGTAAACTGCCCCAACAGGAATAGTGCAGGTTTCCCCTTTATGCTGCTGTAACACCAGCATTTCCCCTTACTGCTGTCGTGCCACACGGTCGTGCAAAGACTAATTGGGAGCAGTGAAGCTCAAACAGAAACTTAATCAAAGTTCCAAGCTTCTAAACAACTTAACATAACAACATTTTCAGACTGTGCTTATGTACAGTTCTTAAAATGTAACCGGAGCCAATAAAATATATAATTGGTATGCACAAAGAACAGAATAGGAATCAAAATGATCTTGCAAATTCATGCAGGGATCCAGGTTTGGGCTCCAGTTATCATATTGAATCACTGCTAAACCAGAAAGAGCTCAGTGCAACAAAACCTTTGACAAACATTCCGTCCATACAGTGAAGTACATATCAGCTTCTTTACGCAGTGGAAAATGTGAACCACTAGATGGCAGCACGTTCCTTTAATTAAGTGATAAAGTCAGCCCAGAACGCTGAGAGGAAACATTATTACTGAACTTTTATGAATATTGCTTTCTCTTCCTTCCTGTGTATGATTGTTCACACTGCATATTTTCCATAAACTAAATGGATGGGGCTTTGGTGGTGATTAGAGTCTTGGATGTGTCAAAGATTAGTAGTGAAATTGATTTGATTGCATTAGTATTTTTTATTACATTACGATCATTTGACAGACGCTTTTATCCAAAGCGACTTACATTACATTACCACCCTTCGCAGAGGGGGGAGCAATTGAGGATTCGGTGCCTTGCTCAGGGGCACCTCGGCAGGGGCTCGGACCGGCGACCCTCCGGTTCCCAAGCGGAAGCTCTACCCACTGAGCCACTGCCTCCCTATTATACTCCCTTTTATGTAGTATCAAATATTCACACTGGACACCCTCAAGGCAGAAATGGCACCATTGACTTCCATTGAAACCACATTTTCTAATCTCTCTGCCATTCCTTTATAAAATCATGCATTCTCTAATGTCAGCATTTCATTATGAAGAAAAGTGGTGATATTTGACATTTTTAGTGTTTTCCACAAAATTCAACCATTTTCCCATTGTAGGCCGATGCATGAAATTCTTGTATTTTTTTACAGTTATTATGACTACTAGGGGGCCCCAAGAGTTTTTTTTGCGTGTGTGTGTGTCAAGTGTGTGTGTGTGTGTGTGTGTGTGTGTGGACATGTATCTGTGAAGAGGAGCCTCCTGCCTTTGCTGTGCTAAAAAACAAAAACATAGATAGTTTGTTTATGCACCTGGCTGCTTTCACAGCCAAAGATACACACGTAGCTTTGCTGAGGGGTCATTTCATCGGTGAGCAGGGAAGGTGAGGGGGAATGGGCGTTTTTGCCGTTGAATATCACCGACACAGCAAGAAGCAGCATCTCAACTTTTACCTGAGGTGGCACGCTTGTAAAACTGTTGGAAGGTATATATTCCTGTGAGATCTTGGATGAAGGCTGTGCTGCTCTGGCCTCAACTCTGAAGTCCAACCCCTCCCATCTGAGAGAGCTGGAGCTGAGAGGAAACCAGCTGCAGGATTCAGGAGTGAAGCTGCTGTCTGATCTGCAGCAGAGTCCAAAATATACACTGTAACAGATTGTCCTGTAAATTCTCATTCTGTAATCAACAAACAGTATGTCACTGAAATACTAAAATCGACGCACAAGTACACACACACGGACGCACAAACACCAGCAGCATCGGTAGAACGGCGCACAGTGACAACAAAGAAAAGGCAACAGCAGTGGTCACAGTGGCAGAAGACTAACACATATACAGATACAAACCACATTAAAACAGGATTCTTGTGGAACTATAAGTTAACTGCACCGTTATTAGTCTATCTAGCCTTTATACAACAACAGCGTCGTACAGCGTTTGATTTTGGTTGCCCCCCCCCTAGATTTCCAGTGGCCCCATCTGGCCCCCCCTGGGAAAATTTTCTGCAGGCGCCACTGCTTGTTGGGGCCTGTTCTAGGAGTTTGCCAAACCCAACATGGTGTGGTGATCAGAGATAACAACAGTTGCACAGGACTGGATCCAAGATAAACTTCAAACTGTTGCTAAGGCCTCTTTTTCAATAGTGCTGTAGTGGAGCTGATGCTTTCTAAAAAAATTTGAGAAGTAACGCATTTGATGGTCAACGCCATGCTCAACTTCCTCCAGAAGCACTGCAGCCACACATAGTTAGTCTCCAGAACCATACATTAGATAAAAGTTTAGAGTTTGTACATATTGTAACATGTATATATGTCTGGGCTTCATAAGAGGTTTTTGAAATCCTTTTGAATGGAACCTTTTGGTTTAAAGTAAGTGTCAGGAGTCACATTTGTTGTTTTGTACTTACTCACTATACTAAAGATAATAGGTCAGTTGAAATGTGTTCATCATACTAATATCCTACAAGAGTGAAATTGTGTTTTATTGAGATAGTGGAAATACTGGGTTAAGTGATGATTAAGTGACTTAATTGAAGAATTGAAGGAAACTGAAATGATTGAAATGCATATAAGAAATGTGTCGTGATGTTTACATGATTTGAGTTGTTTAATAAAACCTGGCATGGTCTGGCATGTGTAGAGGGCTGAGATGGTACTGACTCACCAGCAGGGGGTCTTACATGAGGAGGTCAAGGCACACAATGACTTTACTGTTGCACATCTTTTTCTTCTTTCTGTGTTATGTTGACACTTTGACCACATAGAACTAATGATAATAATAAACTGACTTTCTAGTGGGATTTCTATATACTGTATATTTATATGAGAAATCTGCTACGCTTCCCACAGATGAGAGCTGGATGTGGATTCTGTTCTCTGTAAAATGTGCTGCTCCACAAACACAGAGGTCAGACTCCAACATAAGGAAACTCTCCTGATCCAACATGGAAGAACATCAACAATTGCTTTAATTTGGAACTTTGTGTGTGTGTGTCTGTCTGTGTGTCTGTGTGTGCGTGCGTGCGTGTGTGTTTGAACATGCTGTGGGTGTAAGAGGGACTGCCCCATATAGGAGAGTTGTTCATATGAGAGAGTTCTAGTACCAATTTGTACAATGTGGCTGTGACTGACAAAGGTCAGAATAAATAATTTTCTTATGAAGAATAAATTTGCTTCCTGCTTGCATTATAGTTTATTTTGTATATATTATAGTACATTTTTGCACTTCTGGTTGGATGCTTACTGCATTTCATTGGCTTGTTCCTGTACTTTGCTCAATGACAATAAAGTTAAAAAAACGAATCTAATCTAATTTTGCATAGCAGCTGAATAGGTTAGGCCTACGCTGCTGTGTAAACAAACTATCCTTCACAAACTTTAGTCACGCCTTGCTTGCTCTCTCTCTCTCTCTCTCTCTCTCTCTCTCTCTCTCTCTCTCTCTCTCTCTCTCAGTCACACACATTCACAGGCTCATGAAGAGCACGTGATTTCCAGTAAATGTAAAAGTGGGAGGAGCTCTTTACATGGTTTCTGTTTTGCAGTGTAACAGATACCCATTTTTTTTCAGGCTCCTTTTAAAATGGACGTACAGAAGGCGGAAAAGAAGAAGTTTGTGAGTGTCAGCAGGGTGAGTGATACTGCAAAATGCTTATTTATACTGACAGTCTGTGATGAGATAGAGGTAAAATGGCAGATTGGTACATAAAGAGTGGATATTGATCGATTTCCTGCTGTTATATCCATTTGTGTTGTTGCTGTTATGGTGTGACGTAGTTATAAAAAGTGTGAGAGCTGCAGACAGAGACAAGCTGCAGAGGCAGACTAACACAGCTACAGTACAATGATCAACCAGCAGGTAATCAATACTTATTAGCTAATCATGAACACTCATGCCCCCTATGTATAATGTGTGAATAACCACTGAAAGCTGTGTGTGTGCTGTCTCGTACCACAGAAGCCGATTTAAAAATAATGAAGTTGAAAGTGAAAGTCTGACTGAAAGAATGGAAGGAGATAAAGATTAATGTCACTTTGAACTGTGTTGTGCTTTGGTGTGTGTGTTTGTGTGTGTGTGTGTGTGTGTTTGTGTGTGTGCTTGGTCAAGTCAAGTGAACTTAATTTGTAAAGTAAAGAGAGAGAGAGCGAGAGAGAGAGAGAGACTTATCATTGAGGCTCTCTCTCTCTCCTGGGGCAGTAGTTCATGCAGGTAGTTAGGGGAGCAGTCCTGTTAAGCTGATGATATTCTGTGTGTGGGCCCTCAGACACAAAGTAAGAGCTGAAATGTTTTTCCTGTTTGACTTATATCAAGAAGATGAGTGTTTGCATGGATGAAGAGGAGGATGGAACAGGATCTGCTGCATCAGTCTGTGTGTCCATGAAGAGTGACTGGTCCATGGGACAGCCTCCAGTATTCAGTGATGGACGTGGACCCTCAGACACAAAGTAAGAGCTCTGTTTATCTGCTACAGGAATTTTTCTGCATTGGGAATTCTTTGGTGGCTTTCAAAACCTTCTACGAAAAACAGAAACTTAAGACAAACGTACATAAATACAGACTAACATGGGACAGTATCACATAAAACAATGAAAATCACAAGTAATAATGATAAGTCAATAGGTTCATCCTCATACACATTCCACACAAGCTGATAGTAGATGATGATGATGATGATGATGAATATTATTATGGAATGCATCTATGAGTATTTGTTTATTACATACATATTCAAGCAATACTTTGTGTTTAGTAAATAGAGCAGCAGATGGTTGTTTTCTGCTGGAGCTGGAAATCATTTGCAATGCATTTGAAATAATGGATTGAAGTTAGATGAGTAAGAAACAGCCTAGACAGTATTACAGTATTTTATGTAAGGATAGATAGATAGATAGATAGATAGATAGACAGACAGACAGACAGACAGACAGACAGACAGACAGACAGATAGATAGATAGATAGATAGATAGATAGATAGATAGATAGATAGATAGATAGATAAAAAGATAGATAGATAGATAGATAGATAGATAGATAGATAGATAGATAGATCTACTTATATAAAGACAACTCTGTATCAACGCACCAAATTTTTTATAATACATACCTTAGTGACCTGTGCATCCAAAACAAATGGAAATAGAGGAGGTGGCTGACGGCTCAAAGAGCATGTTCAGGAGGAAGAGTTCCGCCCGCACTCATGGCCAGCTTGTGTAACATGATCCTGGGCCGGGTGCAGATCACTCATCATCCATTGATTTGGGAGTATCAGGAACTGGCTGCTTTCATTGAGCAGGTGGCAGGTGCACTGTGGGTCCACGTCAGTTCACTTCAGTTGATGTTTGTGGTTTGGAAACTCTCCTAAACCAACATGGAAGAACATCAACAAAAGCTTTTTTTTTTTTTTGCTTTCATTTTTTATCTAGCTTAACATTTGGTTCCAGTTCTCTTGCTTCATTTTGTTTGGACATTATGGAGTCATAAACCTTGCAGTACAAACCTGTGTACATTTATAATTCCCTACTATGAACTACATCAAAGCTTGTAAGATTAAACGATCCCAGCATCAAACCTACAGAGCCTGAACTTCTGTTTGTAATTATTGTGTCTAATCCTGCTCAGTGTTGGAGGAAACGACACATCCATGCAATCTACCAGAGCAATCAGCTCAAAGTAATCAAAGTGTAATCAAACTATCCTACACAAACCTTACTCACGCCTTAATCTCTTTCTAACAGGGTTTCTGTTTTGCAGTAACAGATAACACTAGCCTTTTTATTTCAGTGGCCTTCACAAGGTGGACGACCAGAAGGCGGAAAAGAAGAAGTTGGTGAGTGATATTACAACATGCTTATTTATACAATCAGTCTGTGATGAGATAGAGGTAAAATGGCAGATTGGTACAGAAAGAGTGGGTATTGATTGATTTACCGCTGTTATATGCATTTATATTGTTGCTGTTATGGATCATTTCCTCTTGAGTAATGTGACGTAGTTATAAAAAGTGTGAGAGCTGCAGACAGAGACAAGCTGCAGAGGCAGACTAACACAGCTACAGTACAATGATCAACCAGCAGGTGATCAATACCTATTAGCTAATCATGAACACTCCTGCCCCCTATGTATAATGTGTGAATGACCACTGAAAGCTGTGTGTTCCTCTTACCACAGCAGCCGATTTAAAAATAATGAAATTGAAAGTGAAAGTTTGACTGAAAGAATGGAAGGAGATAAAGATTAATGTCACTTTGAACTGTGTTGTGCTTTGGTGTGTGTGTTTGTGTGTGTGTGTGTGTGTGTGCTTGGTCAAGTCAAGTGAACTTAATTTGTAAAGTAAAGAGAGAGAGAGAGAGAGAGAGAGAGAGACTTATCATTGAGGCTCTCTCTCTCTCCTGGGGCAGTAGTTCATGCAGGTAGTTAGGGGAGCAGTCCTGTTAAGCTGATGATATTCTGTGTGTGGGCCCTCAGACACAAAGTAAGAGCTGAAATGTTTTTCCTGTTTGACTTATATCAAGAAGATGAGTGTTTGCATGGATGAAGAGAAGGATAGAACAGGATCTGCTGCATCAGTCTGTGTGTCCATGAAGAGTGACTGGTCCATGGGACAGCCTCCAGTATTCAGTGATAGACGTGGACTCTCAGACACAAAGTAAGAGCTCTGTTTATCTGTTACAGGAATTTTCCTGCATTGGGAATTCTTTGGTGGCTTTCAAAACCTTCTAAGAAAAACAGAAACTTAAGACAAACGTACATAAAATGGATTGAAGTTAGATGAGTAAGAAGCAGCCTAGACAGTATTACAGTATTTTATGTAAGGATAGATAGATAGATAGATAGATAGATAGATAGATAGACAGACAGACAGACAGACAGACAGACAGACAGATAGATAGATAGATAGATAGATAGATAGATAGATAGATAGATAGATAGAAAGATAGATAGATAGATAGATAGATAGATAGATAGATAGATCTACTTATATTAAGACAACTCTGTATCAACACACCAAATTTTTCATAATACATACCTTAGTGACCTGTGCATCCAAAACAAATGGAAATAGAGGAGGTGGCTGACGGCTCAAAGAGCATGCTCAGGAGGAAGAGTTCCGCCCGCACTCATTGCCAGCTTGTGTAACATGATCCTGGGCCGGGTGCAGATCACTCATCATCCATGAATTTGGGAGTATCAGGAACTGGCTGCTTTCATTGATCAGGTGGCAGGTGCACTGTGGGTCCACGTCAGTTCACTTCAGTTGATGTTTGTGGTTTGGAAACTCTCCTAAACCAACATGGAAGAACATCAACAAAGGCTTTTTTTTTTTTTGCTTTCATTTTTTATCTAGCTTAACATTTGGTTCCAGTTATCTTGCTTCATTTTGTCGGGACATTATGGAGTCATAAACCTCGCAGTACAAACCTGTGTACATTTATAATCCCCCACTATGAACTACATCACAGCCTGTAAGATTAAACGTTCCCAGCATCAAACCTACAGAGCCTGAACTTCTGTTTGTAATTATTGTGTCTAATCCTGCTCAGTGTTGGAGGAAACGACACATCCATGCAATCTACTAGAGCAATCTGCTCAAAGTACGAATCAGTGTAATCAAACCATCCTACACAAAACGTACTCACGCCTTGCGCTCTCTCTCTCTCTCTCTCTCTCTCTCTCTCTCTCTCTCTCTCTCTCTCTCTCTAAAAGTGGGAGGAGCTCTTAACAGGGTTTCTGTTTTGCACTAGCAGATAACATTCAGCCATTTTATTTTAGGCTCCTTTACAAGGTGGACGATCAGAGGGAGGAAAAGAAGTTGGTGAGTGACAGCAGGGTGAGTGATACTGCAACATACTTATTTATGCAATCAGTCTGTGATGGGATAGAGGTAAAATGGCAGATTGGTACAGAAAGAGTGGATATTGATTGATTTACTGCTGTTATATCCATTTGTGTTGTTGCTGTTATGGATCATTTCCTCTTGAGTAATGTGACGTAGTTATAAAAAGTGTGAGAGCTGCAGACAGAGACAAGCTGCAGAGGCAGACTAACACAGCTACAGTACAATAATCAACCAGCAGGTAATCAATACTTATTAGCTAATCATGAACACTCCTGCCCCCTCTGTATAATGTGTGAATGACCACTGAAAGCTGTGTGTTCCTCTTACCACAGAAGCTGATTCAAAAACAATGAAGGTGAAAGTGAAAGTTTGACTGAAAGAATGGAAGGAGATGAAGATTAATGTCACTTTGAACTGTGTTGTGCTTTGGTGTGTGTGTTTGTGTTTGTGTGTGTGTGTGCTTGGTCAAGTCAAGTGAACTTAATTTGTAAAGTAAAGAAAGAGAGCGAGAGAGAGAGAGAGAGAGAGAGAGAGAGAAAGAGAGAGAGAGACTTATCATTGAGGCTCTCTCTCTCTCCTGGGGCAGTAGTTCATGCAGGTAGTTAGGGGAGCAGTCCTGTTAAGCTAATGATGTCTGTGTGTGGACCCTCAGACGCAAAGTAAGAGCTGAAATGTTTTTCCTGTTTGACTTATATCAAGAAGATGAGTGTTTGCATGGATGAAGAGGAGGATGGAACCGAATCTGCTGCATCAGTCTGTGTGTCTATGAAGAGTGACTGGTCCATGGGACAGCCTCCAGTATTCAGTGATGGACCTGGACCCTCAGACACAAAGTAAGAGCTCTGTTTATCTGCTACAGGAATTTTCCTGCATTTGGAATTCTTTGGTTGCTTTCAAAACCTGTTCTGTCTGTGTCCAAATGAAAACATGAGAAATATTTTTTCTAATTGTTGTTCACACAATAGTCAAGTGATAAAGATATATAAACATAGAAAAAGTCATAAATAGAATTTAAGAGGAAGAAAAAAACAAACAACAGAGTCTACCATGGCACAGTATCACATCAAACAATGAAAATCAATTAGTTCATACTCACTTATTCCATAGAATATATTGACTTTGATAATAAGCAATACTTTGTGTTTAGTAAATAGAGCAGCAGATGGTTGTTTTCTGATGGAGCTGGGAATCGTTCTTAAAAACCTCTTTTGCATTTGAAATAATGGATTGAGGTCAGATGAGTAAGAAGCATCCCAGACAATGTTACAGTCATTTATTTAAGGATAGATAGATAGACAACTTATATAAAGACAACTCTGTATTAACAAACCTAATTAGTCCCATTGAGTTTTGTATCATCAGCAAACAGAATAGGGACAAAATAAATGAAAAATATTATTTGGCGAAGGACAGATGCGCCTTTAACTCTACATGGTAATTGTAATCTGTTGGTGTTGTTTCCATTGAAGTGTGCACATGTGTCTAATTTTAATGTAACTAATGAACTGATTATCTGCATGTTGTAAATGTTTCATGTTGGATGCTTATATACAGTAAAGGCTGCACAATATCAATTCATTACACCACAATGTAAATAAAGAACAGAAAAAGCATCTGCTGGGCCATCAGCTATCATCAATCAGCAAACCATCAACAGATTTGAAAGACTCACACACACACAATTTGGCTTTTAGGATTTAGGACGACAGAAGGCAGAGAGGAACATGTCCAGTCAAACTTTGAACATATCAATGTTTGTCTTCTGCCCCAAACAATGTGTCTTCAGAGTTTGAGGCCACCTGACCATCTGAACACAAGATTTTAGTTTAAATTCACAATGGTTTTAATCAGTTATATGACTTGCCTTTATCTTCACAGAAAGAGTGAGAGGGGCTCATCCTGGGACCAGTCTGCTTCATCTGGAGACTCCTCATGTCCCAAACCTGGACTGAAGACACCCAGTCAGTCTGGATCAGTGCACAGTAAGACTGTTGATCTGTCTGATGGTGTCAACATTTCTATCAGCAGCTATTCTCATTTTTCTACACTCATATTTTGTTTTGTTTTGTTGTTGTTGTTTCTCTTCCACTAGGTGGCGCTCTGCATGAACTTTTAGACAAACATAAGCTCAGTCTGAGGAGGAGATGTGAACATGTGACTGAAGGAAGTGCTGGAGCAGGAAGTGGAACCCCCCTCAACAGGATCTACACTGAGCTCTACATCACAGAGGGACAGAGTGAAGGGGACAATACCCAACATGAGGTGGTTCAGCTGGACACAGCAGCCAAGAAGACCACCCTCCATGACACTACAATAAAATGCCAGGACATCTTTAAAGCCTTAGCTGATCAACAGAAACACATCAGAGTCGTCCTGACAAACGGTGTCGCTGGTGTTGGAAAAACTGTCTCAGTGCAGAAGTTCTCTCTGGACTGGGCTCAGGGTTTGGAAAACCAAGATGTCAGTCTGCTGATTCTGCTGACGTTCAGGGAGCTGAACCTGATCCGAGATGAGCAGTACAGTCTTCTCATGCTGCTCCGTGTTTTTCATCCAACATTACAGACGCTCACAGAGGAGAAGCTGGCTGTCTGTAAAGTTTTGTTCATCTTTGATGGTCTGGACGAATGCAGACTGTCTCTGGATTTCCGAAGCAATGAGGTTCTGTGTGATGTCACAAAGAAGGCATCAGTCAGCGAGCTGGTAACAAACCTCATAAAGGGGAATCTGCTGCCCTCAGCTCTCCTCTGGATAACTTCCAGACCTGCAGCAGCCAATCAGATCCCTCCTACATGTGTTGACAGGCTAACTGAAGTACGAGGCTTCACTGATGCCCAGAAGGACGAGTACTTAAGGAAGAGGTTCAGTGATGAAGATCTGTCCATCAGAATCATCTCACACATCAAAGCATCCAGGAGCCTCCACATCATGTGTCAAGTCCCAGTCTTCTGCTGGATCACTGCCACAGTTCTGGAGCACATGCTGACTACAGAGCAGAGAGGAGAGCTGCCCAAGACCCTGACCGACATGTACTCACGTTTCCTGATGGTCCAGACTCAGAACAAAAAGCACAAGTATCATGAGGGCCATGAGCGCACTCTACAGGAGCTGTCTAAGACGGACAGGGAGCTTCTACTGAAGCTGGGGAGGCTGGCGTTTGAACATCTAGAGACAGGAAACATCATTTTCTACCAAGAACACCTGGAGCAGTGTGGACTTGATGTGTCAGAGGCATCAGTGTTCTCTGGAGTTTGTACAGAGATCTTGCAGGTGGAGTGTGTGATCTTCCAGAAAAGAGTCTACTGCTTTGTTCATCTGAGCATTCAGGAGTTTCTGGCTGCAGTCTACGTGTACCACTGTTACACAACCAGGAACACTGAGGTACTGAAGCATTTCATGTTTGCTGACCCTTACAAACTCAATGTCTTTCTGAGCAGAGCCATGAACAAAGCCATGCAGAGTAAAAATGGGCACCTGGACTTGTTTGTTCGCTTCCTTCATGGTCTCTCACTGGAGTCCAACCAGAGTCTCTTAGGAGGTCTGCTGGGTCAAACAAAAAGCAAACCAGAGGACATCCAGAGAGCTATCACAACCCTGAAAGACATGAGGGCTGATGATATGTCTCCTGACAGAAGCATCAACATCTTCCACTGTTTGATGGAGATGAAGGACCACTCTGTACATGAAGAGATCCAAGAGTTTCTGAAGTCAGAGAAGAGATCAGAGAAGGAACTCTCAGAGATCCACTGCTCAGCCCTGGCCTACATGCTGCAGATGTCTGAGGAGGTTCTGGACGAGCTGAATGTGGGAAAGTACAATACATCAATGGCAGGACGACTGAGACTGATCCCAGCTGTGAGGAACTGCAGAAAGGCTCGGTTAGTCCAGATGTTAATAATAATATCAACTAACAGGTAATCCTGTCCCATCATTTAAAGAGTACACCTCAGTTGGAAGTGAAGGTGTTTGCTCAGTGTCCATCATCATTACTCAGATTATTCACATCTTAACTCTGAGTGAAATGAAGTAACTTAGTGCTTGTCTTTACTAATGGATTTCATGTTAAATCTATAATAACAGGTTTGATAGCTGTGGACTCTCAGTGACCCACTGTGATGTTGTGGCCTCAGCTCTGAAGTCCAACCCCTCCCATCTGAGAGAGCTGGAGCTGAGTGAGAACAAGCTGCAGGACTCAGGAGGGAAGCTGCTGTCTGCTGGCCTGGAGAGTCCAAACTGTAAACTGGAGATTCTGAGGTTGGACACATTTTAGACAGAAATGTCATCATGGTGATGTCATTGACTAATTTTATTGATTCAGTGTGTGTGATACTTTACAGTGCAGCTTGAGCACTGGGGAAACAACAATTGTCACTAACATGGAACAAAGTTATTACACTCATATTTTTTGTAATCTTCATTTTAGACGATGTTTTGTCTTATTGCTCGAGCTTTAGCCACAAAGTTTATAAAGATATTTTTTTAACCCTGAGGCGATATTTGATATATATCTTCATATTAATTGATGATGTTCCATTCAGTTTCATGCAGAGATGCTGTTTGAGGAGCTGGAATAGATTGTTTGTGCTTCCAGATTTGGTAGCTAACCTCTTAGTAGCTAATCTCAGAGTGGAGATACACGGGTGTAAGTGGGATTTCATACTAAATTTGTGCTCTTATGTATTTAGACTTCATACTTAATTGAGGTGAGTTATGCAAACAAAGCATTTTTCCCCCTATAACAGGAGCTTGTGCAACTTTCTGGGATTCAGACTCAGAACTTGAGTCATTTCTAGTTACGCTCACTGTTTGTCTGCTTCAAATGTGCCCGATGACATCCATACAGATGATTGCATGCAAGATGTGATCACACAGGATCAACTGTATGGATGTCAGGCAGGAAACCATTTACCGTCCTCCACTGGATGTAGACACGTTAAGGGGCTGACGATCAATAACAAATCCCTGTTCCCTCTCTGTTCTCCATCACCTGTGTGCTTTCTGTCACCTCACGTCAGCGCTGAAGCACAAAGGTGAAGCGGTGCGTCACAGTGTTTGTCTTCTGTTGCTGGGTTTCTAAATGTGCAATGTTTTCTAAATGTCCAAATATATCAGTGACACCACCAGCAGACACTGAACGTGTCATTCTCTTCTCTTCCCAGTTTGGGTGAAACATGAATATGTGTTGCTGTGTTTATTCATCACTCTGTGTTCATAATAACACAAAACACAATCACACTGTGGTATTTGGTGTGATTCTAATGTTTATCACCTCGTTTGGCAGACGTCCTTGTAAACACACAGACAGCATTGTAATTTCCAGTTGCTGATTGTGTTTCAGACTTTATCACAGTAAAAACACAACAAACTGTTCAACTACTGAGTTTGTGCAGCAAATATTGAAAATCAATTTACACCTGATTAATGTTGAATATGACTGTGATTTAAATAAATAAATTCATTTAAAATATATTTCGGAAAACATAAAATGGACCATCATTTTAAGATGAAGCAGGTTAACATTTTTTATGAATTTGCCCCCCCCCCCCCCCACACACACACACAACTTCTTCCTTCCACTTGACCTTCAGCAGTGTTTTGTTGAAATCCTCCTCTCTCTGCAGGCTGCATAGCTGTCAGATCTCAGTTGAAGGCTGTCCTGCTCTGGCCTCAGCTCTGAAGTCCAACCCCTCCCATCTGAGAGAGCTGCAGCTGAGTGATAACGAGCTGCAGGATGCAGGAGTGAAGCTGCTGTCTGAGTTTGTGGAGAGTCCAAACTGTAAACTGGAGATTCTGAGGTCAGTTCAACTCACCATGAATCCTCAAATGTTGTCTGTGGTCTTTATGTCCCTCAGATGAAGAGTCTCTTTCAGGGCTCTCCAACCTTTTTCACACCACTTTTCTTGAATTTATAAATTGTTTTGTGAATATTTAAGAGCAGAAACATATAAAGTGCTCTGATGTGTTTTCATGTAACTACTCATTAAAAAGAATAGATGAATGATTTGTCACCAACAGTGGAATATATGTCAGTGTTTGCCACGACCCCTGATATGTAAACTCTGTTTGCTCACGCTGGGAAGAGTCTTCTTCTCTCTGAACTTCAGTCTCTCTCTCTTCTGCTCAAACGTGTGTTTTGGACGCCACTATAGCTCTCATATTGTTTCATCCACTTCAGCTTATTTACATGTAAGTTGTGTTGTTTATGTGCTGCCATTGAATCACTTCCTCACTGTAGGCAGTGTAGGATACTCTGTGTGCCATTTCTGCCTGCTGTGCTGGAGTGTGTGTGGACGATGGTGTGTGTGTGGCCTGGTGTGTGCCAGCGGATTGAAGACTTTTTTGTGAGACCAGGCTTAGAGTCTCTACCTGAAGTGTTCTTGTGAAATAATGACTCCAAAACACAAAAACACTGTTGAAGCTAAAGAGGAAGACAGATGAACTCATTGATCAGCAGTAAGTAGTGAAAGAATGAGGAGAGATGCCTGAAATAACGCCCTAAAAAATCTGTGTGTGTGTGTGTGTGTGTGTGTGTGTGTGTGTGTTTGCTTCCCTGGATCAGAAGCAAAAGTAAACTAAAATCAAATATGCATATTCAGATGGGAGGGGTTGATTTCCGACCCCTCCCATCTGAGAGAGCTGAAGCTGAGTGAGAACAAGCTGCAGGATTCAGGAGTGAAGCTGCTGTCTGCTGGACTGGAGAGTCCAAACTGTAAACTGGAGATTCTGTGGTCAGACACATATTAGACAGAAATGTCGTCATGGTGATATCATTGACTAATTTTATTGATTCAGTGTGTGTAATACTGTACAGTGCAGCTGGAGCACTGGGGAAACAACAATTGTCACTAACACGGAACAAAGTTATTACACTCATATTTTTTTTATTATCTTCATTTTAGACGATTTTTTGTCTTATTGCTCGAGCTTTAGCCACAAAGTTTATAAAGATATTTTTTTAACCCTGAGGCGATATTTGATATATATCTTCATATTAATTGATGATGTTCCATTCAGTTTCATGCAGAGATGCTGTTTGAGGAGCTGGAATAGATTGTTTGTGCTTCCAGATTTGGTAGCTAATCTCTTAGTAGCTAATCTCAGAGTGGAGATACACGGGCGTAAGTGGGATTTCATACTAAATTTGTGCTCTTATGTATTTAGACTTCATACTTAATTGAGGTGAGTTATGCAAACAAAGCATTGTTCCCCCTATAACAGGAGCTTGTGCAACTTTCTGGGATTCAGACTCAGAACTTGAGTCATTTCTAGTTACGCTCACTGTTTGTCTGCTTCAAATGTGCCTGATGACATCCATACAGATGATTGCATGCAAGATGTGATCACACAGGATCAACTGTATGGATGTCAGGCAGGAAACCATTTACCGTCCTCCACTGGATGTAGACACGTTAAGGGGCTGACGATCAATAACAAATCCCTGTTCCCTCTCTGTTCTCCATCACCTGTGTGCTTTCTGTCACCTCACGTCAGCGCTGAAGCACAAAGGTGAAGCGGTGCGTCACAGTGTTTGTCTTCTGTTGCTGGGTTTCTAAATGTGCAATGTTTTCTAAATGTCCAAATATATCAGTGACACCACCAGCAGACACTGAACGTGTCATTCTCTTCTCTTCCCAGTTTGGGTGAAACATGAATATGTGTTGCTGTGTTTATTCATCACTCTGTGTTCATAACAACACAAAACACAATCACACTGTGGTATTTGGTGTGATTCTAATGTTTATCACCTCGTTTGGCAGACATCCTTGTAAACACACAGACAACATTGTAATTTCCAGTTGCTGATTGTGTTTCAGACTTTATCACAGTAAAAACACAACAAACTATTCAACTGCTGAGTTTGTGCAGCAAATATTGAAAATCAATTTACACCTGATTAATGTTGAATATGACTGTGATTTAAATAAATAAATTCATTTAAAATATATTTCGGAAAACATAAAATGGACCATCATTTTAAGATGAAGCAGGTTAACATTTTTTATGAATTTGCCCCCCCCCCCCCCCCCCCCCCCCCCACACACACACAACTTCTTCCTTCCACTTGACCTTCAGCAGTGTTTTGTTGAAATCCTCCTCTCTCTGCAGGCTGCATAGCTGTCAGATCTCAGTTGAAGGCTGTCCTGCTCTGGCCTCAGCTCTGAAGTCCAACCCCTCCCATCTGAGAGAGCTGCAGCTGAGTGACAATGAGCTGCAGGATGCAGGAGTGAAGCTGCTGTCTGAGTTTGTGGAGAGTCCAGACTGTAAACTGGAGATTCTGAGGTCAGTTCAACTCACCATGAATCCTCAAATGTTGTCTGTGGTCTTTATGTCCCTCAGATGAAGAGTCTTTTTCAGGGCTCTCCAACCTTTTTCACACCACTTTTCTTGAATTTATAAATTGTTTTGTGAATATTTAAGAGCAGAAACATATAAAGTGCTCTGATGTGTTTTCATGTAACTGCTCATTAAAAGAATAGATGAATGATTTGTCACCAACAGTGGAATATATGTCAGTGTTTGCCACGACCCCTGATATGTAAACTCTGTTTGCTCACGCTGGGAAGAGTCTTCTTGTCTCTGAACTTCAGTCTCTCTCTCTTCTGCTCAACCTGTGTTTTGGACGCCACTATAGCTCTCATATTGTTTCATCCACTTCAGCTTATTTACATGTAAGTTGTGTTGTTTATGTGCTGCCATTGAATCACTTCCTCACTGTAGGCAGTGTAGGATACTCTGTGTGCCATTTCTGCCTGCTGTGCTGGAGTGTGTGTGGACGATGGTGTGTGTGTGGCCTGGTGTGTGCCAGCGAATTGAAGACTTTTTTGTGAGACCAGGCTTTGAGTCTCTGCCTGAAGTGTTCTTGTGAAATAATGACTCCAAAACACAAAAACACTGTTGAAGCTAAAGTGAGCTCCTTAAAAAACAAGCTGCAAGCTGCTAGGAGATATTTTAGGAAATACCTTCCTTGTTTTCTGATTTGCTGTTAATGAAACTCAACATGTGTTTCTGCTCTGTGCTGTAATGTGTGTGATGGTAAATGTATCATAATGTCTTTTTCCACAACATGGATTCATCAGTACACAACACAGTGATCAGCTTTCATCACAACTGACTGAAGCTGCTCAACAAACAGTTCAGGTTCATTGATTTCCACTGAAAAATACACAAACTTTGATAAAGGATCCATTTGGCTCAAAGTGATTTCCACACAGATTTGATGTCACCAGGCACCAAACCTTTTTGTTTCCTGCTGCCAGAGATAACTCTTCATTGTGTTGTAGAGTCAAAGAGGTCATCTCACAGTGAGAGCAGCTCTTCTGACTACAAGAAAAGTGAAGGGAGAAGTGGAGAAAAATGCTGGTCATGTTTCAGACGCCATCACTGTAGAAACACAATAAACTGTTAAACTAGTGTTTGTGCAGCTCATCAAATATGTATTATCACATTTACACCTGGAGGTTGTCTTTAAGAAACTGGAACAAAAAGTGAATAAACACCTAAACCTGTAAATATTGAGGCCTACATACAACCTGTTGAACATCTGAGGGGACACGTTTGTTGGAGGCTCTTATTCCCTGACATGAAGATCCACAGAAACCTGGAAAAAATAACACAATGTGTTTACTAAATGTGATACCAGGGGAAAATCATTTTAATCTATATTTTGATTTACAGGTGATAATGTGTAGTTAAAACATATTCCTTAAATGATGATAAAGTGACCATCAGTCAAAGCTAAAGCTGGTGTAATATATTAGTATTTTGATGTCAATGTATAAAATGAATACTTGAGCCTCAGCAGTGTTTTGTTGAAATCCTCCTCTCTCTGCAGGCTGAGACACTGTCAGATCTCAGATGAAGGCTGTGCTGCTCTGGCCTCAGCTCTGAAGTCCAACCCCTCCCATCTGAGACAGCTGGAGCTGAATGATAACGACCTGCAGGACTCAGGAGTGAAGCTGCTGTCTGAGTTTGTAGAGAGCCCAGACTGTAAACTGGAGATTCTGAGGTCAGTTCGACTCTCGAGTCTTTTTCAGGGCTCTCCAACCTTTTTCACACCAGGAGCCTCTTTACAAACTCAAAGTGGCCACAAGCTACTCATGACCTCTTTTATTTACAAAGTTATTCAATTCCACTTTATTCATATTGCGCCAAATCACAACAAACATAATCTTAAGCCACTTAATGATAGTACAAGTGTAAATATGGCGAATGATATTAATACTAATAGCAGGACAGAGTCTTCATCTCTACAGAACAGGTTTCCACAGCAACCTGGGAAGTCCCCCAGCAGTCTTTAAGTAGTTTTATAAATATGAAAACAAATTTTAGAACTATGCAAACTGCTGCCAATCTGGTGCGTGCGTGCATGCGTGTGTGTGTGTGTGAGAGAGCTGCCATGGATCAGAATCAAAAGTTTACTAATATCAAATATGTGATTCTAATGAGCTGTATGTGATTCCAGCTAAAGAGAATCTCATATTTGATTTAGAGGTGAAAATGTGTGATTAAAATGTTTCTCTTCAAAGATGATCAAAGTGGCCATCTAGTATAATATATAAGTATGTTGATGTCAATGTATAAAATGTATACATGACCCTCAGCAGCATTGATGCCAACTAAGCACTTTTGTTGCTAGATTTTGCAACTTTTCAGATTATCCTAAAAATGTTTTTTTGAAAAAGCACCTAGCAACAAATTAAGCCACTTTTAAAATTTATTTGGAAACTTTTAGCAGCTTTTGAAAAGTGACTGAAACATTAAAGTGCACACATTTTCCCTCCAAATGACTTCTCTGTCACACACTCAGTCACAACAACACACAGTCTTTCTGCCCGGCTGCAAAAGTGTGTTGTGAGTTGGGTCAGCAGTAGTGAGGGCTCAGCTCAATAGAGAGGCAGACAGTCACAGGCAGGAGCAGCGATCATTGTTGGCTGACTGCAGCAGCAGTAGCATGCCTTTGATGAGACAAACGATGGACGTTGGTTTATTTGCTCAAATCATTGAAACACATTGAGTTCAGAGTACAATTGTTTGGGTAGGAAGTCACAATTACATTTTTTTCTTAAGAATTAAGAATTGCCTCTGCACAGTAGCATTAACAATCTGTAAAGGGCTAAGCCTTCAGTAACGTTACTACATGCTAGTGCACTCACTCACTGCAGATGGAAATCAAGCTAGTCCTGAAAAAGGTTTTCAACATTTGATTTAAAGACATAAATGTATTTCTCTGGTGGCTTGTTTGCTAAACTTACTTGATATGTTGAAATAATGAAAACCCAATGAATATAGTTGATCACGAATGTTTGATCTTGAACAGAGCTTACATCAACCAACATGTCTCAGCCAGAAGTACAGAAAGGAGTGACAGTCTGTACCTGAAGTTAAAGGGTGGCTGAAGCCAGGAATTGGGGATGATTGTCGGGCATACTGTGCGTACTGCAAATCAGATGTGCTTGCAAAAATATATAACAAAAACATTGTGCTACATATCAATAAATCAAAACCGTACAAACACAGTCTACATCACCACAGTCGGTTAAGAAAGTGGATAACTGCAAAAGCACATTGCAATGAGATCATAAAAGATGTGTTGTGTTTGTATTACTTTACAAATAAAAATGTGTTTTAATAATATTTGTATGTGTATATTGTGTAATCTATGAACTGACACAGTTCTACGTCATTACATAATGACGTCATCCTCCTCTCTCTGCAGGCTGCATAGCTGTCAGTTCTCAGATGAAGGCTGTGCTGCTCTGGCCTCAGCTCTGAAGTCCAACCCCTCCCATCTGAGAGAGCTGGAGCTGAGTTGTAACAACCTGCAGGATTCAAGAGTGAAGCTGCTGTCTGAGTTTGTGGAGAGTCCAGACTGTAAACTGGAGATTCTGAGGTCAGTTCAACTCACCATGAATCCTCAAATGTTGTCTGTGGTCTTTATGTCCCTCAGATGAAGAGTCTTTTTCAGGGCTCTCCAACCTTTTACACACCAGGAGCTTCTTTACTAAACTCAAAGTGGTCACTAGCACCTAGTGCACTTTTCGTGAATTCATAAACTGTTTTGTGAATATTTAAGAGCAGAAACATATAAAGTGCTCTGATGTGTTTTCATGTAACTGCTCATTAAAAAAAATAGATGAATGATTTGTCACCAACAGTGGAATATATGTCAGTGTTTGCCACGACCCCTGATATGTAAACTCTGTTTGCTCACACTGGGAAGCGTCTGCTTCTCTCTGAACTTCAGTCTCTCTCTCTTCTGCTCAAACGTGTGTTTTGGACGCCACTATAGCTCTCATATTGTTTCATCCACTTCAGCTTATTTACATGTAAGTTGTGATGTTTATGTGCTGCCATTGAATCACTTCCTCACTGTAGGCAGTGTAGGATGCTCTGTGTGCCATTTCTGCCTGCTGTGCTGGAGTGTGTGTGGACGATGGTGTGTGTGTGGCCTGGTGTGTGCCAGCGGATTGAAGACTTTTTGTGAGACCAGGCTTTGAGACTCTACCTGAAGTGTTCTTGTGAAATAATGACTCCAAAACACAAAAACACTGTTGAAGCTAAAGAGGAAGACAGATGAACTCATTGATCAGCAGTAAGTAGTGAAAGTATGAGGAGAGATGCCTCAAATAACACCTAAAACAAAATCTGTGTGTGTGTGTGTGTGGGTGGGTTGGTGGGTGTGTGTGTGCGCGCTCTCCCCCGGATGGATCAGAATCACCAGTTATCAAATATGGGGTTTAAATGAGCTGTATGTGAGGGGTCTAGTGTTTGTATCTTTCTATGGCCTGTGGCAGACGGCCAATAGGGGGCGTACGTGCCCCAGTCAGAGGGAAGAGGGGATTTGACTGCAGGTGTAATTCAATGTGTTCTAAACATTGTATGTTTGAGATGAGATCAGCTGCTCCTCCTCCATCAGTGAGCTCAAGCCAAGAACCTTCATCACTGACAGACTGAGTCACAGTTGGAGTTCTTATCTGCCTTGGTGGAGGTGTAGTGTTTCACCTGTATTGATGATGTGATGCCTTGGTGCGCTCCTTAAAAACAAGCTTCATCACAACTGACAGAAGCTGCTCAACAAACACATAAGGTTCATTGATTTCCACTGAAAATTACACAAACTTTGTCAAAGGATCCATTTGGCTCAAAGTGATTTCCACACAGATTTGATGTCACCAGGCACCAAACCTTTTTGTTTCCTGCTGCCAGAGATAACTCTTCATTGTGTTGTAGAGTAAAAGAGGTCATCTCACAGTGAGAGCAGCCCACTGACTACAAGAAGAGTGAAGAGAGAAGTGGAGAGAAAATGCTGGTTATGTTTCAGACGCCATCACTGTAGAAACACAATAAACTGTTAAACTACTGAGTGTTTGTGCAGCTCATCAAATATGTATTATCACATTTACAGCAGGAGTTTGTCTTTATTTATTTTTTTTGATTTTGCCTCAGTTTGTTAAACACCTAAACCTGTAAATAATGAGGCCTACATACAACCTGCTGAACATCTGAGGGGAGAAGTTTGTTGGAGGCTCTTATACAGCCTGACATGAAGATCTACAGAAACCTAATAATAAAAAAATAATTAAACTTATATTTTGCTTTACAGATGACATTGTGTTATTAAAATGTTTTCCATAAAAGATGATAAAGTGACCATCAGTCAAAGCTAAAGCTGGTATAATATATGAGTGTGTTGATTTCAATGTATAAAATGTATACTTTACCCTCATCAGTGTTTTGTTCAAATCCTCCTCTCTCTGCAGGTTGAGACACTGTCAGATCTCAGTTGAAGGCTGTGCTGCTCTGGCCTCAGCTCTGAAGTCCAACCCCTCCCATCTAAGAGAGCTGAAGCTGAGTGAGAACAACCTGCAGGATTCAGGAGTGAAGCTGCTGTCTGAGTTTGTGGAGAGTCCAAACTGTAAACTGGAGATTCTGAGGTCAGTTCAACTCACCATGAATCCTCAAATGTTGTCTGTGGTCTTTATGTCCCTCAGATGAAGAGTCTTTTTCAGGGCTCTCCAACCTTTTTCACACCAGGAGCGTCTTTACAAACTCAAAGTGGCCACAAGCTACTCATGACCTCTTTTATTTACAAAGTTTTTCGATCCAACTTCATTTATATTGCGCCAAATCACAACAAACATAATCTTAAGCCACTTAATGAAAGTACAAGTGTAAATATGGCTAATGATATTAATACTAATAGCAGGACAGAGTCTTCATCTCTACAGAACAGGTTTCCACAGCAACCTGGGAAGTCCCCCAGCAGTCTTTAAGTAGTTTTATAAATATGAAAACAAATTTTAGAATGATGCAAACTGCTGCTAATCTGGTGTGTGTGTGTGTGTGTGTGTGTGTGTGTGTGTGTGTGTGTGTGTGTGTGTGTGTGTGTGTGTGTGTGTGTGTGTGTGAGAGAGAGAGAGAGAGAGAGAGAGCGCTGCCATGGATCAGAATCAAAAGTTGACTAATATCAAATATGTGATTCTAATGAATTGTATGTGTTTCCAGCTAAAGAGAATCTCATATTTCATATTTTGCTTTAGAGGTGAAAATGTGTGATTAAATGTGTCTCTTCAAAGATGATCAAAGTGACCATCTGGTATGATATGTATATACAGTATGTTGATGTCAAAATATAAAATGTATACATGACCCTCAGCAGCATTGATTGAAAAATGTTTTTTGAAAAAGCACCTAGCAACAAATTTAGCCACTTTTCAAATTTATTTGGAAACTTTCAGCTTAAGCTTTTGAAAAGTGACTCAAACGTAAAAGTGCACGCATTTTCCCTCCAAATGACACAAAACTATTTTCTCTGTCACAACAACACACAATCTGTCTGCCCAGCTGCAAAAGTGTGTTGTGAGTTGGGTCAGCAGTAGTGAGGGCTCAGCTTAATAGAGAGGCAGACAGTCACAGGCAGGAGCAGCGATCATTGTTGGCTGACTGCAGCAGCAGTAGCATGCCTTTGATGAGACAAACGATGGACGTTGGTTTATTTGCTCAAATCATTGAAACACATTGAGTTCAGAGTACAATTGTTTGGGAAGGAAGTCACAATTACATTTTTTTCTTTAGAATTTAGAATTGCCTCTGCACAGTAGCATTAACAATCTGTAAAGGGCTAAGCCTTCAGTAACGTTACTACATGCTAGTGCACTCACTCACTGCAGATGGAAATCAAGCTAGTCCTGAAAAAGGTTTTCAACATTTGATTTAAAGACATAAATGTATTTCTCTGGTGGCTTGTTTGCTAAACTTACTTGATATGTTGAAATAATTAAAACCCAATGAATATAGTTGATCACGAATGTTTGAGCTTGAACAGAGCTTACATCAACCAACATGTCTCAGCCAGAAGTACAGAAAGGAGTCACAGTCTGTACCTGAAGCCAGGAATTGGGGATGATTGTCGGGCATACTGTGCGTACTGCAAATCAGATATGCTTGCAAAAATATATAACAAAAACATTGTGCTACAGCAAAGCATATCGATAAATCAAAACCGTACAAACACAGTCTACATCACCACAGTCGGTTAAGAAAGTGGATAACTGCAAAAGCACAGAAGCTACTATGGCAATGAGATCATAAAAGATGTGTTGTGTTTGTATTACTTTACAAATAAAAATGTGTCTTAATAATATTTGTATGTGTAATCTATAAACTGACACAGTTCTACGTCATTACATAATGACGTCATCAGGCAATGACATCACAACATCATTTAGCAACGAATAGACTGCCTGTAGCAACTTCCCATGAATATTAGTTGGCAAAACTGCTCATCAGTGTTTTATTGAAATCCTCCTCTCTCTGCAGGCTGCATAGCTGTCAGATCTCAGTTGAAGGCTGTGCTGCTCTGGCCTCAGCTCTGAAGTCCAACCCCTCCCATCTGAGACAGCTGCAGCTGAGTTATAATGATCTGCTGGATTCAGGAGTGAAGCTGCTGTCTGAGTTTGTGGAGAGTCCAAACTGTAAACTGGAGATTCTGAGGTCAGTTCAACTCACCATGAATCCTCAAATGTTGTCTGTGGTCTTTATGTCCCTCAGATGAAGAGTCTTTTTCAGGGCTCTCCAACCTTTTTCACACCAGGAGCTTCTTTTCAAAACTCAGAGTGGTCACAAGCTCCAGGTGCTTTTTCCTGAATTTATAAACTGTTTTGTGAATATTTAAGAGCAGAAACATATAAACAGGTCTGATGTGTTTTCATGTAACTGCTCATTAAAAAGAAATAGATGAATGATTTGTCACCAACAGTGGAATATATGTCAGTGTTTGCCACGACCCCTGATATGTAAACTCTGTTTGCTCACGCTGGGAAGCGTCTGCTTCTCTCTGAACTTCAGTCTCTCTCTCTTCTGCTCAAACGTGTGTTTTGGACGCCACTATAGCTCTCATATTGTTTCTGCCTCTTCAGCTTATTTACATGTAAGTTGTGTTGTTTATGTGCTGCCACTGAATCACTTCCTCACTGTAGGCAGTGTAGGATGCTCTGTGTGCCATTTCTGCCTGCTGTGCTGGAGTGTGTGTGGACGATGGTGTGTGTGTGGCCTGGTGTGTGCCAGCGGATTGAAGACTTTTTTGTGAGAGGAAGCTTTGAGTCTTTACCTGAAGTGTTCTTGTGAAATAATGACTCCAAAACACAAAAACACTGTTGAAGCTAAAGAGGAAGACAGATGAGCTCATTGATCAGGAGAGACGCCTCAAATAACCTCCCAAAAAAATCAACTCTTAGAATTTTAGAACTATGCAAACTGCTGCTAATCTGGTGTGTGTGTGTGTGTGTGTTATCAAATATGGGGTTTAAATGAGCTGTATGTGAGGGGTCTAGTGTTTGTATCTTTCTATGGTGTGTAGCAGACGGCCAATAGGGGGCGTACGTGCCCCAGTCAGAGGGAAGAGGGGATTTGACTGCAGGTGTAGTAACATGTATTTAAACATTGTATGTTTGAGATGTGATCAGCTGCTCCTCCTCCATCAGTGAGCTCAAGCCAAGAACCTTCATCACTGACAGACTGAGTCACAGTTGGGGTTCTTATCTGCCTTGGTGGAGGTGTAGTGTTTCACCTGTATTGATGATGTGATGCCTTGGTGAGCTCCTTTAAAAACAAGCTGCAAGCTGCTAGGAGATATTTTAGGAAGAAGCTTCCTTGTTTTCTGATTTATTTGCTGTTAATGAAACTCAACATGTGTTTCTGCTCTGTGCTGTAATGTGTGTGATGGTAAATGTATCATAATGTCCATTTCCACAACATGGATTCATCAGTAAACAACACAGTGATCAGCTTTCATCACAACTGACTGAAGCTGCTCAACAAACACTTAAGGTTCATTGATTTCCACTGAAAAATCCAGCCTGACATGAAGATCTACAGAAACCTGGAATAAAGAACACTGTGTTTACTAAATGTGATACCAGGGGAAAATCATTTTAATCGATATTTTGATTTACAGGTGATAATGTGTAATTAAAACGTATATCTTAAAAGGTGATTAAAATGACCCATCAGTCAAAGCTAAAGCTGGTATAATATATTAGAATGATGAGGTTAATATATAAAATGCTTACTTGAGCCTCGGCAGTGTTTTGTTGAAATCCTCCTCTCTCTGCAGGCTGTATGGCTGTCATTTCTCAGATGAAGGCTGTGCTGCTCTGGCCTCAGCTCTGAAGTCCAACCCCTCCCATCTGAGAGAGCTGGAGTTGAGTTGTAACAAGCTGCAGGATTCGGGAGTGAAGCTGCTGTCTGAGTTTTTGGAGAGTCCAAACTGTAAACTGGAGATTCTGAGGTCTGTTCAACTCACCATGACTCCTCAAATGTTGTCTGTGGTCTTTATGTCCCTCAGATGAAGTCTTTTTCGGGGCTCTCCAACCTTTTTCACACCAGGAGCTTCTTTACAAAACTCAAAGTGGCGCGCACATGTGTTTGTGTGTTTGTGTGTGTGTGTGTGTGTGTGTGTGTGTGTGTGTGTGTGTGTGTGTGTGTGTGTGTTTGTGTGTTCTTCCCTGGATCAGAATCACCAGTTATCAAATATGTCAGCTTCAGTCACAGCTGACTGAAGCTGCTCTCAACAAACAGTTCAGGTTCATTGATTTCCACTGAAAAATACACAAACTTTATCAAAGGATCCATTTCGCTCAAAGTGATTTCCACACAGATTTGATGTCACCAGGCACCAAACCCCCTTGTTTCCTGCTGCCAGAGATAACTCTTCATTTTGTTGAAGTTTTGTCCTCAATAATTTAGTATGGCCCCTATGGGATGATGTCAAAATCAAAATGGCCTGCGATATGAAGACAATTCTCCAGCCCTGCCTTAAAAGATGATAAAAGTGACCATCAGTCAAATCTAAAGCTGGTATAATATATCAGTATTTTGATGTCAATGTATAAAATGTATACTTGACCCTGGGCAGTGTTTTGTTAAAATCCTCCTCTCTCTGCAGGCTGATTGGCTGTCAGATCGCAGTTGAAGGCTGTGCTGCTCTGGCCTCAGCTCTGAAGTCCAACCCCTCCCATCTGAGAGAGCTGGAGCTGAGTACGAACAACCTGCAGGATTCAGGAGGGAAGCTGCTGTCTGAGTTTGTGGAGAGTCTAGACTATAAACTGGAGATTCTGAGGTCAGTTCAACTCACCATGAATCCTCAAATGTTGTCTGTGGTCTTTATGTCCCTCAGATGAAGAGTCTTTTTCAGGGCTCTCCAACCTTTTTCACACCAGGAGCCTCTTTACAAACTCAAAGTGGCCACAAGCTACTCATGACCTCTTTTATTTACAAAGTTGTTCAATTCAACTTTATTTATATTGCGCCAAATCACAACAAACATAATCTTAAGCCACTTAATGATAGTACAAGTGTAAATATGGCTAATGATATTAATACTAATAGCAGGACAGTCTTTATCTCTACATAACAGGTTTCCACAGCAACCTGGGAAGTCCCCCAGCAGTCTTTGAGTAGTTTTATGAATATAAAAACAACACATTGTGTGTGTGTGTGTGTGTGTGTGTGTGTGTGTGTGTGTGTGTGTGTGTGTGTGAGAGCTGCCCTGGATCAGAATCAAAAGTTAACTAATATCAAATATGTGATTGTAATGAGCTGTATGTGATTCCAGCTAAAGAGAATCTCAAATTTCATATTTTGCTTTAGAGGTGAAAATGTGTAATTAAAATGTTTTCCTTCAAAGATGATCAAAGTGACCATCTAGTATAATATATAAGTATGTTGATGTCAATGTATAAAATGTATACATGACCCTCAGCAGCACTGATGCCAACTAAGCAGTTGCACTCTGTTCCATCGGCACTCATGCCACTTTAGATTTATTTATAGATTTATTTATAAGTAATATTCTGTTTTTTTATATATATTCTTATTCTGATGTGTATAGACTGGTCTGCACTTTGTTCCATTTGCTCTTATACTTAGTACTTTGCCCAATGTTTTTATTGCACATTCAATTTCAATATGCTGCTGTTGTCGCGTCATAAAGAATTTCAATGCTCAGTATGACCTTTATTTTACTGTGCACATGACAAATAAACTTGAAATTTGAAACTTGTTGCTTGATTTTGCAACAAAAGATTATTCTAGCAACTTTTTTCAAAAAGCACCTAGCAACAAATTTAGCTACTTTTCAAATTTATTTGGAAACTTTTAGCAACTTTTGAAAAGTGATTCAAACGTTAAAGTGCACGCAGTTTCCCTCTAAATGACAAAAACGATTTCCTCCGTCACACACCCAGTCACAACAACACACAGTCTGTCTGCCCGGCTGCAAAAGTGCGTTGTGAGTTGGGTCAGCAGAAGTGAGGGCTCAGCTCAATAGAGAGGCAGACAGTCACAGGCAGGAGCAGCGATCATTGTTTCTGTAGGAAGTCACGATTAAAAAAAATAAATAGAATTTAGAATTGCCTCTGCACAGTAGCATTAACAATCTGTAAAGGGCTAAGCCTTCAGTAACGTTACTACATGCTAGTGCACTCACTCACTGCAGATGGAAATCAAGCTAGCCCTGAAAAAGGTTTTCAACACTTGATTTAAAGACATAAATGTATTTCTCTGGTGGCTTGTTTGCTAAACTTACTTGATATGTTGAAATAGTTCAACAACCACAGTTAAAACCCAATGAATATAGTTGATCACGAATGTTGAACAGAGCTTACATCAACCAACATGTCTCAGCCAGAAGTACAGAAAGGAGTGACAGTCTGTACCTGAAGTTAAAGGGTGGCTGAAGCCAGGAATTGGGGATGATTGTCGGGCATACTGTGCGTACTGCAAATCAGATATGCTTGCAAAAATATATAACAAAAACATTGTGCTACATATCAATAAATCAAAACCGTACAAACACAGTCTACATCACCAGTTGGTTAAGAAAGTGGATAACTGCAAAAGCACAGAAGCTACTATGGCAATGAGATCATAAAAGATGTGTCTTAATAATATTTGTATGTGTATATTGTGTAATCTATGTACTGACACAGTTCTACGTCATTACATAATGACGTCATCAGGCATGGACATCACAACATCATTTAGCAACAAATAGACCTGCCTGTAGCAACTTCCCTAGAACATAAGTTGGCAAAACTGCTCATCAGTGTTTTGTTGAAATCCTCCTCTCTCTGCAGGCTGCATAGCTGTCAGATCTCAGATGAAGGCTGTGCTGCTCTGGCCTCAGCTCTGAAGTCCAACCCCTCCCATCTGAGAGAGCTGCAGCTGTTTGGGAACAACCTGCAGTATTCAAGAGTGAAGTGAGTCCAAAATATAGACTGGAGACTCTGAGGTCAGTAGAGTTTCAGTCAGCTGATTGTGTTTCAGCAGTTTAGTGTTAAACACAGTTAGTATCAGAGCAAAGGTCCAGTGTTTCCTGGTAAAGCTCAGTCATTTGCAGCTGCAGCTTTCCACTGTGAAGCTGTGAGAGCAGAATGCTGACAGGATTGGACACAAAGACAGAGAGACAGACAACAGTCAGCCAATCAGATCAGCCACTAGCTTGTTGTGAGCATGTGTGTGAGCTGACGAATGAATGAAGACGACTGTATTTGTTGTTGTTTGTCTCTACAGAACATATACGCGGACTTAAGCTGACAACCTGACAGAAAGTGAGGATTCAGGTGGTGATCATCATTTTTCAATACTCATACAAACATTTTTTTTCAAACTTATATATCTGTACATTTTCTGTCATTAAAGAACAAACAGTTCACAACAAATCCACAAAATAAAGTTTTGATTTGTATAAATGTCATTAGGCGATAAAATGGGTAAAATCCTAGAATCATGTTTGCTGTGTCTTCTTTTTCCAGCAGATGGCGCTCAACTGTACGTGTGGGACAGTAGAGAAACATGGATCAGTAGACAGAAGACAACAGAGGAACACATGAATCCTGACTCTGGACATTTCAGATTTTGAGAACATTTGCTTGGATGGTTGTCATAATAGAAAAATACTTTATGTCAGAGGTTAAGAGAGTAAACTGCCCCAACAGGAATAGTGCAGGTTTCCCCTTTATGCTGCTGTAACACCAGCATTTCCCCTCACTGCTGTCGTGCCACACGGTCGTGCAAAGACCAATTGGGAGCAGTGAAGCTCAAACAGAAACAGAAAATATATAATTGGTATGCACAAAGAACAGAATAGGAATCAAAATGATCTTGCAATTTCATGCAGGGATCCAGGTTTGGGCTCCAGTTATCATATTGAATCACTGCGGAATCAGAAAGAGCTCAGTGCAACAAAACGTTTGACAAACATTCCGTCCAAACAGTGAAGTACACATCAGCTTCTGTACGCAGTGGAAGATTTGAACCACTAGATAGCAGCACGTTCCTTTGAATGAGTGATAAAGTCAGCCCAGAACGCTGAGAGGAAATATTGTTACTGAACTTTTATGAATATTGCTTTCTCTTCCTTCCTGTGTATGATTATTCACACTGCATCGTAGAAAAATAAGAGCTGCTGACAACCAAATTCTTTTTTCAGCATATGTATAAATCTACATATAATCTATGTACACGCTTATGCTCATAATCATAACTCAGTTACTGAGGCATCAACGTCTGCTTCTTAATCCCCACAATCGTAATCAGTCTCAGGCTCCACATCCACAGATTGTTTCCAACTGAGTGCAGAAAACAATGCAAAGTCCTACATGTATGAGACACACACACACACACACACACACACACAATTTGTTGAACATCATATTGGCAGCTTCAACTAAAATGACTTTTTCTGATAAATATAAAAAGCAACAGTGATATTTGTTGTTTGAAATCAAAGTCAAGTGTCACGTTTCTGTGTTATGTATAATCGTGAATCTACTAATGTTAACCTAAGATTCACACTTTCTCGTACAATGTGATTCCTTTATGTCTTTATTTCTCATTTTTACAGCCCAGTTCTGCACAGGACAGACTTGTTGACAAAACAAAGGTGTAATTATTTTATGGGACACAAAATATCTAAATTCAGTTTGTAGTGAACAGCAGTACTGAGAGAGGAACTGTGGTACTGTATGAGGAAGTCTGGAGTGGTAGAGAAGTATGTTAGAGTGGTGCAGGACATGTATGAGAGCTGCGAGACGGTGGTGAGGTGTGCCGTAGGTGTGACAGAGGAGTTCAACATGGAGGTGGGACTGCATCGAGGATCAGCCATGAGCCCCTTCTTGTTTGTTGTATGGTGATGGACAGATTGACAGATGAAGTCAGACAGGAATCTCCATGGACCATGATGTTTGCAGATGACATTGTGATCTGTAGTGAGAGCAGGGAGCAGGTGGAGGGAAGTCTGGAGAGGTGGAGGTATGCACTGGAAGGAAGAGGGATGAAGGTAAGCTGCAGTAAGAGTACGTGTGTGTGAATGAGAGGGACACAAGTGGAACAGTGAGGTTACAGGGAGAAAATATAAAGAAGGTGGAGGATTTTAAGTACATAAGGTCAACAGTCCAGAGCAACGGAGAGTGTGGAAAAGAGGAAGAAACGTGTGCAAGCAGGTTGGGACGGGTGGAGAAAAGTGTCATGAGTCGTGTGACAAAAGAGTATCAGCAAGAATGAAAGGAAAGGTGTAAAAGACAGTGGTGAGACCAGCGACGTTGCATGGTTTGGAGACAGTGGCACTGAGGAAGAGACAGGAGGCAGAGTTAGAGGTAGCAGAAAGGAAAATGTTGAGGTTCTCTTTGGGAATGACAAGGATAGATAGGATATTTTGGAGATAAAGTCAGAGAGGCCAGACTGAGATGGTTTGGACATGTACAGAGGAGGAATAGTGAATATATTGGGAAAAGGATGCTAAGGTGGGAACTGCCAGGCAGGAGGCCTAGAGGAAGACCTAAGAGGAGATATATGGATGTAGTGAAGGAGGATATGAGGTTAGTTGGTTTAAGAGAAGAGGATGCAGAGGATAGGGGTGGATGGAGACGGATGACTTGCTGTGGCGACCCCTGAAAGAGCAGCCAAAAGGAAAAGAAGAAGAAGATGGAAAGCAGTGATCTACCAAAGAAACCTCAGACAACCCGGCACCAAATGGCACTCCCTCACATCTGGTCAGGAGTGTTATCGGTCCTTTGTATTTGAAACTGAGGTAGCTCTCCTCCACCTCTAGTCACATGTTTTCCCCGACACGCAATTTTGACTTATCAGCCACCATATCCATAGAAACAAAACCCCAGACTTCCGTAGCCAAAACCTTGGTTGTAAATTGAAACCCTACATTGACCTTACAATCCTTATGGTATTTCTTACTGGCATATATATTTTCACCATACAGTCCTGACAATTTACCTTTGTTCATGCTTGTGTGCATTTAATGTGGTGAATTCCTGTGTGAGTTGATATTTGTATTGCATGGTGTATTTTCATTTCTAGTTCAAAATAATTTAAAATAATTCCAGTCGAGAACCTTCTGGAATGATTGGTGATTACCATACCGGCTGGTTAAAGAACCCAATATTTATATATTTTCATTTCATTTCATATTTTCAGGAATTAACACCTAATTCAGTGAAAGAAATATTTGCAAGAAAAAATAGTAATGTAAAAATACTTTAAACAGAACCTTTTGATCGGCTCGCACCTTACTCTCACTCTCTCGCTCTCACTCACTCACTCACACAAAACAAGCAAAATGTAAATGTTTCTATAGGATAATGAGTATAAAATCATTATTTTCTACTGCATATCTGTTTGTGTTTACTGCTTTTCCACCCTGTAAGTTTTGGCATCCCAGCTGGTTAAATAAGTCTTTTTATTTCATTTGATATTTTCACTAATAAACACATAATTCAATGAAACATATAATTGCAAGAAAAGATTATAATGTGCAAAAATACTGTAAACAGAATCTTTGGATCTCGGCACCTTACACTCACTCACTCACTCACAAGCACACAGACATTCAAAGGTGAAGTCGTGATTTCCAGTAAATGTAAAAGTGGGAGGAGCTCTTCACAGGGATTCTGTTTTTTCTTTTGTTTTTGCTATTTGTTTTTATTGAAGCAAACATTTTACATGACATTGGGCATACAATTGTAGGATATTTTGGAGATATTTTTTTATACAGAAAGAGGGGGGAGAGGGAGAAAGAGAGAGAGAGAGAGAGAGGGGGGGGGGTTACTAGGGGTGGGGTGACACGTCGACGTAAATCGACGACTCGATTACGTAAATACGTCGATTTGCATAACCGTGTGCCGACGCGTCATGATGACGTAAGATGGCCGCATCAGGTGAAAGCATGTACGCAACCGGAGAACAAGCTGCGGCTAAAAAAGTCCCACGGTTTCAAGTGACAGCGTCGCGGAGCGCGTTGTCAACTTTGTGTCCCCGCCAACCAAGCGTGAGACACTAGGACAGGGGTGGCGAACACGCGGCTCTTTGCCGGCTGACGTGGGCTAGAGAGCCGCAAGCGGGGGTTTGCCGGCTGACGTGCGGAAGCGCAAACTGACCTGCGGCTATCCCCCCATCCCCCGTCAGACCGACTGATCGCGGAGCAAACGGACCTACGTCTCATGTATTTTTGTTGTTGAACGCAGATTGCGCTGGATCACTTTTACTTGAATTGAATAAGCAATATGTTGGATTGTAAAACGTAGATTATCAATGAAAAGGTGGCTAGTTGTGGAGTAATGCACTGCAAATCTTTGTTACATTTTTTTGTTTTCAAGCGAAGATGATTTAAGAAACCATTGAAATATTAATGAGAAGTTTGATATTTATTTTCGGGGCAATCTTTTTTATATTGCGTAATAAATAATATTGAAAAAATAATCTGTAGATTAATCGTTAAAAAAATGATCGTTAGGTGCAGCCCTAATTCATACTATTGTTGTTAAACTTTATGCGTAGACCCTGAGGTAGCAAACAAGTAGATTGAAATTGCAACGATCTCATAGGTTAAATACAGTGTTAACAGGATGATGTCAAATAGTAATGTAGGGTAATACAAATTGCATCATAGACTGCAATGATGTCATAGGGTTAATACAGTTTTTACAGGATGATGTCAAACAGCAATGTAGGGTAATACAAATCGCATCATAGGCTGTGGTAAAGAGAAGGGATTCTGTTTTGCATTAACAGGAAACGTACAGCCATTTTATATCAGACTCCTTTACAAGGCGGATAACCAGAAGGAGAAAAAGAAGTTGACAACATTCTTATTTATACTGACTGTCTGTGATGAGACAAAAAACAGGTAAAATTGCAGATTGGTACAGAAAAGGTGGATATTGATTCATTTCCAGCTGTTATATCCCTTTATGTTGTGGCTGTTAAGGATGTTTTCCTCTTGAGTAATGTGATGTAGTTCTATCGAGACAAGCTGCAGAGGCAGACTAACACAGCTACAGTACAATAATCAACCAGCAGGTAAGCAATACTTATTAGCTAATCATTAACACTCCTGCTCCCTCTGCTTCATTGGTGTATATATATATATATATATATATATATATGGATGTATAAAGTGTGAATGACCAGTGAAAGCTGTGTGTTCCTCTTAACTAAAGTCTCATTCTGGAAACCACAGAAGCTGACTTAAAAACAGTGAAGGTGAAAGTGAAGTGACTTTTACAAAGTCTGACTGAAAGAAAAGGAGATAAAGATCAATGACAATTTGAATTGTGTTGGGCTTTGGTGTGTGTGTGTGTGTCAAGGCAAGTGAACTTTATATATAACTTTATATAGCCCAATATCACATATAATGTCTCCAAGGGGTTTGATATATATATATATCTCTCCATATTAATTGATGATGTTCCATTCAGTTTCATGCAGAGATGCTGTTTGAGGAGGTGGAATTGATTGTTTGTGCTTCCAGATTTGGTAGCTCACCTCAGAGTGGAGATACATGGGCGTAAGTGGGATTTCATACTAAATTTGTGCTCTAATGTATTCAGACTTCATACTTATATGAGGTGAGTGTGCAAACAAAGCATTGTTCCCCCTAAAACAGGAGCTTGTGCAGCTTTCTGGGATTCAGGCTCGGAACTTCAGTCATTTCTAGTTACGCTCACTGTTTGTCTGCTTCAAATGTGCCCAGCGACATCCATACAGATGATTGCATGCAGGATGTGATCACACAGGATCACCTGTATGGATGTCAGGCAGGAAACCATTTTTACCGTCCTCCACTGGATGTTAACACGTTAAGGGACTGACGATCAATAACAAATCCCTGTTCCCTCTCTGCTGTCCATCACTTGTGTGCTTTCTGTCACCTCGTTTCAGCGCTGAAGCACAAAGGTGAAGCGGTGCGTCACAGTGTTTGTCTTCTGTTGCTGGGTTTCTAAATGTGCAATGTTTTCTAAATGTCCAATCAATCAGTGAGACCACCAGCAGACACTGAATGTGTCATTCTCTTCTCTTCCCAGTTTGGGTGAAACATGAATATGTGTTGCTGTTTATTCATCACTCTGTGTTCATAATAACACAAAACAAAATTAATTGCCAGTTGCTGATTGTGTTTCAGACTTTATCAGAGTAAAAAACACAATAAACTGTTCAACTACTGAGTGTTTCTACAGCTCATCAAATATGTACACCTGGAGTTTGTCTTTATTCATTTTTATTGATTTTGCTTCAGTTTGTTAAACACCTAAACCTGTAAATAATGAGGCCTACATACAACCTGCTGACCACCTGAGCGGACAAGTTTGTTGGAGGCTCTTATACAGCCTAACATGAGGATCTACAGAAACCTGGAAAGAAAACACTGTTTACTAAACGCGATTCTAGCAAAAAATATTTCAATTTATATTTTGCTTTACAGGTGACAATGTGTAATAAAAACGTATTCCTTCAAAGATGACAAAAGTGACCATTAGTCAAAGCTAAAGCTGGTATAATATATTAGTATGTTGATGTCGATGTATAAAATGTACACTTGACCCTCACCAGTGTTTTGTTGAAATCCTCTCTCCCCTTTGCAGGCTGGATAGCTGTCAGATCTCAGATGAAGGCTGTGCTGCTCTGGCCTCAGCTCTGAAGTCCAACCCCTCCCATCTGAGAGAGCTGGAGCTGAGTCAGAACAACCTGCAGGATTCAGGAGTGAAGCTGCTGTCTGAGTTTGTGGCGAGTCCAGACTGTAAACCGGAGATTCTGAGGTCAGTTCAACTCACCATGAATCCTCAAATGTTGTCTGTGGTCTTTATGTCCCTCAGATGAAGAGTCTTTTTCAGGGCTCTCCAACCTTTTTCACACCAGGAGCCTCTTTCAAAACTCAAAGTGGCCACAGGCTACTCATGTATTTTGCTTTTATTTACAAACTGTTGTTCAATTCAACTTCATTTGTATCGTGCCAAATCACAACAAACGTTATCTCAAGGTACTTAACATGCAGAGCTTTTATTTTCAAATTATAATGTGAACGTTTAAGTGCAGAAACAGATAAACTGCTCTGACTAAACTGCTCATTACAGAAAAACAATGATTTGCCACCAACAGTGACCTACATTGAAGCTTAATTCAACTTCTCAAACATTAACATAAAAAATAAAGTAATAAAAAAACAGAAGGCTTTATTCATATAGGATGTTATATACACAAGAGCAATTAAAAAGAAGACAGGTATTAAAAAACCATGAGGGTCTACTTTTTTTTTTCCAGTTTGCAGACGCTTTTACCCAAAGTGATGTAACATAAGATTTGAATACAATAATAAAAAATATAATGAAAAACTATTTCCACATAATTATGCATCTACTTAGGGACGGAGTGGCTCAGGATGGCTGTGCGGTTTGATTTCTGGGAATTGGAAGGTTCCTGGTTTGATTCCAGGCTCCGCCTAGAGAGCATGTGGAAGTGTTGTTGACAAACACACCGAACCCATAACTGCTCCTGATATGCAAGTTTGCTCCTTGCATGTTATGCCCCTGCCATCAGTGTATGAATGTGAGGTCATTCTAATGCATTTTGGAAAAAAGCGATTAAGCAGGACAGAGTTATTATACCTCTATATAAATCTACATATAATCTATGTAGAAAAACACACAACACATGTATGTTCATAACCATTAGTCAGTTACACACACTGAGGCATCAGCTCAGTCCTCATAATCGTAATCAGTCTCAAGCTCCAAATCCACAGATTGTATCTGCCTGAGTGCAGAAAACAATGCAAAGTACTGTACATGTATGAGGGAAGTACCAAGAAACTAGATTATATATATTTATAATAATATATAATAAATATATATACATGAATATATATGTATATATATATTTATATGTTAGCACACACACACACACACACACACACACACACACACACACACACACACACACTATTTGTTGAACATCATATTGGCAGCTTCAACTAAAACAGGTTGATAAATATGAAACACAACAGTGACATTTGTTGTTTGAAATCAAGTCAGGTGTCACGTTTCTGTGTTCTATATAATCATGAATCGACTAATGTTAACCAAAGATTCCCAGTTTCTCGTACAACGTGATTCCTTTATATCGTTATTTCTCATTTTTACATCCCAGTGCTGCACAAGACAGAGACATGTTGACAAAACAGAGCTCTGATTATTTAATGGGACACCAATAATATCTAAATTCAGTTTGTTGGGTTCTCTCTGTATAAGTTAAAACTCTCAAAAAGGCACCTGTGTTTTCATCTCTGAGGGTCCAATGCAGCATCTAATGTTTGTATATCTAAAGCTCAAACTGCTCAAAGTCATGAAATGTGTCACCATGTTGTGTTTTCTTAATTGATATTTGCAGAATTCAGAATTTCACTCATTTCTGAAGGGAAACTTAAAGACTCAACACGCACACGCACACACACACACACACACACACACACCTTCTATTTGACCCTCAGCAGTGTTTTGTTTAAATCCTCCTCTCTCTGCAGGATGGAATGGTGTCAGTTCTTAGTTGAAGGCTGTGCTGCTCTGGTCTCAGCTCTGAAGTCCAACCCCTCCCATCTGAGAGAGCTGGAGCTGAGTTATAACAACCTGCAGGATTCAGGAGTGAAGCTGCTGTCTGAGTTTGTGGAGAGTCCAAACTGTAAACTGGAGATTCTGAGGTCAGTTCAACTCACCATGAATCCTCAAATGTTGTCTGTGGTCTTTATGTCCCTCAGATGAAGTCTTTTTCAGGGCTCTCCAACCTTTTTCACACTGAGTGGTCACTAGCACCTGGTTATGTGAATATGCTCTTATGTGTTTTCATGTAACTGCTCATTAAAAAAAATAGATTTGTCAACAACAGTGGAATATATGTCAGTGTTTGCAACGACCACTGATTTATAAACTCTGTTTGCTCACCCTGGGAAGCGTCTTCTTCTCTCTGAACTTCAGTCTCTCTCTCTACTGCTCAAACGTGTGTTTTGGACGCCACTATAGCTCTCATATTATTTCTGCCACTTCAGTTTATTTACATGTAAGTTGTGTTGTTTATGTGCTGGTGCTGAATCACTTCCTCACTGGATGCTCTGTGTGCCATTCCTGCCTGCTGTGCTGGAGTGTGTGTGGACGATGGTGTGTGTGTTCTTGTGAAATAATGACTCCAAAACACAAAAACACTGTTGAAGCTGAAGAGGAAGACAGATGAACTCATTGATCAGCAGTAAGTAGTGAAAGTATTTGGAGAGACACCTGAAATAATGCCTAAAAAATCTGTGTGTGTGTGTGTGTGTGTGTGTGTGTGTGTGTGTGTGTGTGTGTGTGTGTGTGTGTGTGTGTGTGTGTGTGTGTGTGTGTGTGTGTGTGTGTGTGTGTGTGTGTGTGTGTGTGTGTGTGTGTGTGTTCTTCCCTGGATCAGAATCACCAGCTATCAAATATGGGGTTTAAATGAGCTGTATGTGAGGGGTCTAGTGTTTTTATCTTTCTATGGCCCGGAAGCTTCCCTGTTTTCTGATTTATTTGCTGTTAATGAAACTCAACATGTGTTTCTGCTCTGTGCTGTAATGTGTGTGTGATGGTAAATGTATCATAATGTCCATTTCCGCAACATGGATTCATCAGTAAACAACACAGTGATCAGCTTTCATCACAACTGACTGAAGCTGCTCAACAAACACTTACGGTTCATTGATTTCCACTGAAAAATCCACAAACTTTGTCAAAGGATCCATTTGGCTCAAAGTGATTTCCACACAGATTTGATGTCACCAGGCACCAAACCTTTTTGTTTCCTGCTGCCAGAGATAACTCTTCATTGTGTTGTAGAGTCAAAGAGGTCATCTCACAGTGAGAGCAGCTCACTGACTACAAGAAAAGTGAAGAGAGAAGTGGAGAGAAAATGCTGGTTATGTTTCAGACGCCATCACTGTAGAAACACAATAAACTGTTAAACTACTGAGTGTTTGTGCAGCTCATCAAATATGTATCATCACATTTACAGCAGGAGTTTGTCTTTAACAAACTGGGACAAAATCAATAAAAGTGAATAAACACCTTAACCTTTAAATAATGAGGCCTACATACAACCTGTTGAACATCTGAGGGGACAAGTTTGTTGGAGGCTCTTATACAGCCTGACATGAAGATCTACAGAAACCTGGAACACAATGTGTTTACTAAATGTCTTCCGGGGGGAAATCATTTTAATCTATATTTTGATTTATAGGTGACGATGTGTAATTAAAATCTTTTCTTCAAAAGATGATAAAAGTGACCATCAGTCAAAGCTAAAGCTGGTATAATATATTAGTATGTTGATGTCAATGTATTATATGTACACTTGACCCTCAGCAGTGTTTTGTTGAAATCCTCCTCTCTCTGCAGGCTGTATGGCTGTCGGATCTCAGTTGAAGGCTGTGCTGCTCTGGCCTCAGCTCTGAAGTCCAATCCCTTCCATCTGAGAGAGCTGGGGCTGAATTATACCAGGCAGAGTGAAGCTGCTGTCTGATCTTCAGCAGAGTCCAATATATAGACTGGAGACTCTGAGGTCAGTAGAGTTTCAGCAGTTTAGTGTTAAACACAGTTAGTATCAGAGCAAAGGTCCAGTGTTTCCTGGTAATGCTCAGTCATTAGCAGCTGCGGCTTTCCACTGTGAAGCTGTGAGAGCAGAATGCTGACAGGATTGGACACAAAGACGGAGAGACAGACAACAGTCAGCCAATCAAGTCATCCACTAGCTTGTTGTGATCATGTGTGTGAACTGACATGAAGACGACTATTGTTGTTGTTGTTTGTCTCTACAGAACATAAACATGGACTATAGCTGACAACCTGACAGAAAGTGAGTATTCAGGTGGTGATCATCATTTATCAATACTGTTTTTTTGACAAACATTTTCAAACTTTAGTATCTGTGCGCTTTCTGTCATTGAAGAACAAACAGTTAACATAACAAATCGAATACAATTTTGGACAGAAAACAGATAAGATCACATCTTTGCCATATTCTCAAGAAATTAAACATTCTAAGTTTTGATAATTTTAAAAAATTTTCCAATGTCAAAACTTATTTATAAATGCCTACATAGCCAGGCCTCTGAGGTGTTCGGTGACTTCCTGGTTCCACTCAGAGCTTCAGGCTCAGGAACTCGTGGAGCATCCAATGGAAACTGTAAGGTACCTCAATGTAAATCTGCTTTTGGACAAACAGTTTTTAAAGAGGGAGCAGTCCTGTACTCATGTATGGTGCTTAATTGTATTATCTTGTGCTGTTTTTTGCGTTTGGTTGTCAAGCTCTGAGTTTTATGTTTTAGAAACAGACTTATTGTTAGGTTTGTGTTTTACTGTCTCTTGTGTATTGTCTACATGTTTTAAGTGTTCTTAAGGCCCCTCTAGGTACAGGCATTGCAAATTAGCTCAGGCTATAAATGCTGTGGTGTGTGGCATTGGTTATGTTACATACCTGTCCTTATTCAAATAAACGAAGATGAAATGAAGTCAAACTGATATGAAATAACTGAGGACATTTTCCTGTCAAGTGCATGTGTTTCCACCTTCCTAAATTCTTGTGAGGCCTGCAGTTGGTTTGTTTTCTTAATTAAACTCCACTTAGTGAGTACCAGCACTGTCTGCTTTATTTCTCTCTCTATATATATATATTCCATGTTTTATACATGTCTTTAAATTCGGTGTGACGGCTCAGTTGATTAAAGAAGTCTTTTATTTCTCTTCAATTTCATTTGATATTTTCACTCATAAAAGCTTAATTCAAAGAAAAAAGATGATGTGCAAAAATGCTTTAAACTGAACATTTTGATTTCTGCACACACACATTTCCCTCTGGCTTCCTCTCCCTTTCTCTAACACATGTACAAGCACAGGTGAGGTGGTGTCATTCCAGTAAATGAAATTGAGCGGGCCTCTAAATTCCCAGCCATTTTAATCCATGCTCATTTACAAGGCAGACGATCAGAAGGAAGTTGGTGAGTGACAGCAGGGTGAGTGATACTACTACGTTCTTAATCATACTGACTGTCTGTGATAAGATTTAAAAAAAATGGTGTTGCTGTTATGGATCCTTTCCTCATGAGTAATGTGACGTAGTTATAAAAAGTGTGAGAGCTGCAGACAAGGACAATAATCAACCAGCAGGTAATCAATACTTATTAGCTAATCAATCAAACACTCCTGCTCCCCCTGCTTCAGTGGTCATATATGGATGTATAAAGTGTGAATGACCACTGAAAGCTGTGTGTTCCTCTTAACTTTAGTCTCATTCTGGAAACCATAGAAGCTGATTTAAAAACAATGAAGTTGAAAGAAAAGTGACTTGTACAAAGTCTGACTGAAAGAAAAGGAGATAAAGGTCAATGTCACTTTAAATTGTGTTTTGCTTTGGTCGTGCGTGCGTGCGTGCGTGCGTGCGCGCGCGCGCGCACTCTGGAGAGAGAATTCCAAAAGAGATTCCTGAGTATAAAATCATTATTTTCTACTGCATGTTTGTTTGTGTTTACTGCTTTACCACACAGTAAGGTTTGGTATCCCAGCTGGTTTGAGAACTCTGTTATTTACTTATTTTATTTCATTTGATATTTTCACTAATAAACACATAATTCAATGAAACATAATTGTAAGAAAGATTATAATGTGCAAAAATACTCACCTTACTCTCACTCACTCACTCACAAGCACACAGGCATTCAAAGATGAAGTCGTGACTTCCAGTAAATGTCAAAGTGGGACGAGCTCTCCACAGTGATTTTGTTTTGCATCAACAGGAAACGTACAGCCATTTTATATCAGGGTCCTTTACAAGGAGGATAACCAGAAGGAGAAAAAGAAGTCGACAACGTTCTTATTCATACTGACAGGCTGTGATGAGACAAAAAACAGGTAAAATTGCAGATTGGTACAGAAAAAGTGGATATTGATTCATTGATACGGATTTCCAGCTGTTATATCCCTTTATGTTGTTGCTGTTTAGGATGTTTTCCTCCTAAGTAATGTGATGTAGTTCTAAAAAGTGTGAGAGCTGCAGACAGAGACAAGCTGCAGAGGCAGACTAACATAGCTACAGTACAATAATCAACCAGCAGGTAATCAATACTTATTAGCTTATCATTAACATTCCTGCTCCCTCTGCTTCAGTGGTCATATATGAATATACGTTCTTCTTAACTTTAGTCTCATTCTGGAAACCACAGAAGCTGATTTAAAAAAAAAATGAAGGTGAAAGTGAAGTGACTTGTACAAAGTCTGAAGTCTGAAAGAAAAGGAGATAAAGATCAATGTCACTTTGAATTGTGTTGTGCTTTGGTGTGTGTGTGTCAAGGCAATGCAAGTGAACTTCATTTTTATAGCCCAATATCACATATAGGCCTCCAAGGGGTTTACAGGAAAATTCCAGACCCCGCTTTTTTTTTGCTATTTGTTTTTATTGAAGCAGACATTGTACATGACATTGCGCATACAATTGTAGGATATTTTGGAGATCATTTTTTATACAGAAAAAGGGGGAAGGGGAGAGAGATAGAGAGAAAGAAGGAAAGCTGCACTATCAATGGTATTGTTGTTGCCAAACTTTAAACGTAGACCCTGAGGTAGAATACAAGTAGACTGACATTGCAATGATCTCATAGGGATACAGTGTTTACAGGTTGATGTCAAACAGCAATGTAGGCTAGTACAAATCGCATCATAGGCTTTGATAGAGAGAAGGAGAAAAGAGAGAAACAGAAAAAAACAAAGAGGACAACCCACCCCGAAACCCCACCCAACCCTGCAGTCACACAACCCTGTCCTGGCCTGCCTGGGATGTAAGATAAAATGAAGAAATAAAAAGGAACTGTTCGGTGTTCTGGTAATCAGTCACTAGTCTGCCATAGCCTTTTAATCTGTGAAGTAAGAGAGAAATGGTGGCCATCTCTGATAGAACTTATCGATGTTGATTTTCTCGAGTTCAGAAAATACATTGTATCCTTCAGCCATTGCGAAATAGAGGGAGGGATAGGGGATTTCCAATGCAGGAGCAAGCGGCATCTGGCAGGCAAAGAGAGAGAGAAACTCTTTGTCCTGGGGAAGTAGTTCATGCAGGTAGTTAGGGGAGAAGTTCAGGTAAGCTGATGGTGTTTATTTGTGTGTGTGTGTGTGTATGTGTGTGTTCTGTGAGAGCTCTTTGTGTCTGTAGATTTGTTTTCCTATTTGACTAAATCCAGAAGATGAGCATTTGCATGGATGAAGAGGAGGATGGAACAGGATCTGCTGCATACTATATAAATATAAATAGAGCAGCAGATGGTTGTTTTCTGCTGGAGCTGGAAATTGTTGTTAAAGACCTAATTTGAAGTTAGATGACTAAGTAGCAGCCCAGACAATGTTACAGTAACTTATGTAAGGATAGATAGATAGATAGATAGATAGATAGATAGATAGATAGATAGATTGATTGATTGATTGATTGATTGATTGATTGATTCTCCCTTAACACACCAAAATAGATCCATGACATTATGTGGCTATGAAATGTGTAGCATTGCAACAGCAAACATGCAGCCATTTTATTTCAGGCTCCTTGACAAAGTGGACGACCAGAAGGAGGAACAGAAGAAGTTGGTGAGTGACAGTCTGTGATGAGATAAAATTGGCAATTGGCAGATTGGTAGAGAGAGAGAGAGAGAGAGAGAGAGAGAGAGAGAGAGAGAGAGAGAGAGAGAGAGAGAGGGGATAGTGTAGGCAGTAGTTCATGCAGGTAGTTAGGGGAGCACTCCAGTTAAACTGATTATGTTCTGTCCCTGTGTGTGTGTGTGTGCGTGCGTGCGTGCGCGTGCGTGCGTGTTTTAATAAAATCCAGAAGATGAGCATTTGCATGGATGAAAAGGAGGATGGAACAGGATCTGCTGCATCAGTCAGTGTGCCCATGAAGTGACAGGTCCATGAAATCTCCTCCAGTATTCAGTGATGGACGTGGACCCTCACACACAAAGTAAGAGCTCTGTTTATCTGTTACAGGAATTTTCCAGCATTGGGAATTCTTTGGTTGCTGCCAAAACCTTCTCTGTCTGTGTTAAAACGTTAACATTTTTTATATTGTTGTTCACACAAAAGTCAAGTGAAAAAGAATTATGAACATAAACAATAAAGTAATTTAAGAAGAAGAAATTTTTTTTAAGACAAACAACAAAACAGAGACTAATGTGGGACAGTGTCACATAATACAATGAAAATCAATAAGTTTATACTCATACGCATTCCAATGTAATTAATATAAGGATAGATTAATAGATAAGATAGATAACTTATATAAAGACAACTCTGTATTAACATTAATTTGGAGTTAGGACAGATCCTCCTTTAGCTCCACATGGTAAGTGCAATCTTTTGGTGTTGTAACCATTGAAGTGTACATATTTGTCTCTATATTTGAATGTAACTAATGAACCAACTGAGTACAACCACCTGAAAACCCTATTTACAAGTTTAGAAAAAATAATATTGTGATTAATAGTGTCAAAGGCCTTGATAAGTCAAAGGAGACTTCTTTTTCAATTGCAAAACTCTTTTCATCCCAGGCAGACAGAATTCTATGAACTTATTGTAACACTACCAGTTCAGTTGATTGTCTAGTGTTCATTGTCAAGGAGAAGGGTTGATATGCTGGTATGAACAAATTCCTCCAGAACTTTGGAGGGGCAGGATAATATGGAGATTGGCCAAAAGTTTGTTAATATATCTGTCACCTTGTTTGTGGAGTTGTGTCACTTTTGTCACTTTGAGGTCATTGTGTCACTGCTCCTATTTTCAGGAAAGGGAGGAAAAATGTCCTGGTAAGGTCAGCAGGACTCTGACTCGTTTATGGAATGCTGTTAGTGAGTGACAATCGTGTATTGATAACAACAATTATGAAAGCATCAGCTGTCTCTAAGGGAGCAACAATAGATCGACTGTTACTCTGTATTTCTCTCATTACTGTACGAGAACTTTTTTATTTAATGTGTGATTAAAATTCAAGATGATTGTTTAGTCAGATACCTGTACATACTTGTATGTAGTGAAATGGATTGGCATGCTCATGGAGGTTGTGCAAATAGGGTTTACATGGTTAAAGTCCTCTGCTAAAGTCCACAATCAGCTCCTTAGTTTAGCTGATTTTGGAAGTTGTTATCCTGACACCACAGAGTCAGGTCAGTCACCGCCACCAGGCCTTCTCATGGAGGCTAACCACGGCTGTGTCATCTGCAAACTTTACAATGGAGTTGGAGCTGAACCTGGCCTCACAGTAGTGTGTACAGGGAGCACAATAGGGGGCTGAGGACGCAGCCCTGGGGGGAACCTGTGTTCAGGGTGAAGGGGTTGGAGGTCTGCTTACCGAACCTGGGGCTTGGTGGTCAGAGGGCCCAGGATCTAGTCACACAGGGGGGTGTTCAATCCCAGATCCCTCATCTGGTGGGTACTATGGTGTTAAAAGCTGAGCTGATTAATAAGGTTCCATGTTGATTGTATGTATTAAATAAGGGGGAAATGACACTCTGATTTGATGATTCACATGATGGTGTAAATCCAAAAATATCCTTAACAAAATCCCCACAATGCATTTGGACCAAACCTCTGATCTGACAAACTGTGTATTATGTGTCCCAGATGGAGGTCCAGACTCTAGCTGTCATACTTGTGTTTATCTAGCTTGAATTTATTACATATAACAATGTCAATAATCTGCATGTTGTCAATGGTTCATGTTGGATTCCTATATGCAGTATAGGCTGCACAATATCTAATCAATCAACACCACAATGTAAATAAAGAACAGAAAAAGAATCTGCTGGCCATCAGCTATCATCAATCAGCAAACCATCAACAGATACACTGTTTGGCTTTTAGGAATTAGGACGACAGAAGGCAGAGAGGAACATGTCCAGTCAAACTTTGAACAAAACAATGTTTGTCCTCTGCCCCAAACAACAATTAACCCTAACCCCGACTATCTGACCAACAGGACAATATTACATAAGGGATTAAACACGAGATTTTAGTTTTCTGAGTTTAAATGAACAATGGTTTTAATCAGTGACATGAATTGCCTTCATCTCGGGGGAGGCAGTAGCTCAGTAGGTAGGGCTTCCGCTTGGGAACCGGAGGGTCGCTGGTTCAAGTCCCTGCCGAGGTGCCTTTGAGCAATGCACCGAACCCCCAACTGCTCCCCCTCTGTAATGGGTGGTAATGTAATTAATGTAAGACGCTTTGGATAAAAGCGTCTGCTAAATGACCGTAATATAATGTAATGTAATGTAGTCTTCACAGAAAGAGAAAGAGGAGCTTGTGTTTGGACCAGTCTGCTTCATCTGGAGACTCCTCATGTCAAAAGCGACCCAGAACAGAACCTGGACTGAAGACACCCAGTCAGTCTGGAACAGTGCACAGTAAGACTGTTGATCTGTCTGATGGTGTCAACATTTCTATCAGCGGGAATTCTCATATTTTGTATATTTTGTTTTGTTGTTGTTTCTCTTCCACTAGGTGGCGCTCTGCATGAACTTTTGGACAAACATAAGCTCAGTCTGAGGACGAGATGTGAACATGTGACTGAAGGAAGTGCAGGAGCAGGAAGTGGAACCCCCCTCAACAGGATCTACACTGAGCTCTACATCACAGAGGGACAGAGTGAAGGGGTCAATACCCAACATGAGGTGGTACAGCTGGACACAGCAGCCAAGAAGACCACCCTCCATGACACTCCAATAAAATGCCAGGACATCTTTAAAGCCTTAGCTGACCAACAGAAACACATCAGAGTCGTTCTGACAAACGGCGTCGCTGGTGTTGGAAAAACCTTCTCAGTGCAGAAGTTCTCTCTGGACTGGGCTCAGGGATTGGAAAACCAAGATGTCAGTCTGCTGATTCTGCTGACGTTTAGGGAGCTGAACCTGATCCAAGATGAGCAGTACAGTCTTCTCATGCTGCTCCGTGTTTTCCATCCAACATTACAGACGCTCACAGTGGAGAAGCTGGCTGTCTGTAAAGTTTTGTTCATCTTTGATGGTCTGGACGAATGTAGACTGTCTCTGGATTTCCACAGCAATGAGGTTCTGTGTGATGTCACAAAGAAGGCATCAGTCAGCGAGCTGGTAACAAACCTCATCAAGGGGAATCTGCTGCCCTCAGCTCTCCTCTGGATAACTTCCAGACCTGCAGCAGCCAATCAGATCCCTCCTACATGTGTTGACAGGCTAACAGAAGTACGAGGCTTCACTGATGCCCAGAAGGAGGAGTACTTCAGGAAGAGGTTCAGTGATGAAGATCTGTCCATCAGAATCATCTCACACGTCGAAAAATCCAAGAGCCTCCACATCATGTGTCAAGTCCCAGTCTTCTGCTGGATCACTGCCACAGTTCTGGAGCACATGCTGACTACAGAGCAGAGAGGAGAGCTGCCCAAGACCCTGACCGACATGTACTCACGTTTCCTGATGGTCCAGACTCAGAACAAAAAGCACAAGTATCACAAGGGCCATGAGCGCAGTCTAGAGGAGCTGTCTGAGACGGACAGGGAGCTTCTACTGAAGCTGGGGAGGCTGGCGTTTGAATATCTAGAGACAAGAAACATTATTTTCTACCAAGAAGACCTGAAGCAGTGTGGACTTGATGTGTCAGAGGCATCAGTGTTCTCTGGAGTTTGTACAGAGATCTTGAAGGTGGAGATCTTCCAGAAACTACTTCCAGTCTACTGCTTTGTTCATCTGAGCATTCAGGAGTTTCTGGCTTCAGTCTACATGTACCACTGTTACATAAACAGGAACACTAAGGTACTGGAGCATTTCATGTTTACTGACCATTACCCATCACTGAATGTCTTTCTGAGCCGAGCCATGATCAAAGCCCTGCAGAGTGAAAATGGGCACCTGGACTTGTTTGTTCGCTTCCTTTATGGTCTCTCACTGGAGTCCAACCAGAGTCTCTTAGGAGGTCTGCTGGGTCAAACAAAAAGCAAACCAGCGGACATCCAGAGAGCTATCACAACCCTGAAAGACATGAGGGCTGATGATATCTCTCCTGACAGAAACATCAACATCTTCCACTGTTTGATGGAGATGAAGGACCACTCTGTACATGAAGAGATCCAAGAGTTTCTGAAGTCAGAGAAGAGATCAGAGAAGGAACTCTCAGAGATCCACTGCTCAGCCCTGGCCTACATGCTGCAGATGTCTGAGGAGGTTCTGGACGAGCTGAATGTGGAAAAGTACAATACATCAATGGCCGGACGACTGAGACTGATCCCAGCTGTGAGGAACTGCAGAAAGGCTCGGTTAGTCCAGATATTAATACTAATATCAACTAACAGGTAATCCTGTCCCATCATGTAAAGAGTACACCTCACTTAGAAGTGAAGGTGTTTGCTCAGTGTCCATCATCATTACTCAGATTATTCACATATTAACTCTGAGTAAAATAAGGTAACATAGTAAGTGCTCTGCTTTAATAATGGATTTCATGTTAAATCTTTAATAATAGGTTTAAAAGGTGTGGACTCTCAGTGACCCACTCTGATGTTGTGGCCTCAGCTCTGAAGTCCAGCCCCTCCCATCTGAAAGACCTGGAGTTGAGTCATAACCACCTGCAGGACTCAGGAGTGAAGCTGCTGTCTGCTGGACTGGAGAGTCCAAACTGTAAACTGGAGATTCTGAGGTCAGACACTTTTCAAGAATGTTGTCATGGTGATGTCAATTTCATTGATCAGTGTGTGTAATACTGTACAGTGCAGATGGAGCACTGGGGAAACAGCAATTGTCACTCACATGGAACAAACTTACCACACTTATATTTTTTAATCAAAATTCTACATTTGATACAGTGTTTTGTCTCGTTGCGCAAGCTTTAGCCACAAAGTCATAGAGTTTCTCTGTTTAGCTCAGTTGAAACAATGTGAGAGGTCTATCTCCTCAGTTTAATATCTCCTCATTGAGTCTTAGACATGTTTACAGTCTCTACTATAACAGAAACACCTCTCATCATTTCCTTTAAAAAGCTTCCCATCCTATATCACCACTGACTACAAATGTCGACTTTGCTGTCCAACCTCCATCCAAAGCTCTGAGAGAATAAAGATGCTGCTACAGTGAACAAAAACAGTCTGTCCTGACAGGAAGCTCTGCAGGAAGTGTGGAGGAAAAACCAGCACTCTCTCTCTGTCATTGATTTAAACTATATTTTCATTTATGGTTAACAATCTGTAACTTTAATGTACTGCTAACATTAGAAAGGACCAGAGATTTATATCCAAACTAAACACAAATAAATTTATATTGGCAGCTTGATATAAGCAAGAAATATTTATCATCATATTTTTCAACCCTGAGGCGATATTTGATATATATCTCCATATTAATTGATGATGTTTCATTCAGTTTCATGCAGAGATGCTGTTTGAGGAGCTGGAATACATTGTTTGGGTTTCCAGATTTGGTAGCTAACCTCTTATTAGATAATCTCAGAGTGGAGATACACGGGCGTAAGTGGGATTTCATACTAAATTTGTGCTCTTATGTATTCAGACTTCATACTTAATTGACTTAAGTTATGCAAACAAAGCATTGTTCCCCCTAAAACAGGAGCGTCTGCAGCTTTCTGGGATTCAGACTCAGAACTTGAGTCATTTGTAGTCACTCTCACTGTTTGTCTGCTTCAAATGTGCCCGATGACATCCATACAGATGATTGCATGCAGGATGTGATCACACAGGATCACCTGTATGGATGTCAGCCAGGAAACCATTTACTGTCCTCGATTGGATGTTAACACGTTCAGGGGCTGACGATCAATAACAAATCCCTGTTCCCTCTCTGTTCTCCATCACCTGTGTGCTTCCTGTCACTTCACGTCAGCGCTGAAGCACAAAGGTGAAGCGGCGCGTCACAGTGTTTGTCTTCTGTTTCTGCAATGTTTTCTAAATGTCCAAATATATCAGTGAGACCACCAGCAGACACTGAACGTGTCATTCTCTTCTCCTCCCAGTTTGGGTAAAACATGAATATGTGTTGCTGTGTTTATTCATCACTCTGTGTTCATAACAACACAAATCACACTGTGGTATTTTGGTTGTAAACACACAGACAACATTGTGCTTTCCAGTTGCTGATTGTGTTTCAGACTTTAACACAGTAAATACACAATAAACTATTCAACTACTGAGTGTTTGTGCAGCAAATATTGAAACTCAATTTACACCTGGAGTTTTCCTTATTAATGTTGAATATGACTGATTTTAATTAATTAATTAATTCAAAATATATTCTCTTTACCCCCACCCCCACCTCCTCCCCCACCCCACCCCCCCTCCACACACACACACACACACACACACACACACACACACACACCTTCTTCCTTCCACTTGACCCTCAGCAGTGTTTTGTTGAAATCCTCCTCTCTCTGCAGGCTGCATAGCTGTCAGATCTCAGATGAAGGCTGTGCTGCTCTGGTCTCAGCTCTGAAGTCCAACCCCTCCCATCTGAGAGAGCTGGAGCTGAGTTATAACAACCTGCAGGATTCAGGAGTGAAGCTGCTGTCTGAGTTTTTGGGGAGTCCAAACTGTAAACTGGAGATTCTGAGGTCAGTTCAACTCACCATGAATCCTCAAATGTTGTCTGTGGTCTTTATGTCCCTCAGATGAAGAGTCTTTTTCAGGGTTCTCCAACCTTTTTAACACCCGGAGCTTCTTTTCAAAACTCAAAGTGGCCACACTTTATTTGTACCGTGCCAAATCACAACAAATGTTATCTCAAGGTTCTTTACATGCAGAGCTTTTATTTTCAAATTGTTATGTGAATATTTAAGTGCATAAACAGATAAACTGCTCTGAACTTAACTGCTCATTACAGAAAAACAATGATTTGTCACAGTGACCTATATTGAAAGTTAACTAAATTAAAGTAATACAGGATGTTACATACACAAGGGCAATTACAAAGAAGACAGTAAAGGTATTATAAACCACGAGGGTCTAAAAAAATGAATTTTCAATTGGCAGAGGCTTTTTCCCAAAGTGACGTAAACATGAGATTTGAATACAATAATAAAAGAAAATAATGACAAACTATTTCCACATAATTATGCATCTACTTAGGGGCGGAGTGGCTCGGGATGGCTGTGTGGTTTGATTTCTGGGAATTGGAAGGTTCCTGGTTCAATTCCAGGCTCCTCCTACAGAGCATATGGAAGTGTTGTTTAACAACACACTGAACCCACACACACACACACCTTCTTTCTTCCACTTGACCCTCAGCAGTGTTTTGTTGAAATCCTCCTTTCTCTGCAGGCTGACACTTTGTCAGATCTCAGTTGAAGGCTGTGCTGCTCTGGTCTCAGCTCTGAAGTCCAACCCCTCCCATCTGAGAGAGCTGGAGCTGAGTTATAACAACCTGCAGGATTCAGGAGTGAAGCTGCTGTCTGAGTTTGTGGAGAGTCCAAACTGTAAACTAGAGATTCTGAGGTCAGTTCAACTCACCATGAAGCCTCAAATGTTGTCTGTGGTCTTTATGTCCCTCAGATGAAGAGTCTTTTTCAGGGCTCTCCAACCTTTTTCACACCAAGTGGTCACTAGAACCTGGTGCACTTTTCTTTAATTTATAAACTGTTATGTGAATATTTAAGAGCAGAAACATAAACTGCTCTGATGTGTTTTCATGTAACTGCTCATTAGAAAAAAACATGATTTTTTTTGTCACCAACAGTGGAATATATGTCAGTGTTTGCCACGACCCCTGATATGTAAACTCACGCTGGGAAGCGTACACACACACACACCTTCTTCCTTCCACTTGACCCTCAGTAGTGTTTTGTTGAAATCCTGTCTCTGCAGGCTGAATGGCTGTCAGATCTCAGTTGAAGGCTGTGCTGCTCTGGTCTCAGCTCTGAAGTCCAACCCCTCCCATCTGAGAGAGCTACAGCTGAGTCTAAACCCGCTGCAGAGCTCAGGAGTGAAGCTGCTGTCTGATCTTGAGCAGAGTCCAACATATAGACTGGATACTCTGAGGTCAGTAGAGTTTCAGCAGTTTAGTGCTTAACACAGTTAGTATCAGAGCAAAGGTCCAGTGCTTCCTGGTAAAGCTCAGTCATTCGTAGCTGCAGCTTTCCACTCTGAAGCTGTGAGAGGAGAATGCTGACAGGATTGGACATAAAGACAGAGACAGACAGTCAGTCAATCAGATCAGCCACTAGCTTGTTGTGATCATGTTTGTGAGCTGACATGAAGATGACTGTTGTTGTTGTTTGTCTCTACAGCACATAAACGTGGACTATAGCTGACAACCTGACAGAATGTAAGTATTCAGGTGATGATGTGATGATCATCATTCATAATTACTCCATCTCTTTGTTTTGAAATACAGTTTTAATAAGTATATATGTCGTTGGGCAGTAAAATGGGTTAAAATCGTATTTGTTGTCTTGTTGTGATAGTAGAGAAACGTGGATCAGTGGACAGAAGACAACAGAGGAACACAAGACTCTTGACAGCTCACTGACTTTGCAAGGACATTTTTAGATTGCAGACATCTACTTGGATGGCTGTCATATTTAGGGGGGGGGGGGTATTTTATGTTGGGTCTTAAAACCTGTGTTGTCAATCCTGGTGCAGGGTCCACAGCAAAGCACTGATTTAGCCTATGTGTTCACTTCCTCCCAGATCTTGATTCACATCTGATTCAGCTCACCAGGTGTATGTAGAGCAGGGAGAGATTGGAAACTTGCTTTGCTGAGGATCCTGAGGATTGAGATTGAGAACCTCAGCATTCAAAAGAAGTCCTGGGCTCTGGGGGCACAGGGGGGACTCACCACTGAACAGACCTGGATTTGCTTCCCAGTAGCAGGACCTTGTGGCTGTGCATTTGCACAATTTGAAGACAGAATCAGAGGGGAAAGCCTGAGCCTCTGACAGGTTACACACACACTCAGGGAAGCCCCACAGATGACCAGAGTGAGGGCCATGGAGAATTGGGTAGTCCACGTTGTTGAGAAAAGGGGTTTCAAGTCAAGTCAACTTTATTTGTATTGTATATGTCTCAAAGGGCTTTACAGGCCCACAACATCAGAAAAATTCCTGCCCCCCTCCAAAGCTCTCTAGGGAGATAAGGAAGAAGTCCCGGGAAAACCTTAATGTTTATGGAAAAAAGGAGGAAACCTCTGGAGAGGCAATTCCAACATACATTCCCCCTCCACCAATGGCCTGGTGTGCAATGGGAAATTAGGGTTGGATTATACAAAAGAACAACAAAGCATGCAGAGTCCTATTAGTGAGAGTCTCTCTCCTGGAGCAACAGGTCATGCCGGTAGTTGGGGGAGCTGTCCAGGTAAGCTGATGATGTTCCAGGGGCAGCAGCTTGGCATTGGGATGGTAGGAAGTTATCCCAAAGTTTGAAACTCTATATTAATACAAAGTGCCTCAAATTTACAAACTCTTCCTCCACAAACCTATAAGAGCCAAACTACTGATTCAATTCTGTAATGTTACAGATGTTAGCTCAGTGCATCATGGGTCCCCCAGCTGTGTGTGTGTGTGTGTGTGTGTGTGTGTGTGTGTGTGTGTGTGTGTGTGTGTGTGTGTGTGTGTGTGTGTGTGTGTGTGTGTGTGTGTGTCATTAGCCAGAACAGGACAGCACCAAAACAAGGCAGCTGTGTGGTTCATAGTTTTGAGGCACAGTCTAAATACAGAGAAACTCATATATTGCATACATATATTCTACATCTATATTCCAATATTCAATGAAGTAGTTTAGTCAGTAGGTTTAGTGGGTAGGTGAGCTCACATTGGTTGCCATATTCTATGAAACAAGTTCTTTCCCTGATACGCTAGGTGGCAGCACATTCCTTTAAATCCCCGGTTCTTAATCTTAAAGTGGTCCATGGATGGAATTCAGGTGGTCCATGAAGGCCAGATAGCAAAAAGTAATATTTATATTGACTATATTATATACTAAGTTGTTCTATTTCTGTCAGTTACATATACTAGATGCACACAGTCAGGTGACATACAATAATCAGGTTTTGACTTCTGTTTTCCTATTCAAGATGTACCATCCCACTGTTTATAGCACTGCTGACTGTTCTGGTGACCAATGTTTACCATTTAATTTGCTAGCATCGTTCTCTGAACAACTGCATCTCTATATTAAGTGCTTTTTTTACACAAATAAACTTACTTAAATAAACTTATCTTAATAGTCAGCTTGTGAATGTTCTCATATACCTTTAAGGCTTAACTGAGGCCGTAATATCTTTAAATACACTTTTTCCTAAATAATGTTGGATCAAGGATTCATAATCCTTTCCTTGCTGAGATAGACTGTATCAGTGATGAAGACCATGCCAAAGTTGACCTTATTGACCTAAGAACAAAGTGTGAAATGTTACGAAATGAATTAAACTCAAAGAGCCTTGGAGAATTCTGGTGTGCAGTGACACAAGCCTCCCCTCATCTGGTAAAGGGAGCTATGGGTGCTCGGATTCCATTTTCTGAGTCAGTTTTTAGCATTTGTTTCTATCAAAATGAAAAGTGGAAATTGATCGGATGTCAAAGATGACTCCACAGTTTCATCTTCCTATTCAAGCCAAACACAACCTTTTTATTGAAATGAACATTTGAGCATAAAGTTTTGTTTTGTTTCATTTGGAGTGGCCATCAATTTACACTGTATGAGGCAATGAATGTTCTAGCAAATAAAGTCGATTTATTGCATTCAAAGTTGTGGTTATTTGCTTTTGTCAAAGGAGGGGATCAATAACTTTCACCAGATTGTCAAAATAGTCCACGACACAAAAAAGGTAAAGAACTGCTGCTTTAAATTATCAATTTATAGTGGAAGAAAAATCTGCCCGGATTCAGCTTAGAAACATGCAACTTATATTGGTGACAGCACTGTGTGTGATTTAGTCTATTCCTGTATATTTCTATAGCTACCTTTTTGAAATTCATCACACTGAATAACTCAGGATCAGAGAGTGTTTGCTGTAAAATACAACTACTGTATCAAAATGTGTCAATCAAGTTTACGGTTGACAAAAAACGCAGCAGTCTTCCACAAAGTATAATCAACATCAGTCAGGCCTTCACACATGAAACCATCTAAGTCTGTTTATAAATCTCATTTTCTCTGAACTGTGTGTATTCATAGTTTAGAGTAGATCTTTAATGGATTATTCCCCAATTTAAGAATTTCAGATTTACGCTGTAAAAAGCAGAAAAAAATCAATTTCAATTATTCCTAGGCATGTGATTCTTCATTTCTTTAGATTGTATAGTTTTTAAATTGTCCTATCCAACTCATCAGTATTGTCAACTGTGCTGAAAGGTGAAGTGTTTACTCTTTTTTGTGAAGAGCTCAAGACTACAAAGTTTAAGCACGCCTTGCAAAACACCAGCTTCCCTGACATATAAACCAACCAACCAATAAAGCTTGACTTAATTAAAGCCACAGTTGAAAAATTCTTGTTATAATGATGGGGATAATATTTTAGTTAGAAACCCTACAACTTCAGACATCAACAGCCCCCTGTGGGAAGGTGGGCACCAGAAACACAGACCTACATTATGTACCATCCTCCTCCATTGGCAGAAATCATGACTTCATGATAGAGTGAACTTTCCATGATGGCAAAGAAAAAGGCATCGAGACTCAAGTGTTTGTTCTCCAGAAGGAAATGACTCCATCTAGTGGTTAAACCATGCCACTCATCAGAAGAGAATTATGGGTAAAAACCACATCTATCATGTCTGTCATGTATTGAGGACATGGGGTGCATCAGAGCGAATGAGTGGCTGAACTAGAAAATGTCTTTCGGTGTTGCTGACTGTTCATGAGAGCAGACTCGGGTTTGCTTCTGGCTGAGTCTGTCCAGGACATGCTGCATCCCTTTAGTCACTGACATATGACAAGGAGTGTGGTAGGGAATTAAAGTGACACAGCAGTAATATGAAAGTAAAGCAGAGCAGCTCACAAGGGTGATCTCTTTAAAGAGGGAGCCACCTTTTATAGACGGGGGATCAGAATATCTTTCAACCAGCATCACCTTCTACAGTAGACTTCAGCCTATATCCTATGCGCCTAACCTCATCATTTGTCTCCTCCATTGAACAGACTTATAACTAGATTCTCTGCTTTTATTCTTCCCTACTGGTTTCCAGCACAGATAGATAGACAGGCAGCTGATACAGAAGGCAGCCCCCTCCACAGCCCTCACTGAAAGCAAAGACCCGAAGGGATCTTGAAATAGAAATTTAAAGCAGGGGGAGGGGGAGAGGGGAGGAGGGGGCAAAGGGAGGAGGGCTTGTGAGGGAGATCATTGGTATGCCAAGCTCAGTACCTAGCATGGCTGTGCAGAAGAAACAGAGTGTCATCCCTCCATCACAGGGACCCCCGTCTAACCGCACCATCCACAAGCAGAGGAAGGGGAATGGTCTGTGCTATTTATTTGTGCTTTGTGTTGTCTTTGAGCAAACAAACCTCTCCTTCATGCTAAGCTAAAGCAGAGTTACTGTAGATCCGGAATGTCTCAGACTATTGAAGATTTATGAATATTGGTTTGATTGTATATTGCTTTTGATATATTTGTTGAGTGCTTTTTGATATTGAGCATATCTAACCTCAGCAGGGGGCATCTGTGGATAATGATTATATAAACATACCTAGGAATGACATAATTGATGCTTTTCCTGATCTTGTTTGATATTAGATTATGTATTATGTCATGTGGTTCCTCCCTCGTGTGCATACGCACGTACATCAAATATTAAACAGTCTTGTGCTACGACTCCATGTTTTGCTGTCCTTATTTGTTGCTTGTTTCAGTCGTCTCCATGAGGACTGATCAGGTGCTTGCATGATGTTATGCTGTAATCGTTCTTTCTGTTGCAGTTGACCCTAAGGCACGACAGTCCATAATTCATGGTGTTTATGGCTATGATGTCATTTCTAGTCCTGTGATCAAAAATGTCTGTAGTTAGAACCCTGTGTCTAACTACACACAGTAACAGAGCACAATGGCAAGGGAATATTTTTCACAGACATTTGAGGTTATGAAAAATTAAACCCAGGATGAAATCCTTGTTTTTGTTTTTCACTTCCAGAAAATGGCAGTTATAAGCCGGATTCACAGACGAAGAAAACAAACCTCTCCTCTGTCAACATATCTGCCCATATCGCCAACACAACCAGTCCACCACGGTCCACTGCAGGTTTGATAGGGTTCTCTGTTTGCCTGAGGTCATGTTTACCCTTTAGCCAGTAGAAATCACAAGAATGCATTATCTGTTTTGATAATTGAATTACTGGAGAGTGGAACTTCATTTTATTGACTAACTTGATTTACATTTTATAAGTATACTGGCAAAGGTATTAAGTTTAAAGTTCTTTCCTGTGTGTCATTCCAGGCCCTAATGGACTAAACACTGATGAGAGGCTGAAGTTGGCACGGCAAAGAAGAGAAGAGCAGCAGAGATTGTTTGGTATGAGCTCCAAATGAATATGACACTGATTTGAATTTCATACACATAACTGGTTGATCTATTTATACTAGTGTCCTTTTTTTTTACTCAGCCTCTCGGGAGCAAAGCAGGTTGGAACGAGAGCAACGGGCCCGGCGTTACCACATACAGCAACTGCAGGAGCGCAAGGAGAAACTCCTGGAGCAGAGGCTGAAAGAGGAGAGGAGGCGCGCCGCAGTGGAAGAGAAGCGCAAGCAGAGACTGAAAGAGGAGAAAGTGAGTTTGGGTGGTTCTTTTATGATCAGTCAATCTCATGAGTTCACATTTTGAGAATATGTGACTGACGCTGGTTATCCTAAACTAAGGAGCGACATGAGTCTGCAGTGCGTAGGACCCTGGAGAAGAGTCAAAGAGCCCAACAGAGCCTTGGTCAAAACTCTAGAGGAAGAAAACTCACTAGGAGCAATGGTAAGTGGAGGCTGACGAGCTCATGTTTTGTTCTGCTTAATAACCATATTTCTAAGCCAGTAACGCCACACTTAACTCTGCTCTATGTAACTAATCAGTAGAAACAGTTTGCTTGCCCTATCTTTTGTGTTTGCTGCACAATACTTCATACTAATCCATACACTAGTTCCACGTCGCTTACCACTGACAACATGGGAGAAGAACTTGGTCAGTCGCCTAATTACGCCCACATGCTCTTATCTGGCCAGAAGCAAGAGCGCTGCTTGTCAATCAGGAAAAGAAGGTACTCTCACCTCTGATAAGCAAACATACTCATGTAGTGCAAGATGGAGGCAGTGCAGTTACTTTCTCAGACTCTTTGCTGACTAACTCTGCTCCTCTTCCTCTCTGACTCACTTCCTCCATTCTTTTCACTGTTGCTGCCATTTGCACATAATTCTTCATTTAACCATGATGATGGCACAAACCAATGGTTCAGTTGTCCATATTTGTCGCCGCGCAGTTTCATTCCACTCCATGAATACCACCACAACCACCACAACCACCGCCACCCTTCACAAACCCCAGAACCACTCCGGTCTAGTCCACCGCAGGTCTTCTCCCTCCCCGAGCCCCAACAACAGCCAGCACAGAAGCATCAATAAGGCACAGGTCATTACCACCATGAATGTTAATACATGTTGGGTTGCTAAATTGTTATTTTTGTTCTCACTAAAGACTTGAGATAACATTTTCTATTTTCATTACCTGCTTGTTTTTGGATTAGACCAGAGCAGCAAGACTGCAAGACACTGACAAGAAGAACTCAAATACTGGATCAAATATTAAATCAGCAACTGGCAACTCCAGAGTAAAACCCACCACAAATACAAAAACTGAAACAGCATCACCCTCACCAGAACGGTAAGGGAAGCATGTGTAACCAAAAGCCCCCCTGTACCCCAATTATACAATGTGAACAGCACTGAATTCCACTCTTTTTCACCTTGAAGGAATAACAGAAGATCTTTCAGCAGACATTCCACCCCACTGCAGCTAGAGCTGCCATCTGTCCCTGAGGAAGATGTTGCTGCTCTCTCTCCTGGCAACTCGAGGCCTATCAGGGCATTAGCCGAAGGTCAGCAAGACTGGAAGACTGGAAAGGACAATCCACCAGAGATTCCACCAGCCAAAGCAGCCGCAGCTACACCCAAAACTGTGGGAGATGGGGGTAAGCTTTCAAAAAGCATAATTTGCCATGAAATGAAAAGCAGTTTGTGCATTGTCTTAACATGTTTGTTAAATATACACATTGAAGATTGTTTATTTCACTGAAGGTTTTACGCAGATGCCACCCTATCCAGCTCCACAGCCTCCTGACGTCTTATGCAGGTCCTCGGCTGGCACCACAGACCCAGAGGAGGCTTCACGTCTCCTGGCTGAAAAGAGGAGAGAGGCTCGTCTACAGAGAGAGAGAGAGGAGCAGGAGCGCCTGCAGAGGGACGAGGCAGAGAGGTAACAAGTCATGGTTAACTGCGATCATTCTGCACAACAAGACTAATTAGTCTGAGAAACCACCCAAGATGACTGTGTTACAACTTATGCCACGTACAGGAGAAGTCGTGAAGAACTGGAGCACAGGAGGGCAGAGGAACGAGCCCGGCAGCAGGCAGAAGCTCAGCGCCTGATAGAGGAAAAGAGAAGAAGGGAGGAAGAGGAGCAGAGACGAGCCGACGAAGAGAGGGCCGAAGCTATGAGGGAAGCAGCTCTCCTCCAGAAACAGGTGGGTGATTCAAATACAATTCTGTTATGATATTTCTGATATGTACTGAATGAATCACGTCTGCATAAATAACCTTCGTCGGGAATGCATTTAGATTTGCTTTGTTTGTTTGCATTGCTACTAATTGTTCTTCATCTACTCCCTTGGTCAGAGAGAGGAGGAGCAGGCCAGGGAGAGAGAGAAAGCAGAGCAGATGAGGAAAGAGCGAGAAATTATTGTTCAGAAAGAGGAGGCAGAACGGCAAGAAAGAAAAAAGGTGAGGAGTATAACAACGGTGTTGTTTCACATCTACACATATCATATTGTATGTTCATCAGTACTCGTAAGAAGAATTATTCCTCTTGGAAGAATTATGCTTAATTCAAGTCTCAGCCTTATAATGAATTAAAAGATGAAGGATTTTTTCAGAGACTTGAGGAGATCATGCAACGGACCCGGAGGTCAGATTCTCCAGATATGGTGAGAGTCTCTGCTCTGTTTTTACAAAGTTATTACCCCAGGGTCTTGTGACGCATAACCAGTGTGAACTAGCAAACTCCACATCTGAAAGTCACAACATTTTCGAGATCAAATTACTTGTTTTTAAAAGCAGAAGTGTGTCTCGCTGAGGATTTCGCCAAATGAAGCCAAACCAAAGGAAAACACAGAGCCTGTGCAGAACGGCACCATACAACAGGGTGTCAAGCTGTCGGTGGGGACCAAACCTTCACAGCTGGTACTGAATGATGTGGAGGACATGGTGCCTGTTGTGGCCTTCAAAGAGCGCAGGTCTCTCAGAGCTCTCACAGGTCTTGAGGAAATCCAGACTCACCAACGAGCAGGTGAGTAGTGACTGGAAGAACAAGGGCGCTCAGGGCAGGAAATTAAGACTAGCCACCAAATGCGTTATAGAACCTCTTTCACAGGCTTGGGAGTGTAGAGGTTGAACATCTCATTGGCCTGCAAAGAGACTGACTCACATGTGAAGTAATTTCCTCCGTCACTTAAATCTTTTATTTCTGCCCCCAACTGCCTGTAGAGGTTTATAGCGCATCTAAAATGTTTCTCTTGAGCTGCGATGAAAGCTTTTATTGTTTGTTTTGTCTCTTTGTCATTTGTTCTTTAGAAGTCATCTGAGCGCTTTGAATGTGTCCAGGCCAGCTGTCTTCACCTTGGGAAACATACTGTAGGAAGAGCTGCAGTACAGCCATGTTGTGCCCTTTGGAACTTTGAAAGAGCATGTAAAGATTCAACCCTCTCAATCAGGATGTAGTCAGTATTCGCTCACTTTCCTCTGCTTAACCAAGGGTACCAGTAATAGGTACTGTATCTATAGTACAGTGGGATCGTGTCTATCCTAGTAACGTATAGTAGATTTTGACTGTGCTAAATAGTTTGCCGAAAAAACAGTATATCAGCCTTGGAAAGAGTTGCCTTTGTAAACTTTGAAATAGTAGGTATGATCATTCCAATAGTCACAATGTACTTCAGCCATATGCTTCAGCTTATTCCTGATATTTCTTGACAATGCTACTATCCAAGCACCTTTCCTTCCTTAATTCTGTCACTGTGGATTTAGATTTCAAGTAGCTGTTTGTGCGTAGCTTCTGAGCAGAGTTAAGGTTGTTGGTGAAGACTATCCCTCAATTTCGTGATATAGCAATCAAGTATTTTAAAGCTGCTACCTGACTTAGTCTTTCTCAAAGACCTTTGTGAGTATTGCTCCCGAAAAAATCACACTCAAACATTGATTGTACTCACAGTTACTTTGTTTGATATTGTGCAAGCACATAGTAAGCAAAGCTTGAGGTAAATGCATTATATCAGTTGGAAAAAACTGTCAAGTGGTTGATATTTCCACTTATATTTTAAGTATTGCTTTTAGTTATCAATTGTTAACCCATTTAAAATAAGTAAATGCAATATTTCATTAAAGTTCACATTATGCTGAATTCTTGACTTGTTTTCAGTTCATTTGACTCTAACTGACATAAAACTATGAAGTAAAACAAGCATATGCAAATGTAAAATATAAGATATATAAAAGTACAAACAGTTCATGTAGTTCTTAGTATGCACATTCTTCAGTATCTGTCCTGGATAAGTTGTGGGTCGAGAGAAGATGAAGGGAGGAGTTGAATCAGGAGGCGTCTGGTTTCCTCCGTCTGTGAATGCATCTTCCAAAGCTGATTCTCCAGCTCACTGTTGACCAGGAGTGCTGAGAACTCACCATCTGCACACACACCAACAAACAAAAGTAAGAACTCCTAAATTACCATTCATGTCTATTTCCTCATTTAAACAAGTATGTAAACAACAAATACACAACCTTTTTTGAGATTGAGTACAGTAGCTATGCCAAGCTGCTGTATTTTAATGTCCTGTTCTTTCAGAAAGTCCAACAGGTATTTGGACATGCAGCTGTAGTGAGGTCTCAGCAACTGGATGATCTCCCCTATATGAGGTAGAAACATGAATACATGCCGTGTATAATAATTCTACGAATAATCTGTAATCCAACAGTAACACTTGAATTTGCATGGGATATTACCAGTCATTTCTACTTGGCTTATGATGGCAGCACTGGCGTACGACAACTGAGGGTTTCTTGTGTGTCCAGACAACTTCACTAGTCCTGAAACGTGCTGTGACGTCATTATAGCCGATAACTTGGACTTCAGCGCATCTGAAATTGTGAATGTTAAAGTTGATATCAAGCAGGTAAAATATTAAAGTAAATTCCTCAACAAAGTTTCAGCACAAAAGACAGATACCAATTCATAACTCGCTCACTCACCTGAAGTCATAAGGCCATGTAAACATGATGTCACATGCAGCAAAGTCTCATCTGACGTGCTGGGGGCTTCAAGGACGCTGAGCAGTCCTGATAAACACAGACTTTCCATCACAGCCTAGATAACATAATTTGATGAGGAGTTAATCAGTGCCATGCCATTAACTTATGAACACCAACGACAACCTACCTGCTGACCCATGCACAAGCTGCTCAGATGAGTGATGATACTGGAGCTGTGTGTGATTATAATAGAGCTGGATCTGTGATGATGAAGCCGCTGACCTATCACATCCAGCATCCCCTCACTCACCAGGGCCTCCTGAAATCAAACCAAGGGCATATTTTTGATACTTCTGCCATCCATTTTTACTGATATTGAGCCATTTTGTACCATATTCTAGGAAAATCTAAAAACAATATGCCACTACTTTCATACAGTATTTGGTGGGTGAGCAGACAATGTAGACAGTAGTGTTATTGCCGATTCTGTCCATGCAGGAGTAGAGGAGTTGAGCAATGCTTTCAGCGGTGATACACAGTCAAGCTCCATCAGCTGCTCCTGGATCAGAACTACACATAAAATGAGAAAATCTGTTTCCTTTAAAATCAAAATTTCTGGTTTCATTGTTATAGTTACCATTCTTAGAGAGAAGTTGCAGACATCTGCATGCTTGCACTGAATTCTGAAAATGAGAGCAATTTTTCAGAGGTAAATTAAATTGTGTATCAGTCCATTTAAAATGTGGTGATTAGTCTTTGAAGTCATTAGAATTACTTTGTGCACTGAGGAGGATGTAAGAGTCAACAGAGACTTTAACAGAAAGTGATGTCCAATGCTGAGCAACTTTGAGTGATGCTCCTCAACGCCAGCAATGTTACACAGAGCACAGCAGCTGTAAAACTGAATCGCAGAATCTGAAGACTGCAGCAGGAGTACCAGGACAGGGATAGCTCCTGCCTGACACAACATTCTTGTTGAGCAATCTAAAAAGAAAAGAAAAGAAGAGGTTTCCAATTAAATGTGCATGTCATACAGTTAGAAATGGCAACACGTTGTTTATTGATGACAGCGTTGAACCCACCTGATTGTGTGAGATGTAATAGTGCCCAAACTGCATTCTGTTGCACGTGTGGATCATAGGACTTGGCCAAAACCAGCAGTGGCATGATTCCATCAGCCACAATAGCATCTCTGTTTGATTCTGCATGATGCAGAACACATAAGCATTTTAGGAGAAAAACATTGTTTCATTCATGCGGAAGAATATGATTGATTTTGATTCTCAAATGATTGATTGAGAATAGATAGGTGTAAGATTGTTTAACAACTTAAATATTCTGCATCGTGAGACCAGTCTGCAAAGTCTGTACTAACCTGAGGAGGTCAACAAGGCGAGACATGCGCAGGAGTGGCACTGAGTGATGGGATCACCAGACTGGAGCAACTCCAGCAGGGGCACCAGCATCCCCAATTCAATCACCCATTCTTTACACACTGAAAGGATTTCATGTAAAGGAATAAACCATATTTTAATTTGCACGTAAGTGGTTTACCATTGTATGTACTTACCATTATTCTTTACTATCAGATTAACCAAAGATAGAGAGATTGTCTTTTGCACATCCAGGTCAGCTGAGAAAAGCAAGGTCATGATGGGCTCCAGGAAGGCATCTGGCAAGGGGCAGTCCACTATAACACGCAGTACAAAGATTAGTCTTGTGAAAACAATGGTTTCGTTCATTTGCATATTACTGGTCATAGCCTGTACAAAGCTTGTAACTACTGCTATGTGACAATGGAGAAAGTACCACAAATAAAACAATCACTTTCCCCTGTACTTAACAATTAATCCTAAGACTCAATGTAACATATATTTTTCATTTATGATAACACCTTAAATTGTCAGATACTGGAAACACGTTGTCAAAATAATGGAAAGAATACAGTTTGATATTTGCATGACACTGGTCAGCCTGAGGGTTGAAAGCTGTTCTGCAAACATAAGCCATTGCCCTCAGTCTTTGTTATTATGTAGATTGTCCGAAGTTGCACTTTTCTTGACTTACAATGACTGAGATGTAAATAATGAAGCGCTGCAGCCCTTTGTAGTTCAATGTTTTCTGAGGCTGCAAATCTATGCAGTGATTCCAGACATGCCTGATGGAGCAGAGGGGTTTCATCATCTAAAAGGAACATTTTAAAAAGTGTCATCAATAAAACATCACCAACAATAAAAGAACTGTCACCAAGAAAACATTTTGAATTGCATTTTAATACAATGCATTGGGGACAGTTTTGAAGAATAATTTAGCAGCGTTAGTTCTCCTTTAATTTGTATCAATCTAGAACTGCTCATTCATAACTTAGAGTTTAATTAGCCTTATCAACTGGCTTAAAACAAGAAAAGCAGGGTGAACCGAGTTTTCCCCCCACAACTTCAAAACACAAAGAGCTAAAACAGGGACTACAAACGAAGTCTTTACCTTTATATGACAGTTGTAATGCGTACAAATCATATGTGTTTGTCCTCTGGAAACTCCTCACAACTCCTCGTAACTCCCTGCACACACTCCTCACGTGTGATTGCAATTCTTTGAGCAGTTGCACGCAATTGTCACAAAGCCCAGAAGCCATGTCTCCATCTCCATTCAGAAGGAACAAGGAACCTGTCCGTTTTCCTGCTGACGTCATACTAGGGGCACACCTACAGGTACACCACGTGACTAAAATAAATAATTAACAGACGAGAGCGAGAGAGATTTGCATTTCCTGTTAGTGTGTTACGTCACGAGCTTGGCTCCTCCCCCTCGTTCTCTTGGAAACCGTATCGGCGTTGTGTTGAAAGGGACACGAGAGCTACTGCAGGCTAGCTAGTCGGCTAACTGCCAAACTAAGAAGCCTTACCTGTGCGTGTCTTTGGAGTTTGGTGTATTTGTAAGTCCCACTCAGTTCGGTTTGAAACTCATGTGGACATAATTCAGCCGCGAAAAAAGCGTAGCGTGCTATTAAGTGGAGCTTTTAGTAGGTGTTTCCGAGCTACTCTGGACCGGATAACCGTTAGCTTGTCGCTATGGTAGTTTTAGCCTCAGCTAAGTAGACGCCATAGCAAATATCCTGCGTCTCTTCACTTGCGTGTTCTTGTACTTTCATTCGTATTGTGTGTAGGGCTGAAAAAGTTGTAATCTTGTCGCTCTCCGAACCAGCATTAGCTTAGGTGACGCGGTAGAGATTTAGTAATACAGTTATCCCTGTTTGTTTACCATGAAAGCCGCCCTCCTTGGATTAGTCTGCTCTATTACACAGAATGAGAGACACTGCATCGCCTGAGAATGCCAGCAGGTGAGTTTCCTGCTAGTAGACCAGTACACACACACACACACACACTTTAAATGAATAAATATCTGGCTTTCAATTCAGTTGTCCTTCTAAAGGCTTTGAATCATCATCTTTCTAGGTGAGAGTGATGCCCGGGCAAAGACTCGGGACAGATTCAATGAGGTGTTCAAGAAATACACTGAATCAGAGAAGAAAAAGTCAAAGAAGAAAGGCTCTGAAACCCAGGAGGTCATTGTGGTATGTTTGCTTTGAAATATTTCATTAAGGTTGAGTCTTTACTGAGTTTGTCCATCATTTCCTTAGTCATTGACGTATATTCATTGGATATTTGAATCTTCTCTGTCCCTTTTTCATCAGCTTCAGACCCTGAAAAAGAATCTCAACCTTGACAAAGCCACAGAAGATGATGAGACTATTCTCCAGAATACATACCAGCCTGAGCAGGGCAGCCCTCGCTTCACCAAGAACACACGGCGAGAGAGGGAAATAGCAGAAAAGTTCAACGTCAGTAATAGTATAAACCATGAAGAGGGGATTGAAAAAACACCAAAAGAGAAGAGGAAGAGTAAGAGGGAGCTTCCTTCACTGCCAGTACCATCTAAGGACACCCCAAGTTACATTCTGAGGGACTCAGATGCTTCCAAGTCTGAGACCTCTGCTGAGCCTGGTGATGGTGGTGGAAAGGACGCAAAGCAAAAAACAAAGAAGGGGAAGAGTAGAGGGCGCATGGTGGAGGAGGCAGAGAGTAGAGTTGTTGACGCGGACGATGAACTGCTGCATGAATACCAGCAGCAGGTTGCACAGGTGGCTGAGGAGAGAACTTTGAAGAAGACAGCAGCCAAAACAGACGACAGGAATGCAGCCTCCCCTAATATGATGCTGAATAATGATGTCGGGAAGAAGAAAAAGAAGAAGCTGAAATCCGTAGCTAGAGAGTCAGAAGAAAGGTGAGTAAATCTACTGGTTTAGTCACAGACATGAATTCGGCTGCACGTTTTAACAACGAATTTGATGTAATTGACAAGGAGTTCTGGTCGTTCTGCTCCACCAGGGATGAAGATGAGACTGTTGATGTGGAAAATGAAACTGAATCCAAGGGCAAGAAGATAAAGAAGAAGAGAGATCAACGTAATGCGAACACAGTGGCAACACAAACGCAAAGTCCCGTGTAAAGGATGGTGGTACAGCATGCGGCACGATTACGCTTCATGATTATTCTCGTCTTTTTTCCTCATTTTCAGTTGTAAAGGAAGATAGTGAAACAGAGAAAGAAATAGCCCAGAAACCCACATTTGATGACAGCCTGGTGCTGGGAGTGTACGTCCACAGGACAGATCGTCTAAAGACTGACCTACTGATTTCACACCCCATGGTGAAGGTCCATGTCATTGATGAGATGACTGGAGAATATGTGAAGAAAGAGGACAGGTAAGAATTCATTCAATCTGTCTCGGTTTCCAATGTTGTTTCTATTTCCGTCTGCATTCGTTCTGGGATATTGCATTGTAATGGGAAACACAGGGGCTTTGATATTTGTGCTCTAGGGCTCATCTGGGTAATAAGCAGCAGCATGGTGGTCTCACTTTTGAATAAATGCAGTATGGACTGGATGTAAACATGTAACTTTAAAAAAAATCCTTTATTATGTCTTTGTAATGTTTTTCGCAGCCATCGGCCAGTTGCCTCATTTTACGAACACGAGAACATTGAGCATATTCTCCCCATTATGACTCAACCTTATGACTTCAAGAAGAACAAATCAACCGTTCCTGAATGGCAGGAGCAGATCATCTTCAACGAACGCTTTGGTTACTTTATACAGCATCATGACGGAGGCCCCCGAGTTATACTCTTCTTCGAAGTAAGACACGTGTGATTTGGAAATGTCTATGGGTGAAGCTAATTTAAATGCATCTTTCTTCAAATCATTTTCATTCCAATGTGCCCCAAAGATTCTGGATTTCACAACTATGGAAGATGCCAGAGCCAATGTTGATGTTAACAAACAGGAGCGAGGATTTAGAAAAATCGCATGGGCATTCCTCAAGGTACGACAGTTAGGCTGCGACTGTGAGAAAATCATTCTACATTTGCTTTGGGATTTTTCCCTCTGTGGTGCTAATGTGGTGTTTCTCCCTGCATCCTCAGCTCGTAGGCACCAATGGCGTGCTGAATATTGACAGCAAACTTCGCCTCCAGCTCTTTTGCCCTCCGCCTCGTGCAAAGAAACAACCTAAAACAATTGAAGTGTTAGAGTGGTGGAGGAAGTACCCCAGACACAGATACGCATCCACCCTTTATGTCACGGTGAAAGGCATTCAACTCCCTGAACATGTAAGTTACTTCCTAAATGACAGCTGCTGCTATTCATAGTGTCTCTGTGATAAACATTGCAAACATATATTCATACTTAATGTTGACAATGCATGCTGTATTTTCTGTGAATATCTTTAAGGACAAGCTGTATAATGTTGTTGTTAATTCTAATCATGCACTTTCAGATACTCTGGGACAATATTGAAGTCAAAGCCACCAGTGGATTGAGTAAGATGTGGTCAGAGATTTGCTTTTTGTTTTGCAGGTGGACCCCGGTATTCGTTCCATGATGGCACTACAAGAGGAGAGAGGAAGCACATCCTACAGTGAGCTGCAGAGTGAAGTCACCAGGAGAAGCCTGACGACGCATTTAGACAACAAGCCGGCCATCTTCAGATGGAACAGAGTACCTGGCCAGGTTAGAAGAACTACAATTCACTCATTCATCATTAAATTAAACATTATTAAACCATTCCGAGTTTCTCATATCGTGATCCCGATAAGTCCTATCTTTGAGTGTTTTGCGTCGTTACAGGTCTGTCGGATTCCTAACAAGCCAGTGTTGTCGTTCCGTGGTGGTCAGATGGGATGCTTCACTGTGCGTTTCTCTCACGCCGGGACAATCCTGGCTGCCGCTTGTGCTGACAGAGATGCTTTCCCGGTGGTCGGTAAGCAGCAAATCATTCTGCATAGCTTCCTGTTTTTTGTCTCCTCTGCAGAAATCCTACAGCTGATTAATTTACTATATGCTCATTAGTACTGAGCAGTGTCGGGCATTCAGCTCTCAAACTTGCGATTTTTAGGCAGATATTAAAATAGATAAATGATAATGGGTATTTACTTTCCCCAGTTTATGAAATCCCCTCTGGAAAGGTATTGGCTGCCTTCGGTGGTCATCTCAAAATCGTCTATGACCTCTGCTGGTCCAGAGATGACCGAAGTCTTTTGTCTGCCTCCTCCGATGGAACCGTCAGGTAAATATCTGCATGTTAGATAGATAAAGGTTGGTGTCTGAGGTACTCTTAATAGAAGACAAAAGTGTTCCTCTTCACTGTCCCTCTTCACTGCATCCTTGTGGCGCCATAGCATGTTTTGGGCTTCTCTGTCCCAAGAGAACGACTAATTTCACAACATTTACCTTTGTATTCACCCCATTATTCTTCATGTAATGATAACGGAATATTGCTCCCCCCCTCCCCAGGGTTTGGAATGTTGAGGGACTTGTGGGAAATGCCCAGAAGGTTCTCCCCCATCCGTCATTCGTGTACTGTGCTCAGTACCATCCCACGGCCCAGAATCTGGTAGTGACTGGGGGTTACGACTGTGTGCTACGAGTATGGAGGCTTGATGTTGATGATGTGAACGGCCAGCTACTGCAGGAGTTTGAGGGTCACAAGAATTTCATCAACACAGTTTGTTTTGACGCTGAAGGTAAAACATTCACAAGATTAAATCTCTTAGGCGTAGTTATTCCTGTTGCGTCCTCCTCTATAAAAGTCTGTCGGTGAGCGTGCAAACTTTTAAAGATGAGACTATGGATTGTTGTGAGGGGTAGAATTGATTAGTTTGTTTTGTTTTGTCTGGAAGTTTAAACTAAACTGTGTCTCGTAGCTTTTCTCTCATTGATTTGCTTGTTTTAATCAGGAAGAAGAATGTTCTCTGCAGACAATGCAGGACTTATCATTGTCTGGAAAACTGCAGTTAACGACACTAAGCAGCCATGTCAACGCTGGTGTATAGAGAAGGTACAGGAGAATTCAATTGTAGTATTTACTGGTTTTTTACCTTCTACAATTTGACCTAACTTTACTTAAAGGTTTTGTCAAATGCATGTCTGAGTAGTAATAATTGTAAATCAGTCGGTCCAGAAGTGAATTATGAAAAATGTTAGCTATCTGTTTATCATACTCGTCGTCTTTTGGCAGAATATCGACGAGGGTGATTTAAGCGGGATAGCCATCAACATGCTGCAGGTGCACCCGAATGGACGTTGCCTGCTCATCCATGCCAAAGACAGTGTCCTGAGGATGATGGATTTGAGAATGTAAATCAGATGAGATGATGTACCACTGTACATCCACTGTATTATTTTGTGGATGTTGTTTGTTTTACTTTGCTGCAATTTCATCCAAAATTAGTATTAAGTATCAATTTACAGCCCATGTTCTTTATCAGTCTGGCTGTAAAGAAGTACAGTGGTGCCACGAACTACAGAGAGAGGATCTACAGCACATTCACGCCCTGCGGGAACTTTATCTTCTCTGGTAGCGAGGATGGGATGGCGTATGTTTGGAATTCTGAGACTGGTGAGGACAATGTGCCATTATTCAAATGAAGAAGCCAGTTCGTCCCTGAAAACGCTGACAGAATTTTCAAGCTGTCCATCCTTTTCCATGTTTTCTCAGGTGACCAAGTTGCTGTGTACTCAGAGCTCTGTTACCGTACGGCTCTCCATGGTGTGTCATTCCACCCTCATGAGAACATGGTGGCTTTCTGTGCCTTTGGTCAGAGCCAACCGGTCCACGCGTACCTGTACGATCACAAAGGCTAGTACCTTCCCTTAAAGAAAAATACCTGATTCGACACCAACTATACTTGCTTTTTCCACAATGTCTTAGTGATTTACAGGCACGGAGGTAAACATGTTGTGCTAATAGTATGTCATGCCGTTCCACAGTTTCCCAATTGGCCTCGGCAGACAGTAAAACAGTCAGACACACCCCTGACCCATCCGCGTTCCAGGATACTTCTCCCGCTTTGGCCATGGATGAGTTTGCCCATGCTGCAAGACTTGCACTGAAAATGCAGTGTATCAAAGAGCAACTGGATTCAGTACTCGTTAATAATCGACCTGTATGTGTTGTTTTATTAATAAGTTAGTTATGGTTTCAAAATTGTGTTACCGTCACGATTACAACATAAAGAAAAACTCAACCTGCACTGCTGTTTTTAGGAACCACGGTGTCGATCCCCCATGCCTGATTACATTTATGAGCGAGGTACAATTACACAAGAGGCACTTTACATTACAGCGTTGTTATTTTCATTTATGTGATGAACATACTTGTTTTTCCTGTTTGTAGACAAAGCGGCTTTGCCTCACACTGGGAGGAACCTGACCTCAGATCCTGCCACAGTGAGTATTTTGATTTTTGCTGTTACACATAATAAATCGTGAAAATATGCTTATAAGTTCTTTCCCTCCCCCCAAACTGGGGCTGACTTGACTGGCCTCTGCAGGTTCTCAAACGCGTACGTCAATGTCTCATCGATTTAAAACCCGTGACATCTCGGGGCGGCTCTTCGATGTTGGTAGCCCGTCGCCATGTTGACTCTGCCACTGCTCTTCCCCGCTTTATCCAGATCCACTGGGAGGTTCCCGGCCTTCCACCCATTCCGTTGGCTCTTGAATATGAGGGCCTGATGTTTCTTCCTCCGACCTCTCTTCCCAGGTTACTGTAACCGTGGTTCCCCTTTGCATCCTCAGTGATCTTAGAGATTACACAGGTGTGCTCAAGACAGCAAAGAAGATTTTGCCTTCCATGTTGAGGAGTGAGATGGTATGGAATGCCATTTGGCCCTGAGGCTGGTTGACTTCCTGTCAGCCTGGTTCCTCTGCTCCCTAAGGGGATGAACAGTTTCTCTCTTTCCTCCAAGCTGTCCTCCCTTCTGGTGTCCCTGTGAACTTCACAAAGGTGCTCCTCTACCTCCTCCACCTCCTCCTTTGTTGCTCCCAACTCCCCTGATCTTTTGTTCCCCAGAAACTTTCAACTATGAGCTTTTGGGACTTGAGACCTACTTAGCCTATAGCCTTTGATAAACGGCTACAGGAATAAACTTGACTTGACAGATATTTGAGGTAAATGATTTCATCCGTTGCTTCCTGTCCCTGCAGTGACGTATAGCTCATCGCAAGACCTTAATGCGCTCTCTCAGGTTGTGTTGGCTCTCAGTCATTGCTGGTTTCTCATCCTCTGGTGCTCCACAAAAAGCCTCCTTCAGGCTCTGCAGGTCAACTCTTGCAATTGCAATTTTTGTTTGTTTTCCTTTGTTCCTTTGGCTCTTCTTTCCTTGAGTACTCATGCCATGGGCTCCAGAAAACGAGCTTCTTCACACACCAATCATCTCTCAGAACTAGTTTGTTCTTGTGTTTATCTCTAAACACTCTATAGATGGTCCGCAGTAAGTATGATCTCTGACATCCTCTGAGATACTATCTGTTGAGGGATAGTGTATATTTTGTGATAGACTCAATACAACAATGTATTATCATATTACCACTGAACCCTTTGTTATCCAGGTTATGCTGTGGAATAACATTGTGTAATCAATATTAAACGTTTAAGCAGCAAGTATTTGCAAGATTATTCAATACACTACAGCGATGGAAGTTGAGTCCACTTTTTGCAGATGGGGTTAAATATGTCGTTACCGCCCCTGTCTTTGCTGTGGCCACACTCCATGCTACACGGCTCCGGCTCTCTGGCAGTTCAGCTTAACCCTCAAACTGCCCTTACCTCCCAAAAATGTGAGTGGCTTTGACAGTTATTCACATTGTGATTTGTTCTTGTGATGCTTGTGTGATCAATATGGCATATTCACAATGATTTTTTGTTATGTTACATTTGAATTATTTTCCTTTTTCCTCGCCATTTTTTTTTTTAGGTGGTTTTAGTTCGCTTGGCCAGCATCTAAAAGGAACTTTGTCTCCAGGGCTACAAAAAGTAAGAATATAACTGCTATTGCTCTGGCATGATATAGCAACGCAACTCCACAAAATCACCACTAAGTGAGGTTGTTCTTCCTTTCATCAGACTCTCGCTGGACATGTTCCTTCAGGCCTCCAGGTGGAAACAGCCTCTGTTCCTTTTGTGTCTATTGACTGTGACTAATGTGTTTGGCTCGTCTCATATTCACGCCCTTAGGCTGCTTTTCCACCACTCTTGTTTCTCCCTTCCAGGTTATTTCTCGATCTGACTACAATGCTAATAGATCTGACGAACTGAACCTACGACGTGGTGATGTCATCCATGTACTGTACAAAGACAATGACAAGTGGTGGTTCGGGTGCCTGCAAAATGGACAGCAGGGCTATTTCCTCGCTCCTCATGTAGTTGCAGAGAGTAAGTGGATGGTGTTTTCGTGCGACCGACACTTGCATATAACCCTAAAAGTGCCTCAGTAGTTGTTGACGTATCTTGTTGTTGTAGGTGAATTCAATGAAGAAGTGTCTCAGCCGTTCGAGGCCCACACTGCCTTGACTGATGAGTCTGTCGAGAGGTCAACACCAACCAGGGTGAGAAGTCATAATGATCCATTGACATCCGCCCTGAATTCTATCAGTTAAGACAGAACTGTTGTGGCCACACTTTCATTTAAATCTTTCTCCCCCTTCACCTGTACCAGGTATCGGCAGCCATAAGTTCCCCCGGGGAACTTAAGTTTCTTTCTGAGCATGACACTGACCCAGAGCTGAATGATGTCAAGTAAGTGCCTGTTTTTCTAGTAATCTAAATCAATCCCGTGTAAGTAATTGCTTTCCCCTGTTATCCCAGGGCTATGAGTGTAACTTTGGATAACTGATGAAAGCAATTTATAACATGGTAGGGTGGAAAAACTGCAAGACTGGGGCTTACTAAGGGCTGGATTGGAGACCCCTGGTTAAATCCTCTTACCAATATTCATTCATTCTCACACGCAAGCACATTAATGAGCAAGGCTACATATTTAGATACATATTTTTTTATTCATATATGCAAACTGGCCAGAGAAGGACAAATTAAGCTTGATGATAAGACTGTTTGAAAAAAGAAAACATAGCCACAAACTACTTTTGAAACCTTTGTATTGTTTCCTTCACCAAAGAACTAAAAAGAAAAAGAAGGTTAAGAAGATTGACGTCCCTGAATTATCATCTCGAGCAAGATTTTCAGATCCAGAAGCTTCAGGATCATTAATGAGCACAAGAAAAAGTAGAACAGCAGACAGACCTCTGCCAAAGAGGCCGACTGGCCGGCCTAGTAGCGCCTTTGAGCCTGACGCCTGAACTGAAGAGCTTGCAGTTTTATTTAAAATAGACTTTTGTATTGACAACAGATCTTCCTCCTTCTTTTACATGTTTTTATATGAAATGTATGTATTTTCACATGATACATTTTGCACTTGTAAAAGACTGATAAATCAAAGGTGACTTGCAATTCTGATCATTTTAATATTGTCAGTATTTGACAATGTTTAATATGTTTTACAATGTTTTATATTATTTGTAGTTGTATTGAATAACCAGATTTTGATAATATGCCCTCTAAAGATGAATAAGCCATCTCTTATACTGATGATACTGTACAACAAACATAGATTTGTCATGGTTGTTACTGAAAATAATTTGTAAATTCACCTTTAATGTACAAATGTATTGAATAAATCCCTACTTTTCATATACGCATATTAACATGTTTTTCTGTTATGTTAAATGTACCAATTTCCTATGAGATTTTTAATTCCAAAATGAGAGCTTGGACTTAATGAATAATAAAGTACTTCAGAAAGATTTGATGACATGTCAAATGACACTAACAGTCACAATGTGATTTTACCCATGACGCGGATCATCACACAAACCTTTATTAATAAGATCAAAGTGAGTCTCAAATCAAATATTTGTGAAAAGAGTCCTCTTGGAAGCTGAAGATGTGTGCTGTCCACTCACATGTTGCACTTTAAATGGGCATCTCAGCTGTTCAGGAGAGGGGTCCTTTCACTTTGAAGCAAATGTAAAAAAAAAGTGTTACTTAAAGTTAATAGCCTAAAAATCCTTTTTGAATATTTCACTGGAAGAAAATGCTTACTTTGTTTGTCGGGATCTCTTGTACAGTACATGCCCTAAAAGAAGAAGGCCCTGTTGACAGGATGAGACATGAATGATGTATTTCTGAAGCATCTTCACTTGAACTACACATTTGTACAAATCTGTTCTCCCAAATTTGTGTATGTCCTAAGAAATCACAACTTGTCTCTTGCAATCCTCATAAAAGATCCAAACAATCCTAAGATTTTTTTAAGATTTAAGATTTTAAGATTAAGTTTATTCATCATGTTGCATGCAATTCACACACAAATTACATGCAATTGAAATTAATCTTGCACCCCCTCTTACATATCACACACACAAACACATGCATTTCAGAGGGGGTGCAGGGCAGCCATTTTTCGGCGCCCATGGGGTAGGTGGGGGTTCGGTGCCTTGCTCATGTGCACCCAGGCAGTGCTCTGGAGGCAAACTGGCAACTCAACAGCTACCAGTCTGCTTGCTTGGTCCACACAGGGGACTCGAACCGGGGACCCTCCGGTTCCCAGCTGTCGCCCGGGCAGCAGCATAACCTGGATTAGAATCACGGCCAGCACATTCACAGTCTGATGTGGTCACTGCTATGATTGCACAGGGCCTGATTAACAGCCTACAATGGCTCTTAGTATTTCCCTGAATGCAGAGGATATAAGTTAATAAAGCTCATAATTTCTGGGTTGGCCTTTTTGATCTTTGATAACGTAGAGCTAATATACCAACATGAGAGAATAACCTTGCACTGTGCACATACTTACGCCTACAATCCCATGGCCTCCTAGGATTGCTGCTCCCCACTCAAAGTTAAGATGCTGCGTGATGATACCACCAATTAATGGCCCATACATCATCCTTACAAAACAAAGAGATTTCCAATTTAGAATCCAACTTAGAACTAGAACAGAAACCTAAATGTCTAAAGGACACTACATGGCTTCAGAAACACATTCTACAGTCTCTTTTTTTACAGCCCATATAGTCACGTACCTGTCTTACAACAGGTATATCAGATATCAGCATAGCGTAGGCTAAAGTGCAATTGATAAAGTATAGTCCAATTCAATTTTCCTCCCCTTTCTGTCACGTAAATGTCACGTATAACTGGTACTTTATAATGCACTTCAAATCAATATGTGGCAGCTGAAATACAGAAAACATAGAGAAAGTTCAGTTGTATTCACCCTACAACCCAACATGCTGAAAATACTCCAGACACCATTCCATAAGTGCTCAGTCCTTCTTCATATCCTTGTTCACTACAAAGAGAAGAAGGGGATACAGTATGTGAGTCCCTTTGTTTTATAGCCAAATGACAGGTTAAGAATATAGGAACATAACATATGCAGTCACTCACATTGCACAGGCGATGAGCTCTGGAAACGTGGTAACTAAAGTCGTGCCCAAAAATAATCCACATAGACAAAGCATGAGAACCATCAACCACAGCTGACTATGGATACAAAAACAAACCAAGGAAACAGAAAGAACAAGAACAGGTGAATACCAGCAGGCATTATTTCTGAAAATGTTAGTCTGCTGAGTCACATGTGACCTACAGTAGATCCCATGCTCACCTTGGGATGTGAAAGATGGGCACAGGACCAATCAGCCAGAAGCCGATTCCTGAGGCCAGACTTCCTATCACCATGAACCAAATCCTGATGGCCTAGTAAACACCAGAGTTCATGTGAAATCATTCAACACAAATGCATATTTCATCATTATTCTACTGATTTTATACTCACAGGAAATTTATCACTGAAATACCCAACCAGCGGCGATACCAAAGTATACGGTAACGAAAGTCCAAGCATGATGAGCCCAACATAATCAGTGGTCAGACCAAACTAGGAAAAACAGAGAAACATTAATATACTGTTTCTGTTTGTTGTACAATATATACAATATGTATCATTAAACACATGTGAGAAAATGTAATTACCTTCCTCATAGCAAAAAGGGAAAATGAGGCATCCAAGAAACTCATTGCTGAGGCAAACACAAATACCAAAAAGCCGACCAGGATAAATTTTACATTGGTGAAAAGTCCAATGAAAGAAACATTTGGGGAAGAAGTTGCTTCTAAATGGAAGGAAGCGTTAAAACTGTTTAAATATTAATAATCACAGAATGAATTTCTTATTGAAATAAAAAATAATTGAATAATTTTCCCTCACCGATGCGTGGTAAGCAGAAAATGTTCAAAGGAATAAGAAGCAACACTAAACATCCAGCACCCACAAAAGGAATTAAAAATCCATATGCATGGTAGACCCATCCTCCAATTGGTGGTCCTGCAACAAGACCAAGTCCAGTGAAAACCTCCAAAATCGCCTAAAAAAGAAGAATTAGATTTTTGTTTATGTAATGTGATACAAATGTGATGTGAATGTAATATGAGGCTGTCTCTTACGTTAAAAGAGACATAAAGAGACATGAAAATAGTAACAAATAAAAATTTGGATAATAAACTAAATCGTCACAATTCAGTATTCAATTACGTTTGGTAAAACAAAATGAAGGCTATGGTGTTTTTCATAATAACAGTGTTTTAAACCTGTGTGTCATCATTTGAAATTGCATTGAGGTTATGCAATTATGAAGTTTAAGCTCCTTTTACACTGATAATACTATATGTGTGTATATCACTCTGGGAAATGGGATACAAAACAACTCTCACTATAATGCTTTCTTGTTTCCTTGTGATTCCAATGTCAAATCAACATGGCAGTCAGATAAGAAATATCTATACTCACAAATAAACTTGCAACATTCTCTGGGAATAATGTTGTCATCAAACAAAAACATGAAGTCCAGACAGTCCCAAAGCCAAAACCATTAATGGCCCTCACTACAAAACAGAGAGCGATGAATGTTGTTCCTGCAGGAGCCCACTTAAGAAATCTGAGCAAAAAACAGAGACAATAATTAATAAATATGACACAGTGAAACCACTAAAAGTTGAACATAGGCTGTAATGTGCAACTCCACTCAATGGTAGCAGATGGCTCGTTCAAATTGAGTTGTATAAAGTGTGTAATGTAAATGTGTGCGCAGCAAAGTATGTCTTTGGTATTTCCTGAAGTTGTCTAAATCCGACAATGTTCAACACATTCTTCAACATTGCACTATAAAACAATACACTAAGTAAAGTTGAAAGAAAATACTGTAATATGCCCCCATTAAAGAGATTTGGATGAGTGGTATGAAGGCTTTCCATTGCAGGTGAGACCATTGTCATTTCACCATATGTTTTAACAGTACTTTAACAGTCTCACCCATTTTATCTATTTGTAATTGATCAACAAGGTACAACAATTATTTCACCCTAAATACACCTTGGTTGTGACAAAATCTTCAAACATTTTACAAAGTGGGTATCCTAATGTATGAGCTAGCAGAAATAACCATCATTATATACGAAGAACACAAGACTTACAGGACTTACCCAAAAGCAATGGTGGTGATCGCTGCCACACAAAGCCCCCCAATAAGCAGAAACTTTACACCAAATTTGAGCACCTGACAAAAAATGAGCCTGACTGTTACTGTGTAATAGGATGGACTGGTGTGAAATGAATAAATGAATAAAATACTCACATATTTCCCAGTGAATACTGTCGCTATTAATTGGCAGACCGCAAAAATAGCAAATATGGCACCAACAACAGTCTTGCTGGCTCCTTTCTTTATTGCCTGTGTGGAAATAATTTGCAGTTTACATGTGAAGGATGTGGATTAAATGACAATGAAATGTAAAAGAATTTTGTAGAATTATTGGAGAAAACCTTAACAGCATTTGATAAATTTATAGATTTTTTTTTCCTTTAATCAATCAATTAAAAAATAATGGTTTTGTTTTTCCTCAAACTTCTGTTTTCTTTTTCTCTATTTTCTTTTCATTTAGTTTTATTCTTGAATCAAAACACTTTCTATAGTCAATAATTAGTTTTGGATTGTCAGACTGGGCAGAAATGTCATCCTTTGCTCAAATCTAAACCATATTATTTTGTAAAAATTTTCTACAGTGCAACTTTTCCAAATATTTCCAAATGTAAACGTTTGCATTATAACAGAAATTCTTGAAATTCAGTTGTGAAAGAATTTTGCAGAATTATTGGAAACAGCATTTGATAGATTTATAGATTTCTTTCCCTTTAATCAATCAAAAAAAAAACAATGTTTTTGGTTTTCCCAAAACTTCTGTTTTCTATTTCTCTATTTTCTTTTCATTTAGTTTTATTCTTAAATCAAAACACTTCCTAGAATCTATAATTAGTTTAAGAATCTTTAACAGTGCAACTTTTCCAAATATTTCCAAATGTAAATGTTTGCATTATAACAGAAATACTTGAAATTCAGTTGAAGCTTCAAACCAGTTTGCTAAAGCACACACAGCAGAACTAACGCTGTTCTGGTCATTCTTGTTTATCTATCTTTTCTAAATACCTGCCTGGACTATTATTGCTGTATTGTTGTGTTTTATTCTGCATTTTTGCATTTCCCACCTGCAGTTCTTATTGCACTCTAGACTGTTCCATATAAAACAACAACCAGGCCAAAGAGTTGCAGCAATAATGTTATCTGAACGCTCTTTTGAGACTTTCTCTGTGATATTGAGCGATACAATACATTTGGATTTGATTGCATTTGATTTGGATTGCAACTTAACCTTTTCAAACTAATACAACGTACAACTAAATTCTAGAAACAAATTTATACAGGACGACTTCAAAGGTCATGCTGTTAAATGCTAAATTAAGAAGAAATCTAAACCCTGAGTCGTTTGCCATACAACTACAGATATCACATAAGCAGGAGATTAATAGCTGACCTCAGCAGGGAAAAATGGCCCTAATATGGCGTAGCTCATCATTGCACAGAAGTTGCAAGCTGATAATGATATTATCACCAATATCTGCTTTGCTGAAAACGTCTTGGGCGGATCTGTTGATTCCTTTGGAGTGCTGGAATCTGAAGTGGAATCCGAAGTAGAACAGAATTTCTTACAAATATTACACCATACAAAAACAAGTTATAAAATAAGCAAATTGATTATCTTGCAACATAAAACAGATGAATAAAAACTGTATAATGTGCTGTAAAGTTTTCCATACTGACATTAACAGCAAAAAGGTTCACGCTTTAAGTTGAGGGTCATATTAGGTCAACACTAAGTCACAGTTAAAGTTATTACACAATCATAAAAGTCACTAACCTGTTTGTTGAAGTTCAATCTGTCTTTCCATTTCTCCATTTACAATGTCACAATTACTATTATTCATGTCCAAAGGAATCAAACAGGCCTACACAAGAGAGAGGTGAGAGACTACACACACAACTACACAAGCTTATATATTCTTTTGTGTTTACTCAAGATCAAGCCTGAGATAAAACCTGATTTTCCGGCTGCTAGCAGGGCATGATGTGTCTTTTGCGATCAATGGGAGCTGGCTGCCGCTCGAGAGCCGTTTTATTTTTTCTGCAACTTAATACAGAATAATAGGATGATCGTCTCTGTGCCATGAACACAAATGCATGTGAAGTACAGATGATATTAGAACTACAGGGAATTCCCAGAATTACAGGGAATGTGAAGGGCAATTGTGACAGTGATATGTGGACAGACAGAAAATGTGAAATATGAAAGGTATAGTATTGGTAAACTAGTTAAGAAAAAGTAAGAACATTGTTTTGTTATCTGAGATTAATATGATGTGAATGTATTAGTGTGAGCTTGACACTGAAAATATATACAGAAAATAAACATGCTCATGTTGCTGAATTGAGTGTTGGATAACAACATTTTGTAAATGTTCACACGAAAGACGCTTATTCAGCTGGTTTGGGTGGAGAATCAGCCATGTGGATAAATGTTTCTAATAATGTTAAACATGAGTAGCTCTTTGACACTTTTATTTTGTCAAAGTAGCTCTCAGAGGCAAAAAGGTTGGAGTCCAATGTTCTAAAGTATCATAAGAAAGCTGCTGAATGCTAATTTCATCTGACAAAAATGAATAGCTACTGTTTCTCATTCTTTTTCTAAAAGTGATGATGTGAAGTGGTTTTTTTTGAGCCTGTCACACTGTCACTGTAAATCTGTTCGGAATCCTGTTTCTATTTGACTGAACCAATGGGCAACTTATTTTGTGACAACATATATGTTATTTTGGGCACTAATGTGAAATGAATGGAGTAAACAAAGATGCAGAGTTGTGTAGTTATAGTTGTTTACTATAATTATTCAAAACTTTGACAAAAAGCATAACACAAAAAATGAAACAGAATATCAAAACTGCAGTGAAGTGTTGTAAATTCCTCCTGATCTATTAGGCAAGGCAAGGCAAGGCATCTTTATTTATATAGCGCATTTCATACCACAGGCAACTCAATGTGCTTTACATAGGACAAGGCATTTAAAAGAGCAGCATACAGTTGAAAGTAAGAACAAAGAAGAGGGGGGGAAAAAAGGCAAAAGAAAATTAATATCACACAATTAAGAGGATTTATATTATTACGCTTTAAAATTATTTAAAGCGCTCAGCCATAAGCAGATTGAAAGAGGAATGTTTTTAACCTGGATTTAAAAGTGCTTACAGTTTGGGCTGATTTCAGTTCTGCTGGTAGTTTGTTCCAGTTGTGTGCAGCATAACAGCTAAAAGCTGCTTCACCATGTCTAGTTTGAACTCTGGGCTCCACTATCTGACCTGAGTCAGTAGATCTCAGAGCTCTATTGGGTCTATACTCTACTAGCATGTCATTCATATATTCTGGACCTAAACCATTCTGTGATTTGTAGACCAGTAGCAGAACTTTACAATCTATTCTGTACCTGACTGGGAGCCAATGGAAGGACTTGAGAACAGGGGTGTTCTGATCTCTTTGTTCTGGTCAAAACTCGGGCTGCGGCATTCTGAATGAGCTGCAGCTGTTTGATACTCTTTTGGGTGAGTCCAGTCAGAAGACCGTTACAGTAGTCAAGTCTATTGGAGATGAAAGCATTAATCAGCTTCTCCTGATCTGTTTGGGACATAAAACCCTCAATTCTGGATATATTCTTAAGTTGATAAAATGCTGATTTGGTGACTGATTTGATATGATTGTTGAAGGTCAGGTCTGAGTCTATCAGCACGCCTAGGTTTCTGACTTGGTCTTTAGTTTCTAGTGACAGTGACTCAAGGTGTTAAATGACAGCAGCCCTCATCTCTTAATTGCCAAAAACAATGACCTCAGTTTTTTCTTGATTTAACTGAAGGAAATTTTGGTTCATCCAGTTTTTGACTTGCTCTAAGCAGTCGCACAATGACTCCATTGGACCGCAGTTATCTGGAGACAGTGCGAGATATATCTGTGTGTCATCTGCATAACTATGGTAGTTGACTTTAGAATTCTGCAGAATTTGACCCAAAGGCAGCATGTATAGGCTGAACAGAAGGGGTCCAAGAACTGACCCATGAGGAACTCCACATGTCATAGCCACTCAATCAGATTGATTACTTCCAATGGTTACAAAATAACTCCGCTCCTCCAAGTATGACCTGAACCATTCTAGGACTGTCCCGCTGAGTCCCGCCCAGGTTTCCAACCTGTTCAGCAGTATACTGTGATCCACAGTGTCAAACGCAGCACTGAGATCCAGCAAGACAAGAACTGACACCTTGCCTGAGTCAGTGTTCAATCTTATGTCATTTAACACTCTAATAAGAGCTGTTCCTGTACTGTGGTGAGTTCAGAAGTCTGATTGAAATTTGTCAAGGAGTCCATTTGAGTTCAAGAAGTTGCTGAGTTGATTAAAAAACACTTTCTCAACAATCTTGGCTATGAAATTAAGATTTGAGATGGGTCTGTAGTTGGTTAGAATGGAATCATCCAATGTTCTCTTCTTTAAGAGTGGCTTGATGGCAGCTACTTTTAAGGATTTAGGAAACGTACCTGATTGAAGTGAGCAGTTTATTATTTGTTGCAGATCTGTTTGGACAGAGCTTACAATAGTTTTAAAGAAGTCTGATGACATTGTGTCAAGACAGCATGTCGATGGTTTAAGATGCTGGACTGTTTCTTCTATGTTCTTTTGATCAACTGTATTAAATTCCAACATCATATATGATTGATTCCTAGGTGGTTTTAAGGATTGCATCATTTTGTTATTTTGCTGATTTGAGATGATATTTAGCCTTAAAGATTAGATTTTTTCATTGAAAAAGCAAGCAAATTCATTGCATTTGTCTGTGGAGGAGAGTTCTGAAACTATCTCTTTTGGGGGGGTTGTAAGCTTATCAACCATAGCAAACAGAGCACGGGTGTTGTTGATGTTCTTATTAATCATTTCAGAGAAGTGTTGCTGTCTAGCCTTGAGTAACCCATGGTTAAAATTACGGAGACTTTGTTTATAGAGGTCCTGGTGAATTTGCAGTTTAGTTTTTCTCCACTAACGTTCTGCTTTCCTGCATTCTGTTTTCAGGGCCTTTACCATCATAGTGTTCCTCCAAGTTTTAGTTTTAACAGGTGCAACAGTATCCATGACATTTGAGATTTTCGAGTTAAAATTTTCTAAGACTTCATCAACTGTCTCTGCACTCACAGTTGGTGACATAGCTATAACCTCCATAAACTTAGCACTGGTATTCTCATTTATGTGCCAAAGGGGTTAACTGACAGTTTGGAGTTATCTGTAAGTCAAAGAACACACAGAAATGATCAGAGAGTGCCAAGTCCTTGACATCAACAGAATAAATGTCAACATCTTTAGAGATAACCAGATCCAGTGTGTGGCCTCGGGTATGTGTGGGCCCTTTAACATGTTGTAAAAGGCCAAAAGTGTCAAGTAGAGAGCAGAGTTCTTTGGCATTTGTGTCCATGTTATTGTCTATATGAATGTTAAAATCCCCTGTTATGACAAAAAAGTTGTAGTCGATGCAGATAGCTGAGTCCTTGGTATCTTGGTGGTCTATGAATGATTAGGAAAAGAACTTTTGGATCACCCTTTACTAAAAAACAGAGATATTTAAAAGAGCTAAAATCACCAATAAAATTTGGACTGAAATACTGATTTTGTATCACAACTACATTCAGTCAGCCATGTTTCACTAAGAAATAGAAAGTCTAGATTATAGGTCATGATGATGTCATTTACTAAGAGGGATTTGTTGGCTAGTGATCTGATATTGAGTAGGGCTAATCTTGTGGAGACAACAGGAGACACTGGTGAGTTACGAGGTTGGTACACTAAATTCAATAGATTGGTAGATTTAACTGAACCTTTTTTATTTCTCACCAGTTTGACCACTTTTCTGTTACCTGTCATCACAGGGATTGAAAAGGCTGTCTGAACTTCATAGGGCCCTGACTTTTCCTGGGGAAGAGCATTCTTGATATCAGTATTTGTTATGTTACGGTCTTTGAACATTTCATGTTAATACATCGCTGAAATACGCCATCTAGTGGTCGCTTTAATTTAATTCATTCTGGAGAATGGTCGTGCAAGTCTACTTCCGCCATGTAACAGTCGAATAACTGTCAAAGAGACATTCACAAAAACTCCTGAATTCTGTCACAGCCTCCAAGCCTCAGGATGTAATGTGGACAGCATTGGTCAGCAAGTTTTTGCACGCACACCTGATGACCACAAACTTGCGCCATCATTTGAAGACATGCAGTTTCTCCAAATAATGGACTCTGAGTTCTATCAGGACAGTGACAATAGCTGGATTGGTCCACTGCCCTTCCGGTCGCCACGACAACGTCTACCTAACAACAGACAGCTGGCCTTCGATCGTCTCATGTCACTTAGGCGAACTCTGGAAAAACGGCCTGAAATGAAAGCACACTTTCTAGAGTTTATGGAGAACGTTCACCAGAGGACATGCTGAAGTGGCGCCATCTCTAGCCCATAATCAGGAATGCTGGTACCTACCTTTGTTTGGAGTTTACCATCCAAAAAAGCCTATGAAGATCAGAGTTGTGTTCGACTCAAGTGCCCCTTATGAAGGAGTCTCTCTCAACGACGTGCTTCTTACGGGCCCTGACCTCAATAACAGTCTTGTCGGAGTGCTCATGAGGTTCAGGAAAAAGCAAGTGGCCATAACCGCTGACATTGAACACATGTTCCACTGCTTCGTCGTTAAAGTGAACCACAGAGACTTCCTCCGCTTCTTATGGTACAAAGATAACAGCATGTCCTCCGAAATTATCGAGTATCGGATGCGTGTGCACATCTTCGGGAACACTCCCTCTCCCTCCGTCGCCATATACGGCCTCAAGAAAGCGGCAGCTACTGGTGAAGCGGACTTTGGAACCGATGTGCGCACATTCATAGAGCGAGAATTCTATGTTGATGATGCTCTGAAATCATTTCCCACTGAGCAAGAAGCAGTTCATGTCTTAAAGTGGGCACAACAGGCTCTCGCTTCCTCAAATCTCAGACTACACAAGGTCACCTCCAATCGACCTGCAGTTTTGGGAGCCTTTCCTCCAGAGGACAGAGCCAAAGAGGTTGAAAACCTAGACTTGTGCGCTCAAGATCTCCCAATGCAACGTAGCCTAGGACTGTTGTGGAATGTAGGCACAGACACTTTCACATTCAAAGTCAACAAGGATCAAAAGCCCTTTACTCGCAGAGGCGTCCTCTCTACGGTCAATAGCCTCTACGACCCCCTCGGGTTCCTCGCTCCAATCACGATCCAGGGCAGGCAAATACTCAGGGAGCTTACCAGTTTAACAGACGACTGGGACGAACCTCTTCCTGATGACACAAAAGCAGAGTGGTGCAAGTGGAAGGACTCTCTCCAAGATTTGCAAAGCCTCCAAATACAGCGTCCTTACACCTCACTCTCCACAACTAACGCTCAAAGGAAAGAACTCTATGTATTTGCCGACGCATCTGTGAAAGCCATCGCTGCGGTCGCCTACATTAAAGTATCCACGCCAGAGAGCACAGAAGTTGGATTTGTGTTTGGAAAGACTAAGTTGGCTCCTCAATCAGGCCTCACAATCCCAAGACTGGAGTTATGCGCTGCAGTGCTCGCGGTTGAAGTCACAGAGCTAGTAGTAGCAGAAATGGACATCTCATTTGACAACATTGAGTACTACACGGACAGTAAAGTTGTGCTAGGGTACATATACAACCAGACCCGAAGATTCTATGTGTACGTGCATAACAGAGTCCAGCGCATCCTCCAGTCCACACATCCCAATCAGTGGAAGTACGTTCCATCTGAACTCAACCCAGCAGACTATGGGTCTCGTTCTGTGACAGCAGCCCAACTGAGCAGCACAACATGGTTAGAAGGACCAGCCTTTCTTCTAAAACCTTCAGCGCAAGTGCCTTCTCCAGATAACTACGACCTTGTTGATCCTACTGCTGACACAGAGATACGCCCCCTGGTGACAACAAACCGGACACACGTCGTAAAACCGACTCTCAACATATTTTGAAAAGTTCTCCAGGTACAGTACCCTCATCAGAGCAATAGCCCACTTGATTCACATTGCCTGCTCCTTCAACCACTCCAACCAAGCATCCAGCTGCTGCAGCTGGCACCTTTGTCAACCTAAAGAAGAAGAAATGGCAAAGGCAAAGATTTGTGTCATTAAGAGTGTTCAGAGTGAGTACTACAAAGAAGAACTTAAATGTATCCAAGAAGAGAGAAAGATTCCCCCCTCGAGCAGCCTTTGGAAGCTGCATCCCATCCTGGACAGTGAGGGACTCTTGAGAGTTGGGGGCCGAATCACACGATCTGAACTGGGCATCGACATCACTCACCCTCTCATGATTCCGGCCAGACACCACTTGGGCACCCTCCTGATACGCCACTACCACGAAACTGTGAAACATCAGGGGAGACATTTCACGGAAGGTGCAGTAAGAGCAGCCGGGTTCTGGGTGGTCGGAGCCAAACGAAGCATCAGCTCAGCTCTTTTCAAGTGTGTCACTTGCAGGAAGTTATGTGGGAAAACTGAATGTCAACAAATGGGAAACTTACCTCCTGAACGGATGCAGGTCGCACCGCCCTTCACTTACCTGGGTGTGGATGTGTTCGGGCCGTGGGACGTCTTTACACGTCGCACAAGAGGAGGTCAAGCCAACTCCAAAAGGTGGGCCGTCATGTTTTCCCGCATGTCTACGAGGGCAGTGCATATCGAATTAATAGAAACAATGAGCACAGACAGTTTCATTAACGCTCTGAGACGTCTTTTTGCAATCAGAGGTCCTGCAAAGCAAATCAGATCCGATTGCGGCACAAACTTTATTGGCGCCTCTCACAAACTGAAAATGGATGAGACAGATCTCTCCATCAAAGATGTTGAAAGATACCTGAACAAACAAGATTGCTCATGGATATTCAATCCCCCCCATGCATCACATATGGGCGGTGCCTGGGAGCGGATGATCAGGATTGCCAGACGCATCCTCAACTCCATGTTCCAAGAATGTAAAAAAGCACACTTGACGCACAAACTGTTGTCTACATTTATGGCTGAAGTCTGCGCCATCATGAATGCTCGTCCTCTCGTTCCTGTGTCTACTGACCCTGAGTCACCTCTTATTCTCAAGCCGTCTATGCTGCTCACCATGAAAACAGGATCTACACCACCACCTCCTGGCAACTTCGAAAAGGGGATACTTCTGAAAGAACAGTGGAAAAGAGTTCAGAGTCTCGCTGACATCTTCTGGTCAAAATGGAGACGCGAGTATCTTCACACGCTGCAGCTGCGCCATAAATGGCAGGATAAGAAGCAAAGTCTTAAGGAAGGAGACATCGTTCTGCTCAAGGACTCTCAGGCCAAAAGGAACGATTGGCACATGTCAATCATCACCAAGACCATCCCAGGAAAGGATGGACTCGTCAGGAAAGTCGAAGTTACTACTTCTCAGGCAGGCACAAAAAAGACTTTTTCTCGCCCTGTTACAGAAGTGGTTCTGCTCTTTTCCCCCGAGCAATTCAGTGACTGATTATTTAAATGTGGGAAAGTTATTATCCCAGGCGGGGAGTGTTATGTTACGGTCTTTGAACATTTCATGTTAATACATTGCTGAAATACGCCATCTAGTGGTCGCTTTGATTTAAGATTCTTTTGTAATAGTAGAAGAAGAAAGTTCGCTAAACAGGAAGTACGTTGTCACGATCCTACCGAGGTACATGGCCGCTCTTCACTCCTGTTTTCTCCCTTTGGTGTTTGTTAAAGCATTGTCTGTAAGTATTACATGCTAAGTAATCTGTGATGTTACTTTTGTACTTACCTGGTGTACGTTTGCATGTATTTAGCGCTTTACTTATGTTAATGAGTCCGCTTTTCATATGCTAATTCCCGCTGCTAATCGCCATGTTAACTGCCGTGATTTATCGTTTGAGCTACTTGCAACTTATTTATCTATATGCAACTTATTGTAATGTACATTTCCTGGTTGTTTATTGTTACAGTTTCACAAAAAATAAGGATTAGAAGGAATGGAAATGAGGAAGCTGCTGAAGTAAATTCAACAAACCATCCGTCTTTTGGAGTTTCTTCTTGTTCTGTGTTTAGCTGTTTGGATAGCTAGCGTAGCATCTAGCAAGGCCATTTACAGTATTGCAGCCTGGACCCGGCACATGTCAATCAGACTCACAGATATGATGATTCAGAGGAGGTGGGGGGGCTTGGTGACTATTGGTCGAGGGTTGTTTCCGACTTGGTGGGGTAGGAGGGGCTGGACGATGTGGGAGGTTGATGGGGGAAAACATGGGAGGTGGTGGAGTGGGAGGGGCTGGACGATGTGGGATGTTAAGGGGGGGGAAATGGGATTTTGGCGTGGTGTTAGTTGGATTCCAATGTCGGCAAGGCTACATTACATACATTACAATGCATACATTACATTCTCTTAATATTTGTGTCACCTCAAACACTTTTCTTGTGAAATGCTGAATCATTTAAATTAATTTCAAAGGAGTTAGTAAAAGTATTTGTGTGATTTATGCGGAGGTAGAACCAAATCATTGTTTCGCAAGTCACAAATAAGTCTCAAGTCTCGGTTCTGAAGTCACAAGTCAAGACAAGTAAGTCACAAGTCAGTCCTGCTAAGTCCAAGTAAAGTCAGTAGACCTAGATTTTGAGTTTGGAGTCTTAAATAACCCATCATGCGATTAAAACCAAATTGAATGCAAGAGTAAAACATTTTTATTTTTGAAAATGTCTTTCCAAGGCAAAAGGCTAAAGTTGAAGTGAGATCACAAGTCGGTGGTGTGAAGATAGAGTTGCAAGGAATTTTTTTAAATGTCGGGGTGAGTAACAACGAGTTCAAGTTGAAGTTGACTCGAGTCTTGTGATCTTTATGAGTTTAACTTGGATGCTGATGATGTTTGGTTTAGTGTCCATCCACATATTTCAGTTTAAATGGGAATTTCAATCATTCAGGAGAAATAAAATAAGAATTCAAAAAGTGCAAAGTGGTCAGAGGAGCAGCAGGAAGTTTGCAGAAGCTTACAGAGCTTACAGTTTTATTTAAAATAAAATAGACTTTTGTATTGACAACAGATCTTCCTCCTTCTTTTACATGTTTTTATATGAAATGTATGTATTTTCACATGATACATTTTGCACTTGTAAAAGACTGATAAATCAAAGGTGACTTGCAATTCTGATCATTTTAATATCGTCAGTATTTGACAATGTTTAATTTGTGTGTATGCTTAATTTTATATTATTTGTAGTTGTATTGAATAACCAGATTTTGATAATATGGCCTCTAAAGATGAATAAGCCATCTCTCATGATACTGTACAACAAACATAGATTTGTCATGGTTGTTACTGAAAATAATTTGAAAATTCACCTTTAATGTACAAATGTATTGAATAAATCCGTACTTTTTCTTATTAAGATGTTTTTCTGTTCAATTTCCTATGACATTTTTAATTCCAAAATGACTAGTATTCCATGGTGTACTAGATACAACTATTAAATGGTTACAAAAAAGTCACAGCAAAGTCAGATGCCCTCTATCAGTAGAGAAATGTTTTTTTACCCATGACGCGGATCATCACACAAACCTTCATTAATAAGATCAAAGTGAGTCTCAAATCAAATATTTGTGAAAAGAGTCCTCTTGGAAGCTGAAGATGTGTGCTGTCCACTCACATGTTGCACTTTAAATGGGCCTTTCAGCTGTTCAGGAGAGGGGTCCTTTCACTTTAAAGCAAACGTAAAAAAGTGTTACTTAAAGTAAATAGCCTAAAAATCCTTTTTGAATATTTCACTGGAAGAAAATGTTTACTTTGTTTGTCGGGATCTCTTGTACAGTACATGCCCTAAAAGAAGAAGGCCCTGTTGACAGGATGATACATGAATGATGTATTTCTGAAGCATCTTCACTTGAACTACACATTTGTGCAAATCTGTTCTCCCTGATTGTTTGTGTATGTTTTAAGAAATCACAACTTGTCTCCTGCAATCCTCATAAAAAAATCCAAACAATCATAACCTGGATTAGATTCACGACCAGCACATTCACAGTCTGATGCGGTCACTGCTATGATTGCACAGGGCCTGATTTACAGCCTAAAATGGCTCTTAGCATTTCCCTGACTGCAGAGGTTATAAGTAAATAAAGCTCGCAATTTCTGGGTTGGCCTCTTTGATCTTTGATACCGTAAAGCTAATATACCAACATGAGAGGGAGGCAGTGGCTCAGTACCGAACCCTCAATTGCTCCCCCCCCTGTGAAGGGTGGTAAATGCAATGTAAGTCGCTTTGGATAAAAGCGTCTGCCAAATGATCGTAATGTAATGTAATGTAATGTAATGTAATGAGAGAATAACCTTGCACTATGTGCACATACTTACGCCTACAATCCCATGGCCTCCTAGTATTGCTGCTGCCCACTCAAAGTTAAGATGCTGCGTGATGATACCACCAATTAATGGCCCATACATCATCCTTACAGAACAAAGAGATTTCCAATTTAGAATCCAACTTACAACTAAAACAGAAACCTAAATGTCTAAAGGACACTACATGGCTTCAGAAACACCTTCTACAGTCAGCATAGCGTAGGCAAAAGTGCGATTGAAGTATAGTAATTTAATTTCCAATTCAATTTTCGTCCCCTTTCTGTCATGTAAATGCACAAACTGCACATTTATATAGAGGTGAGAAAGATTTTAGTTAAAACACGTGTCTAATGCTGTTGAAGTAGTTTCATATCAGTGTCATAACTCTTTTATAGCCAAATCGGGGGTTTTATCTTATTCTTGATATGCTTGTATAAAATAACATGACACAACTGGTACTTTATAATGCACTTCAAATCAAAATGTGGCAGCTGAAAAACAGAAAACATAGATAAAGTTCAGTTGTATTCACCCTACAACCCAACATGCTGCAAATACTCCAGACACCATTCCATAAGTGCTCAGTCCTTTTTCATATCCTTGTTCACTACAAAAAGAAGAAGGGGATACAGTATGTGAGTCCCTTTGTTTTATAGCCAAACGACAGGTTAAGAATATAGGAACATAACATATGCAGTCACTCACATTGCACAGGCGATGAGCTCTGGAAACGTGGTAATTAAAGTCATGCCCGAAAATAATCCACATAGACAAAGCATGAGAACCATCAACCACAGCTGACTATGGATACAAAAACAAACCAAGGAAACAGAAAGAACAAGAACAGGTGAATACCAGCAGGCATTATTTCTGAAAATGTTAGTCTGCTGAGTCACATGTGACCTACAGTAGATCCCATGCTCACCTTGGGATGTGAAAGATGGGCACAGGACCAATCAGCCAGAAGCTGATTCCTGTGGCCAGACTTCCTATCACCATGAACCAAATCCTGATGGCCTAGTAAACACCAGAGTTCATGTGAAATCATTCAACACAAATGCATATTTCATCATTATTCTACTGATTTTATACTCACAGGAAATTTATCATTGAAATACCCAACCAGCGGCGATACCAAAGTATACGGTAACGAAAGTCCAAGCATGATGAGCCCAACATAATCAGTGGTCAGACCAAACTAGGAAAAACAGAGAAACATTAATATACTGTTTCTGTTTGTTGTACAATATATACAATATGTATCATTAAACACATGTGAGAAAATGTAATTACCTTCTTCATAGCAAAAAGGGACAATGAGGCATCCAAGAAACTCATTGCTGAGGCAAACACAAATACCAAAAAGCCGACCAGGATAAATCTTACATTGGTTAAAAGTCCAATGAAAGAAACATTTGGGGAAGAAGTTGCTTCTAAATGGAAGGAAGCGTTAAAACTGTTTAAATATTAATAATCACAGAATGAATTTCTTATTGAAATAAAAAATATTCGAATCATTTTCCCTCACCGATGCGTGGTAAGCAGAAAATGTTCAAAGGAATAAGAAGCAACACTAAACATCCAACACTCAAAAAAGGAATTAAAAATCCATATGCATGGTAGACCCATCCTCCAAATGGTGGTCCTAAAACAAGACCAAGTCCAGAGAAAACCTCAGAAATCGCCTAAAAAAGAAGAATTCAACATTAAGTAATAGATTTTTGTTCATGTAATGTGATACAAATGTGATGTGAATGTAATATGAGGCTGTCTCTTACGTTAAAAGAGACATGAAGAGACATGAAAATAGTAACAAATAAAAATTTGGATATTAAACTAAATCATCACAATTCAGTGTTAAACAAGTATTCAATTTACGTTTGGTGAAACAAAATGTAGGCTATGGTGTCATAATAACAGTGTTTTAAACCTTTGTGTCATCATTTGAAATTGCATTAAGGTTGTGCAATTATGAAGTTTAAGCTCCTTTTACACTGATAATACTATATGTGTGTATATCACTCTGGGAAATGGGATACAAAACAACTCTCACTATAATGCTTTCTTGTTTCCTTGTGATTCCAATGTCAAATCAACATGGCAGTCAGATAAGAGATGTCTATACTCACAAATAAACTTGCAACATTCTCTGGTAATAATGTTGTCATGAAACAAAAACTTGAAGTCCAGACAGTCCCAAAGCCAAAACCATTAATGGCCCTCACTACAAAACAGAGAGCCGTGAATGTGGTTCCTGCAGGAACCCGATCAAGAAATCTGAGCAAAAAACAAAGACAAAAATTAATAAATATGACACAGTGAAACCACTAAAAGTTGAACATAGGCTGTAATGTGCAACTCCACTCAATGGTGGCAGATGGCTCGTTCAAATTGAGTTGTATAAAGTGTGCAGTAAAGTGTGCAGCAAAGTGTGCAGAAAAGTATGTCTTTGGAATTTCCTCATTTCCTCAAGGTGTCTAAATCCGACAATGTTCAACACATTCTTCAACATTGCACTATAAAACAATACACTAAGTAAAGTTGAAAGAAAATACTGTAATATGCCCCGTTAAAGAGATTTGGATGAGTGGTATGAAGGCTTTCCATTGCAGTTGATACCATTTACTGTCATTTCACCATATGTTTTAACTAATTGACAACGTACAACAATTATTTCACCCTAAATACACCTTGGTTGTGATCAAAATCTTCAGACATTTTACAAAGTGGGTATCCTAATGTATGAGCTAGCAGAAATAACCATCATTATATACGAAGAACACAGGACTTACAGGACTTACCCAAAAGCAATGGTGCTGATCGCTGCCACACAAAGCCCCCCAATAAGCAGAAACCTTGCACCAAATTTGAGCACCTGACAAAAAAATGAGCCTGACTGTTACTGTGTAATAGGATGGACTGGTTTGAAATGAATAAATGAATAAAACACTCACATATTTCCCAGTGAGTACTGTCGCTATTAATTGGGATAGCGCAAAAATAGCAAATATGGCACCAACAACAGTCTTGCTGGCTCCTTTCTTTATTGCCTGTGTGTTAATAATTTGCAGTTCACATGTGAAGGACTTGGATTACATGACAATGAAATGTGAAAGAATTTTGCAGAATTATTGGAAACAGCATTTGATAGATTTATAGATTTCTTTCCCTTTATTCAATCAAAAAAAAAAACAATGTTTTTGGTTTTCCCAAAACTTCTGTTTTCTATTTCTCTATTTTCTTTTCATTTAGTTTTATTCTTAAATCAAAACACTTCCTAGAATCTATAATTAGTTTAAGAATCTTTAACAGTGCAACTTTTCCAAATATTTCCAAATGTAAATGTTTGCATTATAACAGAAATTCTTGAAATTCAGTTGAAGCTTCAAACCAGTTTGCTAAAGCACACACAGCAGAACTAACGCTGTTCTGGTCATTCTTGTTTATCTATCTTTTCTAAATACCTGCCTGGACTATTATTGCTGTATTGTTGTGTTTTATTCTGCATTTTTGCATTTCCCACCTGCAGTTCTTATTGCACTCTAGACTGTTCCATATAAAACAACAACTAGGCCAAAGAGTTGCAGCAATAATGTTATCTGAACGCTCTTTTGAGACTTTCTCTGTGATATTGAGCGATACAATACATTTGGATTTGATTGCATTTGATTTGGATTGCAACCTAACCTTTTCAAACTAATACAACGTACAACTAAATACTTGAAACAAATTTATACAGGACGACTTCAAAGGTCATGCTGTTAAATGCTAAATTAAGAAGAAATCTAAACCCTGAGTCGTTTGCCATACAACTACAGATATCACATAAGCAGGAGATTAATAGCTGACCTCAGCAGGGAAAAATGGCCCTAATATGGCGTAGCTCATCATTGCACAGAAGTTGCAAGCTGATAATGATATTATCACCAATATCCGCTTTGCTGAAAACTTCTTGGGAGGATCTGTTGATTCCTTTGGAGTGCTGGAATCTGAAGTGGAATCCGAAGTAGAACAGAATTTCTTACAAATATTACACCATACAAAAACAAGTTATAAAATAAGCAAATTGATTATCTTGCAACATAAAACAGATGAATAAAAACTGTATAATGTGCTGTAAAGTTTTCCATACTGACATTAACAGCAAAAAGGTTCACGCTTTAAGTTGAGGGTCATATTAAGAGCAACACTAAGTCACTGTTAAAGTTATTACACAATCATAAAAGTCACCAACCTGTTTGTTGAAGTTCAATCTGTCTTTGCATTTCTCCATTTACAATGTCACATTTACTATTATTCATGTCCAAAGGAATCAAACAGGCCTACACAAGAGAGGTGAGAGACTACACACACAACTACACAAACTTATATGTTCCTTTGTGTTTACTCAAGATCAAGCCTGTGAGAAAACCTGTCTTCCCTTTTGGAAGTAACAAAATAAAATTCCTAATGTCCCTAAAGAACTAAGTAGCTGCAGGAGCTGGTCTGTCAGTGGTGCCCAGAGTTACAACTAAACAGGGTGAAATGGTGTTAAGCCATTATGCTGCCCACTGCTGGAACCAACTCCCAAAGGAGATCAAATCAGCCCAACCCATAACTGCCTTTAAAGAACCTAAAAACTGTCTCTGCCTTCATCTAATATTTAAACTTTAAATATTATAATGTGTCTTTACAATCTGTCTTCTTTTTTTTAAGCACTTTTGTTTCTTTTATGTTGGTTGAGATGCTTCTTTTGTTTTCTGTGAAGGACATTGAATGACCTCTACGAATGATAATGTGCTATACAGATACATTTGCTTTCCCTTGTGACCATGAATATGCCAATTTTACATGAATTTGTAGCACAACTATTACTTGTACCCCACCGATTGCATTGAGTCTACTTTGCATTCATATAAATAGACATACTATTACCAGTTACGAAGACATCAAAATACATTTTGTTCTTCATACAAGTGCTTCAATTATAGTGCTAATTTACCCGAATTATTGAAAAATATATGGTTCACAAGGATCAAATGTTGCGCCTCTGAATGTCCCCATGTATACCAATTCTCAGGTCCAGGTCCTAGTTACTAGTTAGTTATTCTAAAGCAGTGGTCTCCCACAGGTCGCTCGCGAGCCACCAGTAGCTCGCCATCTGTTTGAGTGAAAGGTTTCAAGAATATATACATTTGACAACAGAATGTCAATTGGTAAAGCTGTTTAAATTTCTATGCAATCAAATTCACAGACATCCCGCCCCCTTTTATCACAAAACAGTTATAAGCCAATCAGCTGTCAGTCCAACAAATGACGTTGCTGTCATGTTTGGTTACGTGACACAATAACATTCACCAAAGTCCACAACAACTTTTCACGGCTGCTGGGCGGCTAGCAGGGCATAATGTGTCGTTTGCGAACAATGGGAGCCGGCTGCCGTTCGAGAGCCGTTTTATTTTTCCTGCAACTTAATGATACAGAATGATAGGATGATCGTCTCTGTGCCATGAACACAAATGCATGTGAAGTACAGATGATATTAGAACTACAGGGAATTCCCAGAATTACAGGGAATGTGAAGGGAAATTGTGACAGTGATATGTGGACAGGCAGAAAATGTGAAATATGAAAGGTATAGTATTGGTAAACTAGTTAAGAAAAAGTAAGAACATTGTTTTGTTATCTGAGATTAATATGATGTGAATGTATTAGTGTGAGCTTGACACTGAAAATTGAATTGAGTGTTGGATAACAACATTTTGTAAATGTTCACACAAAAGACGCTTATTCAGCTGGTTTGGGTGGAGAATCAGCCATGTGGATAAATGTTTCTAATAATGTTAAACATGAGTAGCTCTTTGACACTTTTATTTTGTCAAAGTAGCTCTCAGAGGCAAAAAGGTTGGAGACCAATGTTCTAAAGTATCATAAGTAAACTGCTAAATGCGAATTTCATCTGACAAAAATGAATAGCTACTGTTTCTTATTCTTTTTCTAAAAGTGATGATTGGGTTTTTTTGGAGCCTGTCACACTGTCACTGTAAATCTGTTCAGAATCCTGTTTCTATTTGACTGAACCGCTGGGCAACTTATTTTGTGACAGCATATATGTTATTTGGGGCACTGAAGACAGAGTTGTGTAGTTATAGTTATTTACTTGTTCAAATCTTTAACAAAAAGCACAGCACATAAAATGAAACACAATATCAAAACTGCAGGGAAGTGTTGCAAATTCCTCCTGATCTATTAAATTATACAATGCATACATTACATTCTCTTAATATTTGTGTCACCTCAAACACTTCTCTTGTGAAATGCTGAAAGATGAAATCCAAGCTAAGTGGCGTAGAAAACAAAGAGCATTAATGGAGTATAGAGCCACAGAACAAAAGGCACTGTGAGTTATTGTGTTGTGCCCGTTGATGTGACTGATACGTATTCAGTAATTATTGTGTATAGAAAAACAAAACATTACCCAAGTACAAATCAATACAATTAAAAAAAAAGGGGGTTTTGTTTAGATAAATTTCAAAGAAGTTAATAAAAGTATTTGTGTGATTTATGTAGAAGTAAAACCAAATCATTGTTTCACAAGTCACAAATAAGTCTCAAGTCTCTGTTCTGAAGTCACAAGTCAAGACAAGTAAGTCACAAGTCAGTCCTGCTAAGTCCAGGTAAAGTCAGTAGACCTAGATTTTGAGTTTGGAGTCTTAAATAACCCATTATGCGATTAAAACCATATTGAATGCAAGGGCAAAACATTTTCATTTTTTAAAACACATTATTTGACGGTAACATGTCTTTCCAAGGCAAAAGGCTAAAGTTGAAGTGAGATCACAAGTTTGCGATGTGAAGATCGAGTTGTAAGGCATTTTTAAAAATGTCGGGGTGAGTAACAACGAGTTCAAGTTGAAGTCTTAGTCATTTGACTCGAGTCTTGTGATCTTTATGAGTTTAACTTGGATGCTGATGATGTTTGGTTTAGTGTCCATCCACATATTTCAGTTTAAATGGGAATTTCAATCATTCAGGAGAGGGGTCCTTTCACTAAAAGGTAAAAATCAAAACAAGTGTTATTTTTATGCCTGATATGTTCTTGGAAAAAGCTTAAAAATATGATATATATAAGAATATATTATACATATATCTTTGATTATTTAGCTGAAAATAAACACTTACTTTTGCTGCCGGGACCTCAGTCTCTGACTCAGATTATACCCAAGAAGAAGAAGGCCCTGTTGACAGGAGGATACATGAGTGTTGTATTTCTGAAATGTCTTGACTTCAATTACACAGTTAAGGGAAACAATTAAGGTTAAATAGCCACTTAGGCTAAAAAAAACAAACACGGGGAAACGGAAGAGTAGTCAGACGTGCATGTTCAATCAGATTATGATATGCAAAATAGTTTTCACAATTGCGCAATTGAGTTACCTATTGTTCTTCATAACAGCCCAAAACGGTACCCACCATGATCACTACAGATGATACTTACACCTAAAATCCCCAGGCCTCCTTGGATTGCAGCTGCCCACTCAAAGCTCAGATGCTGCATGGTGACACCACCAACTATTGGCCCATAAAACATCCTTACAAAACAAAGGGATTTCCAATTCAGAATCTAAATTACAGATTTCAAATTGTTTAAACACAAGACACTTCATGGCTTCAGAAACACCATCTACAGTCCATTTGGGCATGTACAGAAAGTACTATAAAGGTCAGCTGTATTTACCCAATCGCCCAAACTGCTGAAAACAATCCAGACACCATTCCAAATGTACTTAGTCCCTCTTCATAACCTAGTTCACTAAACAGAGAAGAAGGGAGCCACAGTAGTCGTAGTGTGAGTCGCCTTGCATGATAGCCAAACTACAGGTAAGTAATATAGGAATACATCATATGCAGTCACTCACTATGCACAAGTGATCATCTCAGGTACTGTGGTAATTAACGTCACGCCCAGAAAAAATCCACATAGACAAAGCATGAAAACTGTCAACCACAGCTGACTATGGATACAAAAACAAACCAAGGAAACAGAAAAAAAACAAGAACAGGTGAATACCAGCAGGCATTATCATGTGTTACTGAGTTACATGTGACCTACACTAGATCCCATGCTCACCTTGGGATGTGAAAGATGGGCACAGGACCAATCAGCCAGAAGCTGATTCCTGTGGCCAGACTTCCTATCACCATGAACAAATTCCTGGTGGCCTAGTGAACACCAAAGCGAACACAAGCTCAAAATGTGACATTAGAAATCATTAAACAATGCATATCTTATCATTATTCTGTTGATTTTAAACTCACAGGAAATCTATCAACGAAATAACCAATCAGCGGTGATGTCAGACAATACGGTAATGAAAATCCAAGCATGATGAGCCCAACATAGTCAGCGGACAGACCAAACTGTAGAGACAGAGAAACATTAAAATAATGTTTCCTTATGTACAATGTATCCAGTTTTTGCCCTCAACACAAGTGAGAATAAGGTAATTACCATCTTCACAGCGAAAAGAGACAAAGTGGCATCCAAGAAACCCAGTCCTGAACTCAGCATAAATATCACATAGCAGATCAGGATGACTTTCACATAGGTGAGAAGTCCAAAGAAAGAATCATTTGTAGGATTTGTTTCTAAATGGAAAGAAGCATAACACATAATTTGATTAATTACTCACAATCACAGAATTAGCAAAGTATTGAAGGGTTATTTGGGTAACATGGATGAATGTCAACATGCCACAGTATGGGTCAGTTTATAATAAATAATAAGATTCATAATAATAAACATAATAATACATTTTTATATAATTTTATATAAATGCCAAATCACTAATTTCAGGGCAGACTGGACTTGGGAGTCATGGGTAGGGTTTGGTGAAGGCGAAGAAATATCAGGGGTACAATGTTGCAATGAGCAGCATACAGTATACTGTATATAGCAACATAGTAAAGTAGTGGTAGACATGAATGGAACATCCTTTCCCAGAAAACATTAACAAAGGTCAGGGGTTAAGAGAATGAGTGAGTTGGAATCTACCTTCCTCAGCTTGTGCTCACTTACGGCCAACTTTACAGTGACTCCCTCAGGGGAAAGACAGCCGGCAGTGTGAAAGATTTCATAAAATATGATGAGGAGTTCACACCTGTATTTGTACAGGTGGTAGGCATTCTCCTGTCAGTTCACCTCTTGGGGAGGTTGGACCATACTGAAGCACCTTGACTAGTATGAAATAGAACTTATTGAAGTGAAAACAAATTGGAGGAAGTATTTGAACTTACCAATGCTTGGTAAGATATAAATGTTGATAGGCACCATAATCAATACAAAACATCCAAGAAACAAAAAGGGGACTTCATATCCAAATGAATGGAAGAGCCATCCTCCAATCGGTGGTCCTAAAATAAGACCAAGTCCAGTGAAAATCTCCAGCAGCCCCTAAAATTGACAAATTCAACATATATTCAAATACAATACAATAAAATATACACTAAACACGCACACACGCGTTAATATATCTTTATCCATGTATTGTACTTTTCTCCCCCAGTATGTATATGTCTGTAGGTCCTGTATGTCTACAGCTACTATTTTCTATTTTGAACCGCACTCTGGGAAATGACGTACAAAACAACTCTAACTATAATGTTTTTTTTGTTTCCTCGTGATTCCAATGTCCAATCAGCATGCCACTTAAGACAAAAGATGTCTATACTCACAAAAACACTTGCAATATTGTTTGGGAATGTTTTTGCTACGATAGCAAACGACGAAGTCAAGGCAGACCCAAAGCCCACAGCATCGATGGACCTCACTACAAAGCACAGAGAAATGAATGTGGCTCCTTCAGGAGCCCGATCAAGAAATCTGAGCAAAAAACAAAGACAAAATTAATAAATGTGACACAGTGAAACCACTAAAAAGTCTATCATCGAATCATAGCTTTTACACCAGAATAGAATCTTGCTTTTCAAGGATTAAACAAAGGCTGTAATGTGCAACACCACTCCATGGTAAAGCTTGCTTTGTTGTAATTGCACACTGAATTGCACACTGAATGAAAACATGTTGATTTCAGGTCACTTTAAGGCTCCTTCCCAAAACCTCTGATTCGCCAACTGTGTCAGGCGTGAACTGGCAACACAGACTTCAAAACAAGGGTGCTGGCCAAATACTTGCTCGCTGGCTTCATACTTAAGTGTTCTAGCCAAAGACACGCTAGAAGACAGACGCTTACGTCCCTATGTCAACTATTTCGATGCTACCATTCATTTCACATAACACTGAGGGTCCTGCTCTGTGGTGGGGGGGTCCCACCATGCCCACCATCATATTCTTTTGTCATCCGCAGTAGAATCCTGTCCTGTGATTCATCCACTTTAATGGAGGAGGAGGAACATCACATAAAATGTTCTTTTGCCTTGGAGTTTGACCTCGGCTATACTGGATGCATTTCTATGGGCTATGGGCTATTTCTTTGCAACTTTGACAATGTTCAACACATGCTACTATGACACTATAATAAACCATAAAAGATTTGGTAAAATAAACAGTGTAATATGCTCCCCTTAAAGGGTTTTCAGTGAGTTTTCCATGTGTAAGTTAACTGTGTGAGCACAAAATCATACACAGTTATGTCAAAAATGAAAAAAACGTCTGTTCTTTTAGCATTGAACAAAATGGGTATTACACTCTATGAAACAGGACTGTAAACCAGACTTACCCAAAAATAATGGTGGTGACCCCTGACACACAAAGTCCAGAAACAAGCAGTAACTTTGCACCAATTTGGACAATCTGACAAAAAACAAAAGAGCTTGTCTGTCACTGTATGTCAGTGTAACAGGATGGTCTGGTTTTAAATTGATAAACAATAAAACAATGTACTCACATATCTTCCAGCTATTAATGAAGTAATTAAGTAAAAGACAGCAAAGCAGCCAAATATGATACCAACAACAGTCTGACTGGCCCCTTTCTTTACTGCCTGTGTGCAAATAATCACACACATCATTGAGAAAACTCAACTATCTCATCTAGTTGGAATGTGAGAAAAATAAACACACTACAAGTCAATTCATGAAAAACAACATTTGAAGAACACCAAAAACAAGCAGAAATAATACCATGGAAACACAACCCATTTACTTTTAGTGAACAAATGTTTTTACATTTTTCTAGCATAAATGTACAAAAAAACAGTGCAATACAAACAATAAACTCCACAACCCAACTATACACAACATCTACAATACCATATGACCCTCCTAGGGTAGGATTACTATATTAGTATAGCTGGTATTTCAATGACGCCTGTTCGCTCTGCAGAGCTGTCAGCTGCAGCTGTTTCATCTAGCTGGTGCTGTGCGTTTTCACTCTGAAATCTGAACCTCATTGCTGCCTACGGCCTTGCTGACATCATACAATGTTTCTACTATTGTTTATTGTTATCATGCATACCTCAGCTGACCTGAGGGATTTTGTCTATAATAGAGTGAGACTTTCACTGGCATTCAGACATCACATGATCATAGTAAGCCCTCAGTGGATCACATCTTCATAGTCTCTCTAGTATTCCACAATGTAGCATTTAATAATAACATTTAGCCTTGTAGAGATGCAGACATTTCTACCCAGACTGAATTGTTTGCAGTGCGGGTGATGCTGTTTGCAAGCGTGACAGATCCAAAAGGATCACGCCACAATCAAGTGAATTAGTTTATTTTTAAGTGGAGAAGATTTTTGTAGATTTTTCTTTCTTTTAATTTCTTCATTCATTTCTTTTTGATTTCAAAACTAGGAAATACAAATACACTACATACCAGGACCACAAATGCCATCTAACCTCAGTGGTGTGGGAATCAAACCCCTGACCCCCCGCCCCCCTCCACTGAAATCCCATTTTTCACACAGGTAGGGGATTTATAGCTTACCTCAACTGGGAAGAATGGCCCTAATATTGAGTAGCAGATCATTGCACTGAAGTTGACAGATGCTATTGATATTAACACAAGTGTCTGCTGTCTTGATATCTTCTTGGGAGGATCTGTGGACTCATTTGCTATGTTGAAATCTGCATAAAAACAGAAATTAAATCAAACACCATAAAACTATCCAAATTATCAAAGCATCGTAAATTGATGAATGAAAATGGTAAAATAGAGCTTTCAGGATTATAGCAATCATGTTCATGTAGTAAGATAAATAGAAAAAAAGGTTGATTCGTTAATTTAGACACTTATTTAACAGTGATGAGTAATTCGAAAATATAGTAATAAAAGTCACCAACCCGTCTGCTGAAGTTCAACTTGCGGTTCCATTTTTAATTTCCAAGGTTACATTTACAGTGATTCAAGTTAGAAAGTCAAATCATAACTGCTCACAGAGGAGAGAATACCTTTCAGTGAGACAAACTACACGCCCCAACACTACGCTGCCGCCTTTCCCCCTTATAGCAACCGAGCCTGACAGAATACGTGACTTCCTTCTAAACCTTCAAAATAAGAACCCCACGCTCAAATGACTAATACGCCTTGTAGCTAACACACCGGTCTCATTTTACTAAACAACTCATTTAATACACATACTATTTGCAATAAGCAAACGTTATTATTTTCTTGAGACTGGTAAAGGTTTTTTTTTGTTTTTTTTACGTTTTATTATTCATAAATATAGCCAAAAATAATGTTTGCTATTGGGATTATGTGGCAAACAGACAAAGTGAAGTCTATCATTTTGAATTAGCTCAAATATATATGGTAAATTGCTGTATGTCTCTTTCCCATTTGCTTGCAATACGCATAAAACTTGGTGAATTTAATCTTCATTAGTTTGAAAACTCCTTTAAAGTATACGTATAAATGTAGAGCTGTATAAATCATACAGCTCTTCTGATCGTTGTTCCAAAACTGATAATTGTACTTTGATTGGCAAGTTGTGCTTCCGGTTACGCAATTTCTTTTAATACCTCAATGGTCATTTCGAACCTCAAGAAAGAAATCTCCCTCCCGGAGATCCAAAGCATTTGCATGTGGATCAATAACCTGATTATTACATTTGTATCAGACTCTCAATGAAATGGCAAACACGTTGGAAAACTATTTATTTTCATTTATTATTTTTAAATGATCAGTCTATAGGTCCATGTAAACCTATGGTCATATCATATGTGTTCTCTTCACAAAATAAGAAAAGAAAATTCAGCCAATCAGCTTTTCATTGGGCAGTATTGCTGATAATTGACACTCCCTTGTCTATGAAGTGTCTGAAGCTGCATTTAATGACAAACTTAAAATAAAACCCTGTGCCTGATTACTTTTCATAAAATATTTTCTCAATATTCTTTAAAATAACATTATTTTAAACATTTTAAACAAATGATTTTTCTTTATACATTTGCACCAAATCTACACAAATGCCACTCCTACTTTAATTAATCTTGACAATTTATAAACATATTAAATTAATACATTGTAAGTTTATTTTTCTCACATTTGTAACATCCAGAATCCCTTGGTACCATCTCAAGGCAAATTATAGTTAATTCACTGAAATTAGCACCATATTAGCACAATATTTGAAGCATATAACAATGTTTGCTGAGTACACAGTGCAAGCAACTTTGTCTTTTGTTTTGCAATTACATTATCAATTCTAAGAAGGTAGCATTGTTGCAGACAAGCTCTACCTAAAGCAAGATTTCCAAAGAGGCAAACTACTTCACATTCAATGATTTTTCAGTAGCATCATAAACGATGAAAACAACACAGAGCCAAATGAATCTTAAGTACACGGAGAGGAGCTTTACAGAAGTTATTTCAGGTGGTGATGGGATCATCTTCTGTTTGAATTATACCAATTCACTTAATTAGCACCCCACAGTTTTGATTCATCACACTTTAAATAGAGTGTAAATTTACACATGAAGAAATAAGTAATACATTGCTAAATTACAATGACTCACATTGTTAAATTATCTGGATTATTGTGGTCGAAATAGAATGATTGTTTTTTTCATTGTACCACTTCATAGAAGTAACATGGATAGAAAATACATAAAACTATGTTTAAGTAGCAGTTACACAATCAATATGGTCTTCTATTGCACATTAAACATGTTGAACGTCATGTGGAGATTTAATATACAAAACACATGAAAAAATATTTCCTTAAATCCATGCGGATTTATGAATGATGATTGTTGGCACTGACTCATAAAACATTATCATTTAATTACTTAGCTATTCACTTATTTGGTTACAAATGTATGAACATAATAATCGCAACAAAAAAGGCAAAAAGCCCTACGTGCAGATTGCAATATAAATTGTGAACTATTTTTGAGTGTATGAGATGGTGTCATGCAGTGTATACTACAATTTTGGGCTGTTTACATATAACAAGAAGGAGGTATATTTTAAAAATAGAATCCTAAAGGTAAACAAAAGTTAATAATTTGATATACACTGAATTCTCCTGGTAAGTCTTCATATTACGCCCAATTGTAAATCACTACAAGTGATGTCTTCGCTGCTTCAGACAGATATACAATCTGTGTTGCAATTGTTATAATTGTATTTAATCTAACCTTTGTTTACTCAGGAAAAAAAGAGTAGTTCAATAAGCTGATTTAAAGCATTCACACACGCAAGCACGCACACACACGCACGCACGCACACACACAGACTCGCACGCGCGCACACGCACACGCACAAGCACACGCACACACATACATACATACATACATACATACATACATACATACATACATACATACATACATACATACATACATACATACATACATACATATATGCAACAGAACATACTTTTCCAACTAAATCCCTCAGTGCTGGGGTTAATGACAGCTGTGTTTTCTTTTCAGTAAGTCAGCATTACCAAAGTAATCTTTTCATTTGAGCCTTTGAGTCACATTGGCCAAAGCAACAGCAAACGCCTGCACTGCAGAAAAAGGATACTGGAAATCCAAGATGTATGCATTACCATCAATTCTCCCAAACTGCATCACCTGAAATGACAAAAATCACATTACTGTTTAGACACAAACACAGAGAATTACCAACACTTTCTCAAATTTTAAATGCAAAATGTTAAATTCCTCAAAATTTCATATTTAAGTACCTGTCTACCATCCAGCTCAATCTGAAAATTCTTTGCTGACTCCTGGGTAACACGTCCTCCAAAGTCAAGTTGGTACACCTGGGTCGCTTCATTCCATAATGGCTGTTTATTGGCCATAACATATACAAATCCTTGGCTGCCCAAACTACGGTCTTCTCTTTCGTTTGCCTTGCGACACTTAATCTCCTCCAGCTCACTTGCCATGCGGAGGCTTCGCTTGTTCTTCCAGCTCTTCTTACTGCTCTGATTCTGGTTCATGAGCTCATCTCCACTAATAAACAGCTCCGGCTCACTCTCTGAGCTGTCCTGGAACTCATTTGTGGTCCTGCTCATCTTCTTGGTTTTATTGAGTTGCTCACGCTGCCCCTTGGGCTTCTTCTTCTCTCTACTACTAAGTCTTGGACTAGAAATGAGTGTGTTAAAATCAGAGAGCCCGCGTCCCTCCTTTCTGGATTTGCTCTCAGAGACAGTGGGCATGTTAGCCTCCTCAGCTCTACTGTCCAGTCTTTTACGGCTTTTTTTGTTGAAACGCTCTGACTCTTGTGGGACAGGGCTTTCATTTAAGGATGAAGACTCAGGAAAGTTGTTGGCAGATTCTGCTAAATCATCAGTGGCACTTTTGGACTGTGGTAGTTCATTGGGTGGGGGAGGAGGGGGAAGAGGGGGAGGTGGAGGAGGCACAGTTGGAGGAGGTGGAGATAGAATTGGCTTCTCTAAAATCTGGTGAGTTTTTGTAGGGAGTGGGGGAGCTGAATGGGATGGAGGGTCTTGCATGGGAGGTGGGCAGGGGTAAGGATTCCAGGGGTGCAGGTTAACAGGGTGGAGCTGAAGTCCAGCACATGAACTAGCTCCTGGATACATTGGAGGAAGAGGGCAGCAAGCCAGGTTTGCAAGATTTGGTGGGTAGCCTGGAGGCAAGACCAAGTTTGGGTCCTGCTGAGCATAAGGGAGAGGAGTCATTACTTCATTTGGGGAGCATTGTGATGAAGGGTTCTGTAAGGTCTGAAGTGAGGGTCCGCCGTGACCAACACCTGGAGGAAAAGGCGAGAGGGATATCTGGTAACCGGATGGGAAAGTAAGAGTGCTAGTGCTCGGACTGGTTGGGGGTTTAGTTGTGAGGACAAAAGGTAGTCGAGTCATGTCCAAATGCTGAGCTTGACTGAAAATGAGTGGAGGGGGTTTGTGAGGTCCTGGTGGTGGAGCCAACATAGTTTGCTCTGGAGAGAGCCAGAACTCCTCTGTAGTGGAAGTGTCCCATTGGTAAGGTGGAGGCCGTTTGACCGTCAAACTGACATCTCCAAGCGTGAGCTGGCGTACAGATTTTTCAAGGTGACACTGTTGATTCAAAGTCTCATCTTCAGTAAAGGCAGAGTTAACATACACAGTTCTGTCCCGAGTGTTATCAACAGTGCTCAGCAAACTGTAAGATGACTGCGAGGTGAGGGGTGAGGTACTTTTTGAGTGTACAATAATGGTACTGTGGTGTGCACCTTTTCCTGGTGGGAAATCCTGCCTGACTACAGTACCACCTGCAATGCCACTGCTTGTAGTTCCACAACCACTAACGCTAACACTGGTGCCGCTGCTGTTACTGCTACACTGTGTGCATGTGTACAAGGCAGTGGGTACCCTCTGCTGGTATGTAAGTGCAATGGCATTGTTCATTTTAGACTTGGTCGGAAGGGTTCTTGAGTTTTCCAGCATCTGTGGCACTTTGAGTCCCATATCCCTCCGGTCACGTCTTAGAGTGGCATGGATCAGACTGTTATCGATTCTCTGCGGAGGAGGAAGTGTAGCAGTTACTTGATTGGCTGAATCAGGATAAGGGGGAGGGTCTCCACTAGGTATTGAATATCTAGGTACAGAGAGACGACTTAATGTTGCTGAGCTATAGGGAAGCTGAATTTTTTTATTTTCAGATGAAGTGACTTTGAGTGTAGCTGAGCCCCCAATGCCATGGACTGTGTACGCATTCTGGTTACGAATGAGACGTCTGCGTGGTCGGCACACCTCCTCTACATTTCCACTGCTATCAAAGGTGGTGATCCTTTCATACCCCAGAGGTGTTGGGTACTGTAATGTGACTGGGTGAAGAAGGAATTCATCTTTCTTCAGGCACGCATCTTGTGCAAGGACACTTGGGCTATCACAGTTTGTGATGAGGGTTTGAGTAGCGGCTGCAGCTGCAGCTGCAGACACCACAGTGCCTGGATAAGGAGGTGGAGGATTCACCTTCCTCATGTGAATCTCCACAGTCCCATCTGTGTCAATGAAGGACGGAGGCATCAATCGTGACAGACTTGGTTTCAAAGTGTGTCCATGCTCGCCCCTGTCTAGCCCAGGCTCGGTGGTTGGAGGAGGAATCTGTGGCAGAAGATGGAGCTGTTGTAAAGTAATGGTTGGATAACTGGTGGGAGGAGGGGGCAAGGACATCTGCATCTTCAGTTGCTGCTGCATTTGTTGATGTTGCATCTGCATCTGCTGATGTTGCTGCTGGATCTGCTGATGCTGTTGCTGAAGCTGTTGCTGCTGCTGCCTCATCTCTTGGATCTGCTGTCTGATCTGCTGTTGCTGCTGTTGCATCTGCTGCTGCTGCTGCTGCATCTGCTCGTGCTGCAGCTGCATCTGTTGCTGTTGATGTTGGATTTGTTGTTGGTGTTGAAATTGTTGGTGTGGCACCTGTTGTTGGTTTGGTTGCATCTGTTGATGTTGCTGAACCTGATGCTGTTGTTGTTGTTGTTGTTGTTGCTGCTGCTGCTGATGAAGAAGGGACTGCTGATGGTGTAGCTGCTGTAGCTGTTGATGTTGTTGCTGTAGCTGTTGATGTTGCTGCTGAATTTGCTGTTGTTGCTGTTGCTGTTGTTGTTGCTGTTGCTGTTGCTGATGATGCTGTTGTTGTTGTTGCTGCTGCTGCTGCTGCTGCTGCTGCTGCTGCTGCTGCTGCTGCTGCTGCTGCTGCTGCTGCTGTGGTTGTGGCTGATGATGATGTTGCTGCTGTTGATGATGATGATGATGATGCATTTTCTGTGGCTGCTGCAGCTGCATTTGCTGTGACTGTTTTGACTGCGATTGGTGAGACTGCTGCGAATGAGACCTTTGTGGATGTGGCTGTGAAGGGAGATGATGAGGTGGAGGTGGAGGTGGGGGAGGTAGAGTTCCAGGGAGAATGGGGCCCATCTCTAGCCCATTGAAGATCACCTGCCCAGGGTTAGAGTATCTAGCTGGTACTGGGTATGGTGCTGCAACTGCATCCTGGCCACGATCAGCAACAGGGACAGAAGCTGCCACCGCAGCAGCAGCTGCTGCAGCCGTAGCCGTGGGATTAGTAAGGACATCAAGCTGAATATTCTGATTGGCCAGAAGAGACTGCACCAGACCAATACTCTGAGTTGGGGACATGGCTTGAGCTGGGCTGTGGATGGGAGCAATAGGAATGTTGACTGTACACGGAGGATTGTCTCCTGCCACTCCAGACGGCCCCATAACTTCATGAAATCACAGAGGAAGAACCAAATCAGCAACTTTTGGCTTTCACGTCATGCATTTGCGTCAAGCATATGCTGCTTCTGAATGCAAAAAAAAATTATGCATTTATGCATTCACACCTGGTAAGTCATCCTCATCTTCACTGAACACAGTTGGGTTGAACACCGGCAGGCTCATAAAGTCATGGGAAATCTTTCGCACCTCTGGAAGGTAGATTGTCATCTGCCTTGGTTGTAAGTGGAGCAAACTGGTCTTATAGATGACTGGAACACAGAAGAAAGTTATAGTGACAGTTCATGCTCTCTGATTGGTTAATAAGAATTCTCTGCATATCTTTTGGGACATTTACCTGCACCAAGATTGGTAGGCAAGAAGGAGGCAAGTCCTACAATTTTAAACTTTGTTCCCCAAATGTTGGATGTAACTTGAGCGAGGTAATTATGCTGTGAAGAAATAATAGAAAACAGTAATAATTATTATCAGCATTACAAGGCAACTAATAAAAAGATAGTAAGAGTAAGCTAGTAATTATGGTGACATTATCAGATTTTGTTCATTTTGGGATGAAAACAGTTATGATAAATACATTTTAAGCGTAACTAGCAAATAGATAATGCAGGTGCAGGTATTATGGTACCTCTGTGATTCCATCCATAGAAAACTCTCTACGTGTCAGACTTGGGGACCGAACTGGAGGCTTCTTTGTTGGTAAGCGTGGTGATCGTGAGCCTTCCTGATTGGCACGTGAAAGTTTGGGCGATTTCCTTAATTCCATGTTCATTCTTTAAAACAATAAGGCAAATCTTCATTGGTGAAATTACATTTTAAATGTATGTCACAGTATGTTGATAGATAATAATTAAGTTGTGAATATGATTTTAGCCTAAGTCAAAGAGCAGGGTGAAGCATATGAAGTGCTCTATTAAAGTTGTTGTGGACTGGATAATGTCTAGACATATTCAGACATGCAGAGTTTTGGTAACCTGCTTCGTCTGGATAACTTTGGGGACTTCTTCCCAACCCACTCATCACTCAACTCTATGTCACTGGAGTCAGAGCAGTTACAGCTGTCAGTGTACGAGATCATGGGGTTCATACACACCTCCTCTGAAAAAAGACAAAACAGTGAAGTTATGTTTAAACAGAGTCCTCACCCCCACTGCTTAGTTCCTGAAAGTGACGATACCACCTTTGAATGAACGTCAATCAAAAGGAAGTACATGTTAGTGATACTGTAGGCCAAACACAGTCCATCTCAGGTAAGATAACAGGCTATGTTTGTGTATCAAGTCTCAAACCTTTTCAAACACTCGTGAACCCCCTCACATCATAGGATTTCTAAACTCACCTGCTTTACTGTCTGTTTTTGGGTCCATAATGACAAACTCGGGCCTTAGCTTGCTAATGCGCCTTCCCTTAAGAATAGGCACCAGTCCTCCTAAATATTCTAGGTAGAGAGTGTAGCAGGGTCCGCCTGCCTCAGGGCTGTCCTCTGCTCGCTTCATTGTGCAGTGTAGCCTCTCGTTCCCAGTTGTGGGATAGCTGACAAAGTCACGGATGTTGTTTGGGTCAGGGATTGGAGGCTAAAACAAAGAAAGGAAAGGGCTGTAGGTTTGTTGGACACTCAAACACACAGTCAGCAGTTTTAGATTTTAGAGTGTAAGAAAGCTGATGGGTATCTATTGCTGCACATTGATTAGTAGGGCTTTACTTACCTTGATGGTGGGAATGAAAGCTGTGGTTACATAAGAGCAGAGCAGTGATGGCATGTTCAGCTTCCCCACGTCTTTCTCCTCTCTCAGGGCACTTGCAATGCCCTGCTGGCACAAGAGCTGCAGGCTGGCCACCCTGTGCTCCACGCGCACCACATACAGGGCTGGTCCACAGGCTAAGAACAGGCGAGAATCTCTGTGACCCCAACAAATGGTGGTGATGGGTCTCTGTAAAATAGCCAATAAAAGAGTATCAAACAACCCTGGATCCTCAATCAGTTGGTGTGTTTATTTCGGTTAATATTCTGTTATGTTCGCTTTCACCTATTCCACCCCTCCCATTTCCAGGAGACTAACCTGTGCTGGTGTCTCTAAAGTGTAGATGTGTTCCCCTTGAACATTATAGAACTTAACAAGAGCATTCCTCAGCATGGATGCACAGGCAGAGTCAGCAGGGAGTCCATGCCGCTCCATGCCGGCCACGGCCAAGAGGTCCCCCTGGGAGCACCACTGGGCCTCAACATCTGTGGTGCATGACACATGAAAACCACATGGTGTAAGTATGCGTGATGGGTCATATTGACAACACCAGCCATCAGTATATTCATATGGATTTGTTCTACATATACACATCTAAGAGTTCCTACCTTTCAGGCCTGAGCGAATTATGGTAGGGGAGAGGTCATCATAATTGTTCATTAAACTGATATCACCTGACAAGAAGGTGACTGTCAACAAAGGCTTGACCCGCCGCACTTGAAAGAAAAAGGAAAAAGTGCATGAAAGTTCCTAAATAACATATTAACTACAGTTACATGACCAGCGGGGGTTTGTACCTAAGTGCAGAATGTTGTCATCAGAGTCAGTGTCACTCTCTGTACTGTCCTCCACCAAGAAATCAGGGCAGTTCCAGGACATGCTCACAATCCCATCAGATTCGTGCAACAGAACATGTGCTAGCATCCGTCCATGGCAGTCCATCACTATAACTTGACCGTCTGCAGTACCAAACAAGACCTGAGGGGACAATATACTTTAAAATGTGAGAGATGATACACAAATACAAATTGTCTCACATTATCTCATTCAATTATGGTAAACCAGATAGTATGTACCTGCTGATCATCAGGTGTCCAGATGCCACATGTGATTTGACTTTCTAGGTTGATCTCAGAGGACCAGTGTCTTTGTCCGCTGACAGAGCCGACTAACACAAAGCCATCCCTGTAAGCGATGAGGGCCTGGGTGCCATCATGTGACCACGTAAAGTCACTTACCTGGAGGAGATGGTTGGAGGAATTAGTTTTTTCCTGCTTCAGCAAATACATCCTGTCCTTTTACCAAAGTGACTGACAAATACAATGTATCAAAATGCTCAGGGCAACAATTTCATTCTTCGATCTTTAGGGAAAGAGCAGAAAAGAGAGTACCTGGGCCCCTCTGTCGTTGACTAACTCCACAGACCATCTCCCTTCATACTGAATCCATACAAAAATGCCCCCTTCCATATCACAAGTGGCCAACTTCTGAAAAGGTTCATTCCAACGCACCAAGACAACCTGCAAAAGCACAAACACACAGGACTCTCTACACAGAGAAATTGTCCAGTATTTCTCATAATGGATATTTCCGATGTCCATTATGAGAAATACTACAAAACCATTTTACAATGAATATGATTCAAAATGTTGCAAGGGAAGGCAAGATATAGCAACCTGTTCTATTCTGTCTGTGCTATGGCACCTAGTTATGCTCTTTTGATAAAATGAAAATGTATGTATTTTAAAATACACATCTGCATACCTCCCACACCATCTATTGTGACTATTGTGCACATTTGTTATTTGTAATGTCTTATTTTCATGCACAACAGACAGTAATTTTTTACTGATTACATACTGCATTATTACACTGTGCAATCCAACACAGTCCACTATAACACACTTGCTATACTTATGTGATGCTGATAATGTTTTTTCCATTTTTCTTGACATAGTGTCACAGAGATGTTGATTCAACTCAATGATAATTGTGGCCATACTTTGTGGTGCTGTTATACAAGACTGTATTGTACTGAAAGTTGTCATCAGATACATGAGGGGGCACATTATCATCTTCACTTATGTAGGATTTATAACAAGGGTGTTATAATGGTTAATACAGGTATACCTAATAAACCGGTTGAATGTATAGTCTTTATTATGCTATGTTATGTATGTATCCTGATGTAATTTTCTGCAACAACAACTTCAGTTCCCCACCGTGATCATTAATTTCATTATGTTTTATCTTATCAATGAAGACAGTGAAGATATTGATCTGGCCAGAGTGAAAAGCACACCTCGCTGTTGTGTCCTCGTAAGTTAAAATTGATTCTCTGTGGTGTACTTCTGTCCCTCCTGCAGTGACTTGATGTAAACGTCACCCCAACAACTCCTCTCCCATTCCCTGTGGCGAGCCAGCCCTCCTCATAGTACCGTCTGCGGCATACTGGCTTGTCCTTCTCGCTCTTGGGAACCCGGCCTTTCCATGAGAGGCAAAGGATGTTGGAGTCGCTGCAGAGGATGGGACCATGTTCCACGGCAGCCAACATCCCTACTGAGTGACCAGGCTGGCAAGCAAAGAAGAAGATGGGGCAAATAAAGGTGCAATTTTCAAAGTTCTTACTTTAGAATTAAACTAAACACACTGTCTCAGTGTCTGGTAGGTAAGACTGCTGCCTACAGGGAACAGAGGTCATTGAAGTAATAACAGCGGTGGAAAGCGGGATTGCTGGGACTAGACCAAAGGTGAAAAGTTGTATAATATCTTAACTTATTGGAAAATTAAATCAAAAATTAGAATTAACAAATGGCACTGGCCAAAACTCAAATGACAACTGTCTCAAACTTGAATTGATGTCATCAAGTGACACTTTGACGCTGTTCACTGACACTGAATTAGTGACAGGATCAGTGTGTTTACCAGGACATTTGTTTGAGATAGTCCAACCTAATGAGTTTTATTGAATGCAAGTCTCACATTGATGATTGAGAAAATGTGCCTACATCTCAGCAAAATCACCACCATGTGTGCTGTCACTGTGACCTAGCAGTCGTTTTCATTATTCACTGTCTATGGAGCAGCTCCAGGATTTGTCTCCAGATGAAGATCAGATCAGCACTGTCTATTAAGTTTATAAACTCAAACTGAGCTTGCAGTGTTATAATAATATGGATTTCCTTTAAACCACAGCAATGTGATTACAGCAGTCAATGCTGAAATACCAAATCCTCTATACTGACTTCACATAACAGTTATTGATTGGATTGGCTGCATTAATTTATATCTTATGTGGACTGTCTGACATTAAACATTAAACAACCTTGACATTAAACTCAGGCCTCCCATGTGCATTGAAATGCTCACATGCATAGTTACAGAGGTTTAAAATGCACATTCCCAGTACAAATCACAACCTTTAGGAAAAAGCATGTAATTACTTTAGTATTTAAATTAAAATAAGTTAAATTCAGTACAGGAAGCCTTATCATGGACATCAGTGGATTTCAACATACCTCATAGTCCCTGTACATGATGAATCAAAAATCCTCCTCTGAAGTTGTCCATATTTCCATTCAGATGATGCACTGGAGACTATAATGACTGCTCTGCTTTTGGTATTGATAATTTAATCAATGGAGAAGTAAAGGGCATCATACATGCAGATGTTGCCCACCTCTGCATTCATTTAATCAAGCAGCTTTTGACATCAGAGTTCTTGTCTGTCTGGAAATTATATGAGGCTTCTTTGATGCCGGTGGCCCATCCCATGTCCTCCTGCTGTGTCCCTTGAGAATTGTGCAATCCTGTTCCATTAAAATGAAAGCAAATAAAACACACTGATATTCAACAAGTAATGCAGTTTTGCTTAAAATAGACTCCTTGTCATTCAGTGCATCAGCCTTGGAATTCAGTGTGTTCACAGTCACTATGCAACAGCATCACTGCATTAGAGATCAGGGCACTTGCAGTCTCCATGGGTACTGATACAGCCCGGGGTTTTTTTCTGTTTTACGTCAAAGACCAGACCAGCCAGACAAGGATCCGAACTCATACCTTTCATTGTCATTTTCTTCAGGGAACAAGCCATGCATCTTATAATGCAGATGATAATAAGCATTAGGTGATTAGTGATGTTTCATATAAAATAAGAACGATCAAAATCACACATAGGCGTTTTGCTTCCGTGATTGCACGGATATATAGTGCTGCATTAGAGTCTAAGTAAAATATTTATTCTGCTGTGTTGAGGTTTCTCACTATTTTACATTACAGCAACTGTCTTTGTAATTGGAAAGGCGTTTTGTCTGACCGCATGCACCAATCTGACTGAGCCGAGGAGCCGAGACGAATAGACTGCGGCAGAATGAAATAAACGGATTCATGTAAATGTTTTAATGAATAACATCATCAAAGCTAACCTACCTCACACCGCCGTGATAACGTTATTCCCGACAGTCGGTGCTCTGTGCCGTCGTGTTCTCAGGCGCTTGTCGGTTGGCGCACTTTGGGGTTGTGGCTTTAAATCGGGTTGCCATGTGCTCCAAATCACGCAAAATGGACCTAAGTTTTCATTTAATGTCCAGCTATTGTGAACAGTTCGGACAGAGCTACAGAAGATTGGTATGTGAAACTTCCACAAATTCAAGAATCTTTTGCCATATTCTGATATTGATCTAATCTATCGCAGGTTAATAATATCATTACTATGATATATTGCTGCATCTCAAAGGGGCTAATTCTTTTTATACTGGCAACCTCACAAGACGCAACCACCTCTGTAATGTAACTTGATGTGACATTCTAGTCACAAGACCTTGATGTTGTCAATGTGCTGGTGACCGTCTATTATGCCCTCCTGTCATGATGTTAAGCGTTGTTCAGGTTAACTGACTTCAACCTGATTTTTTTTCTGAACAAAAGCACAAACATGTCAATAGAATGACCATTACTCTTTATTGTGATATCATATATCAGAATATAAAGATCTAGCATTGTGTATCTCTAATCTAATGTTATAATCAGAGCGCAATGTATATCCTCCTGGCCAAGTTCTCTTTTGCATTAGTGTTTCTTCATTAGTGGACCACAAAATTTACAGTCCCAAAATATTTATATATACATTTGATGTAAGATACTGAGCCGACACATCATAGCTATGAAAGCATCTTGATCATGCGGCAAAATCATGTAAGGACAAACAGTTTTAGACTGAAAGGAGTAGGTTATTATCACAAATGGTTGCATCTCCCGATATGTACAGATGTCTGTCTCTTACAAAGAGCAGAGCTTAGCCAGTAGCCCCCAGTCATCCCTAGTTCTTCGGTTTTTGTGTTTTGTGTGTTAACAGAGTCAAGTGCAAGTCTCTTCGAAGGCATGGATGACACTATCATATGCAGGTGGTAGGAATCCCTTAAGACCATTGCTGCCCAACCAAAACGAATGTCTCTTGTTTGGCACAAGAGATGCTGAATCTGATGAGGTTGAGGCTGCTGTGTCATCAGGCATGGTGATCTCGGTGTCAGCGCCCATCTCTTGGGTGTCAGCGCCAGCCCTGCTTCTCAGTGGGCGAAAAGTGGAGGCTTCAGTACTGGGTTTACTCCCCAGAGGGCCCACTGGCTCAAGGGAGGGCTGTCGGTACACACTCAAAAAAGTGCTACGGTAAAGACCCATGGGATTCGGTGTTTGTGAAGTGCCAGATTTGTTCTTGGAGCGTCTGGTAATTCTTGCTGTGGCCCTGCGCCTAGATGCCCAGGTCAGCAGAACATAGATCAAGGCACCCAGCAGCAGTCCCACAAGCACAGATAAACAGAAGGCAAGAATCATATCACCTGAAAAGAAGAGAGCAGATTCTTAAGAGAAATTAAGACGGAGCGCATTATTATGTATCTGTATTTTACTGAAGACAAAGTGAGGGAATATAAACAGCCGACTGGACCTTTTAGCTGAATTCCATGTTAGAAATAAAAACAAAATCTCTTGAGCCAGGCAAGTACTTCCTCTTTGGTGCTCTCATTTTCTTCATTTCTGAGATTATAAAAGCTACAAATCTGTTTCAGGAAACATTGTTCTGCACTATTGATTTGCTGTGCACTGCGACTGGCCTATCGTTACATAAAATCTTATGTCCCACGCTGTATGCTGCGTGTTCATTGTCTGTGTAGTACAACTCACTGTGTTGAAATACAAATTGATCACTGATACATGTGGATATTCTATAAGAAAATTCCTTGAACTCTGGACTGAGAACAACCTATATTTCCCTATACTTTGCATTAAAACTGAATGGACATGTAGTCCCTGTAATGCCAGTTCTAGAGATATACTCACCAAGGTTAAAAGATTTCAGTATTTCCAAAAAAGTATTTGTTTCATTATGAGCCATTATTCCACCATAAACTGGTGTTATATTCCACACCGACTGAGAGCCTAACAAATGCTAAGCTTTTTCCAAGACAGCTTTTTTTTTCTTTTTTCCGACAATGTTTTCTTTAGCGGAAACTTTGCTGCTTCCTTCCCTTTCTGGCTTTTAAAATTAGCATTGCATTGCTTATCTGTGTGGGACATTACTCTGGGAAACAGGCTTGCTTCCTTTTGCATCATTTCCTCAGGATCAATACTTCTCAACAATGGCCCCATTAGCTCCATTTTTTTTTAAATGAGTGCATGCTACTTTTGAAACTATGCTGATCGCACAATTCATTGTGCTGTTCAGAGACCTTAATAAAGATGGGCATCGTAAATAAAAAGGAAATCTGACCCGTTAAAATCACAAGGAGCCTCTGATGTAAGAATACCATGCCAAGCGTCGCAATGGGGTTCTGGATAAGCTAACACATGAAAACCCAACCAGACACCAGAGTCTGCAGGCTATCAAGCTCTCAGTCTCTGTGGGGATTTCCTTCAATTGTTGCTCTGTTCCCTCTTCACTCCTGAGTCAGCCTGAAGATTTTTCAGGCCGACAACACCACAAACCATATGGAGCGAAACAGTTGATATTTAGTTACTCCCTGATATTTACCCTACACATGATGTATTACAGTTTTCAGAAGTGTAAACACTTAACAAGTATTAACTAACTTTTAACAATATCATGTTATCCTCGTTTTATTCTCCATTTGTCTAAAATGATGGCCAAACCTATACCACAAAAGTCCAGTAGGTGGCCCTGATGCACTACGATTTAGAGAGTGACCGCCTTTTTCTCCAAAGCCTCAAAACTATTTGAACTAAATTAATTAATTTGTTATCCCTTTGCCGTAATTCGCATGTACATCACACATCCTTGTTCTCTTCATAGTTTTCGTTGTCTTCTTTTTCTTCTTCTTCTGTTTCTTTTCTTCTCTTCTGCGTGCAAAATACAATCTTTTTTTTAAATCCCAAAACTGGACGCTCATTGTTATACCAAAACATTTGATGCAGAATCAATTTTGTTTCCAAAATTTTTTGAACATGATTTTTTTTTTTTTTTAAATTGAACAACTTTTGCATATCAACTGGGTCAAATTCGTTATACATCTTAGAAAACAGATTCAAAACACAGTCCCAAAGCGATACTTTTTAATGAGCCTTTTGTCACGACGAAATTCGGAGTACAGGAACCAGTCAACGCGTCTACAGCCCCTCCCCCCTGGGTTTCGTTTCACTGCTGTTTCATGCCAGCAGCGTGCTACTTGAGGCTACACGCGCACGCACAAACGCACACACACACACGCGCACGCATACACACACACACGCACACACACACCACAATGCCACAGTGTTACCATTGACAACCAGGCCAACACACAGACACTTCCTCTGCAAAGTTATCATGCCCTGCAGTACTGAAAGTGGTAAGAACTCCCTAAATTTAACCGTTTCCGTGAGCACTTTTGTATTTTCTTGGAGGCAGCTACTCAGCGCCTCTTTGCCAGTCGTCAACCATTTTCTGCACGTGCGGATACGGCAGGTAAACTTTTAGCGACTTTATCAGTGCTAGCATACACGTATTTTTATTTTTGTTTTGCTTTGAAAAGTATAGCAGCATTGACAGATATGAACAGAATTATGAACTGTAACACAGTTTAGCCTTGTTTCGAAGATGTATGTGAGTAATTCCCATCACTCGTTACCTTTCTGTAAGTTTTAGTTAAACCTGACAGTTTAACTTCCTTTTTTTTGTTTGAATGACGCTTGCAATAAATGGTGCTAGCTTGTATTATGCAGAAATGAACGCTAACGTGCTTAAATTGGGCTTAAATCAATTTTAAAATACTGACAATACGTTTATGTGGGGCAATGGGTGCCATTTAATACTAGACATTCCCCCCACTATAGACATTAACTGAAGCAGGTATGATAGATAAAAGTAATTAGTGATGCTTAACTTAGTACCACCTGTGTTTGAACATGTCTGCCTTTACAGTTAATGCTGCTCTCTCCTCTTTATTGTAGAGGCTGAATGGAAGAAGTGCTACCATTGGATAATAAACCTGCTCAGCCCTGCATGAAACCTGAGATTCAATTGGACCCTGTCCTGCAGCGAATTTAGGAGAGAGCAAGAGAGAGAGCGAGAGAGAGAACATAGAGGGATAGAAGGAGGGGCTGATGGGATGTCCCACTCAGGACAGCTGCGAAAGATCTTCTGCTTTCAGCATCAGTAACACATCGTGTCATACAGCTGTGGTGTGACAACATGGCCTTCATTAGGCAGTATGGTCGACCGTCTGTGGACATTGCTAATGTGATGCAAAAACTGCAGGGTAAGTGTCATTTATTTGCCTTACCGGCTTACAGTCTCTCCTGCTGTGCGGCTGTGATATTGTGCTGATTCAATGCCTGGGCATTTTGCCCATCTGAAGTTTTCCCAGTGCTCTCTCTCTCACACGTACACACACACACACACACACACACACACACACACACACACACACACACGCACACACGTTAAACCACACATATTATTAGTAATTAAAAATGTCATTATCTTTATCATTCATTACAATTAGACATTGGAAAGTACATTGTTTCACCCTTTACAATCCTTTTCAATGATTTCTGGCAAAGTGAAATATGTTACTTGGGTGTTTTAAAGGCAGTAATGGCAGATAATAATCTATTGTGTATTGTAACTGATGTGTTCTGTACTTGTAGCCCTTGTAGGCTTAATAGGTGAGATAATATGATCGACTGTACATTGAGCCAACGTCTTGTGACCAAACTATAGCTATATAATGGTCACTTTATCTTTCTACTTATTATGCAATTTTATTTCCATAGAATGATAAACTCATCTTCATAACATGATCCAAGCAGCATGAACCACATCTTTATTCATTGAGCACGTCTAAATATTTTTTGGGCAAAAATATCACACCGTAATATTGATTGCGTTTCTGGAAAGAAAGGACATCAGTTTTTTATCAGATATTTTAAAAACTGAGCAGTTCCACCACAAGCTTAAAGTTTTGTCCTTTGATCAGGTCTAGGTTTTGACCTAGGGTACTGAGTCACAACGTCAGACGCTTCATAACATTACATTACATTACATTACGGTCATTTAGCAGACGCTTTTATCCAAAGCGACTTCCAATAAGTGCGTTCAACAAAGGTATATAAAAGAACTTCAGGTCACAAGAAATCGTAAGCGCATTTCCTTCCAAAACCAACAGCTTAGAGCATAACTAGATCCAGAGTAGAAGTGCAATAAGTTAGGTACCAAGATGAATGAGAAAAAAGGACAAATTAGAAAGGACAAATTAGAAAACAAATAAGTGCATCAGAAAAGCAAGGACAAATGCCTCATAAATGTGCAGACTATGTACTGAACAAGACTAATAACCAGACACCATTTCTGGCCTTGTTGACAGAATAGATTGGTAGCGGTAGTCTCTTTTTGTTGGTGTCCCCTTTTTGTTACAAGGACATGAGGCCACTGCCATCATTACACAAGACTGGTCGATTCTGGCATCCTGCATGAGTTTAGATTTATTTCTGAAAGTATATCAGGGTATTTTACACACTATAGCTTGTTACCATAGCTACTGTTATGAAACAGAAGTCTGTGGTTGTGCTGTTGGTGCCCAGGTCCCGCTCTAGAGAGTTTCCTGTACAGATGTTTTCTTTCCCTTGTTATCAATGTGCATTTTAACCACAAGATGGGCAATAAGATCATGTGTCATTTACGGTATACATCTTGAGGCGCTCAAACAAACTCTGGCTAAAAGTGAATCAATGATTCATTTTCAGCAGTAGCATGTTTTAGCACTTTAGTCTGTGTGGTAGATATTTCTCGTTACTGCTGTATTAGGAAGTGACACACACTCACCCACACACACAGAGCCTACACCCCGTGGTTACTGCAGATGAAAATCTTTCTAGGAAATAATTAGAATATCAATCTCGATTTTTTTTGAGACAGTGCTCCAGAGAAGTAACAGCATATTTGTCTGGCCTATCTAGAAACTAACTAAACTAAACTAAACTAAATCAGAAAATAAGTTAATACTGTGTTTCATGAAAATATTGTAACCAGTGCACAAATGGCATTATCCACATTGGCCAGTGCCAGTTACTACTGTGTTTTATGTCAAGGAGTGGAATTTTGTGTCACTAAGGTCACATCTGCAAAACATTACCATAGTTGCTCTTGATGTGTGAACATAGACATTGGCTGAGCCTGTTCTGTGGTAATCAGACACAAGTTCCTGTCATTAGAGGTTTCCCATTGAGACAGCTACTGCAGACTTACTTTGACTTCAGCACTTGTCCATCTGCGGGGATGAATTATTGACACCAGGAAATCTGTACTCTCGTGAGCATCATCTTGCCCTGTTGATTGTAGCTGTCTGCACGGCAAAGAAACTTTGTGAAAACCGATTTGCAACAGTCCTCAGATTAGATTAAATTTGAAGCTGTCGCCACAATAGTAGTATTTCCTCGTAGATTTTGTTTTTGTGTTTGTTTCAGTGTCTTTTGTGGCAACATCATGTGGCCTCAGATGCCCTCAGGTTACAGATGATGTCATTCTCAAGCACTTTGCCCTCACAATGATTTGCCTTTTTAGGAGATGCATTGACACTTTGCATCTCACAGGAAGTGAAGAAAGACTGCTGGTGAAGTGTCAAAGCATGATGAATCCCCTCCCGGATATGTGGCTGTGCTACCAAACACATATTAGCAGGACTATGTACTAGAACCATGATTGTCAATGTGGGGTTTGAGACAGATCTTCAATAACATGGTGTTGGTGATTTGAAGGTGACTAGATTTATTAGTTTTAAGGTTGCCGGCTAAACGTGGTTGAAAAGTGAATAATACATATTGCTTAAGTTGTATTTGAGTGACCACATATCACTGTATACCAAGGCCCTCACATGAGTGACGTGATTTATTTGTTGTTTTCAGCCTTGAGGTTTCTTCTGGGTAATAATGAAAATATCACCATTCTGTGCATGCTCAGCAGTTTGTTATGACGATTCGTAATGACGAGATCTGCTGTCTTAGAAATCTCTATTCACAAACGGGGTGAAGTAGATAGTTCATGGTAAGTGTAAAAATGAGTCAAAGACCCACAATCATGCATGTCAGCTGTACGAGATGCTTGTACTCTACACTGCCAGCAACAGCTGACAGAGACAGACAGCCATCACACTGATATGAGCTCACAGAGCCTAATCACCACTTCATGCATTGCCAAGCCGTCTTCAGACTGTTTTGAATACTGGTCTGTATAGATCGGAAAGTTGAATGGTTAGAATCATTTTTTTTAAGTTTTTTAAGTTTTTTTTTCATTATAGACAGTTATGTTGTTTTTATTCTTTCTCCTTAATAGCATGCCAGTTCTATCACATGGTTTTGAAGACCGGTAAACACTTAAGTGAATTTTAAACCCTCAGTGTCGAGCATATCCAGAACTGGCTAGCTTGAGTCCAACTACTGTACGGAATAATTTCTTGGCCTGTCTGATTGGTGCTGGCCTGTCAGAGAAAAAGTAAGGTTGCTCTCAAGTAAATGGAAAACAACAGAGTAAGTGGGCTTTTACAGTGTTCCCAGGTGACCAACAGAAGCAATGAAGCCAAGCACCTACAGTACAGTATTGCCAAAGGTATCATCTGTCCTAAGATCACCTTAAGTACTCCATTACTCATGTGATTTGCAGATGCTTTAGTGGTTTGATGCTTAGCATGTTGTTTGTTGCTCGGGCTACCCACTTTTAATTGCCACTTAGCTACTAGTACTGCATCAGCCCTAATTAAATCAGTTGACTGTGAGATAATGGCTAAATGATGGGCAGCTGTTTTACATAAGGATTTCTTGTCAGAATAGCCCAGGCCCTATAGGCAGTCCTGACCTACATACAGTACATATTACACAAAACCACATTCAAGTGAGTTCAGGACTCGGGACAGCTCCTATCGGTTGGATTTGGCACTAATGCCAAGGAATATGTGCAAGCCCTCATGTGATAAATATCAAGTTTTCCATTATCTTATAAGTGTCTTTTTCATTTGTCCGTGATAACAGTCTAACAATTACAACCCCATGATTTCTCTGGTGGAAACAAAAACACCGCCCTTCCTTTGTAGCAGCAGGTTTTTCCTGGGGTGGATCTGTCTGGTGTCTGACCTTAGAGGAGTAAAGGTCAAAGCGTTAGTGGATACGTGGATGAAAGGTTAAAAGAAATAAACCCAGCAGGCATTTTATTGTAAAAGAAATTCAGTTACAACTGCATTTAATTGTAAGGTTTGTTTTCAACGTGTACACTTTGGCAGCGTGGTTTGAGAGGTACTTTTTTTGCTGTTAGTGGCCTTAACTGAAGCTCATTGCCCAGAATAGTCAACATTATGTCTCTTTGTAGTAAAAGAGAGGAAAATAATAATTTTCCCCCAAATAGCTTTTCTTGCCCTGTCCCACCAGCAGTCTATAGAGCAGCATAATAGAATCACAAGCTCAGTACTATTTGTAGTTAATCAGAAAGCTTGTAGTGTGCTGACAGTCTTGAAAGAATAAAGGGACCTTTCTGCAGGAGATGATAACTTATCAAGTACCCACTTCAGTAGCTATTGTGCATTCTATTCTGACAAGGAGCCACTAATAAGTCTCAAACAATGCATGTGTCGAAGCTGAGGTGGCATTACTAGGCCTTACAGTGGATATCAGAACATCTACATTAGTGGTTTTACCATTGAAAGTGCATGCTAGGGGGAATCCCTAAATGGGCGTGTCTGCTTTGGCGACACAGTGGCATTGACATTGAGAGGCAGCAGGTGGTACATGTCACTTACCAGCTGCCACATTAATTATTAAGATTTGTTACACCACACACAGCTTGTATAGCAGTCTTTTAATGTTGGTAAGGCATATATCAAAGGCTTAATCTATCGGTAGGCCTATAGGGACTTCATTCCAAAAACAAAACTCAATTCAAATTCAATTCTTAGGGGATTTTTTGCTTTAGTTTAAAGTTGTTAAATTTCAATTAATTTTTTTTATAAATGTTATATATAATTTGATTAATATTATAGGCAGAACACAGGGCTACACACAGACACACACACACACACACACACAGCACACACTCAAAAACAAGCTTAATTCAGGATAATGCAGCTACAGCTGTGACATCACCATCTTCCACTTGCTGATTGGTGGAGCCATGCTGATCTCTCTTTAGCGTCAGATGGTAGGATGATACAGGGAGGCAGTGCAGCGGGGGCTGTGCACATCCACACAGGCATGGCTCCTCTGGATGGGAAAAACACAGGAAAAAGGAAGAATTGGATTGTAAATCCTTTCTGATAGTTTCTGCTATTCTGAAGTGTGGGTGCATGTGTGTGTGTGTGTGTATGTTTAGTGTCTGTGTCACTCTCTGTGTGTGTGTGTGTGCGAGACTGTGAGGGAGGAGGGGACGTTTTCATGACAGCCTCCAGCAGCTCTTTTTGCTTTCACCGGGGAAACCAAGCAGCCAGATCTGTTTTGCTTCCGGCTGAAAAAAAAAGGGGACAGTTTTGCGGTTTTGTGCCCAATTTTCTATTGTGGATCCTATTTCAATGTACACTGGAACTTATGAAAGGCAAAGGGAGCGAGCCGGGGACGGGAGTGTAGAATGGCCCACTATAAGGATGTTTCTGTCAGGAAGACTTCTTTAAACCTGGTGACTGGATTTTTTCAGTATTTACGTGGTAAGTAGGGCAGCAGCATTCTCTAAACGTGCCCTTCATATGTGTGGCTCTAGCTAATATGACATGTAACAGTAATGTTAACATGCTTATAGGTGAACCCCTGCTACATAGAATACTCATGCTGAACAAATACATCATATATATGTATCTTATATGTTTGTGTGTATCTGCATTTGTATGTATGTGTTCTATGCTTCACTGGGCATCCCCTGTGCATCAGTGATTAAGCATTTGCCTCTGGGTTGACGTGATGCTCCATATATAGTGTTTGGAATGCTCCCTTAAACACGTGACTATAGTCTATATCTCTAAGGGTGAATGTTTAAAAATGGCCACTCTGCAGTGTAAAGCTACCGGCATGTGTATCAGGGCCTTATAAATCAGTCTTCAGCAACAAAATCACAAAGAAATCTGCTATTTACTTCAACATGCTGCATAATGCATGAGGCACTGTGTCTGAATATATTAATAGACCACAAAAGAGGCTGGGGGGGGTGACCTTAACAACCACGCATGTCATTACTGAACACAGAAGGGGTTTGCGAGATATGCTGGCAGAAATTACCTCTCTCATTCTCTTAACTCCTCATATGACCTCATTTTGAAAGCACCGGCATCTGCTACATTCACATAAGCGTGTGTTGGTCACATTACACAGAATCAGCCCTTGCTGAAGTCGTACTGTGTAACAGGCTTGCTGCATGGTTGCTGCAATGCTACCTGACATCCTTGAATCAGGGATATTAAAATGATATACATTGTAGAAAGAAGGATCCAGACTGGAGGAGTCCTGATGAATGCTGCTGGAACAGTGATTGTTATGTCAGGAATGGTTGGTCAAGTCCTGTTTGAATGTGTGTGTCATGTAGAGGTGGTTAACTTCTGGCTTAAGAGTAAAAGCATGTGACGTCCAAATATATTGAAATGTGCCCTGTGCCTTTAAATTTCAGATGAGCAAGAGGCAGTGCAGAAGAGAACCTTCACAAAATGGATCAATTCTCATCTAGCGAAGGTAAGTGTGGATTTCCATCCAAGCTGGTTGCAGCTCACACACCTTACAGTTATTTTAAGGCATTTGGCAAAGGGTTGAAGAATAAACAAGATCGATTTCACAAGCATATGATTTAGGTTCATATTTCTCAAAGCAATTATATATCAAGCATGTTGCCAGTATGTTGTATGTTGACCTTATTTGTGAGACGTTCTTGTGATTTTTATGGCTTGTTGTCATTTGAGTGATGTAGCTCCTCTTTGATCCAATGATAAGCTTTGTCATGCAGTAGTAACAGTCTTCAGAGGCACTTAATAATATAATTGAATTTGGTAAGTTAACAGCATCACAATGATATCATTGAGCTGTTTGTTAGAGCTTGATAGAGGTAAAGATTGGCAGCGGCAGACTCTGTGTATAGTAGAGCTGGCATTTTCCTTGGAGAAGAGCGACTGAAAAGGTCATAGCAGAGACTGTTGCGTGTTGCTGTGTTGGGACGTTCATATGACACAGACATTAGTGTTTAAAGTAGCTCACTGAGGCATTTATATATGGACTAGCTTCTTTATCACTTGAGGAATTGGTTTGTGTGTGGCCATATGGGGGCAATCGCATTATACAGAAGGCAGTGGGTGTGGGGTATGTAAGTATGTGTGTTTGTTTGTGCCTGTCTACATGGTCTGCCTGTGTGTGAGTGTGTAGGTACTGTTTGTGTGTGGGTTTTTGGATATTCTCGTCTGTGTGTGTGGGTGAGTATGTGTATTTGTGGGCAGGATTGGCAGGGACATTTGTGCACTGTGCAGATGGAGAGCAAGAGGGTGAGGACAGTTTCCTGCAGTCAGTCGTCTGCTGCTAAGAGCCATGCATGTAAAAGTGCAAAACATGCTTTATCCCAGCATTTATGGGCAATGTATAACAGTGCATTCTAAAATAAACATAAATCAACGAGAACAGTTCAAGAGATGTTTTTTTGAGATTCTCAACAATCATTCTAAAAAATTAGTAATCATTGTCTGCCTATAATAATCCTTGACACAGCACATTACAACGCCTCAGTTATAGATATAAACTCAGATGTAGATGTAAAAAATGCATATGAATCTTGTCAAGATTTGAGTTTTAGGAATCATTTGTTTTTCCTGATCTTCTAACAATACTCATTAGCATAGTTTAAATAATTGTAAAGAATCTCAGTTATGTGATGGGGCAATCTAGAGACACTCTGTTACCCTATTCTTCATTATTCATGTAATGAAATTCACTCTCTATCTGTGCATACCAATGGGACTAGTGCAGAATAAGCAAAGTCATGAAAGCACTTCGGCCGTATTTACATTGCTGGCACCTTCTGTATGAGAGAGAGTGATAAGTGATGAATTCTGGTTTGAACCAAACCCCCTCACTATTGCTAAAAGTGTGTTATCTGGGTTTGAACTTCCTCCAGGTGTCACACTTTCCTTTTGTGTCCATTTCCTGTGATAGTGTTACTAAGCACATTTTGCTTTCACAGTTTTTTCCTGCGTTAGCAGGTCATGTGAGTCTGTTTTTCGGTACATTCATTTTCCAGGGTGGGCTTGGTTTCTACATTGTAGAAGCTAAGTTTGTTTGATTCACACTAATAGAAAATATACTATTCAGGTCTTTTTGTTTTTTTGTATTGTTTTGTATTTGTCTTTGTTGTAACAATTTCATTACTAGCCTTAAGACTTAGACTTAGACCTAGACTTAATAAAAAAACTGCTTATTTTTTATTTCAGTTTCACACACAGTCATGAATGAATGGACCTTTTGTTGTGTTGTTAGATAAAGAACGACAGTTCTATGATATTTTCTTTTGTGACAAGCATAAAGCAGAACATACAGAGATCACAGGGCAGACACAGGGCTTTTCACACTGCTTTGCCCCATGAAGCCAGCCACACTACATCCTGTCATGGAATGTGTCGAGTTGTGAAATGACCTGTATACTGTGCCAAATAAAGAATTCCCATGCTGAGCTGTCCTTTTAATTAGAGCTCCATTCTGCCGAAAAAATACACATCTGTCTCATTTACTGAGATTGTGCTGCATGTGTAATTCAGCAGCTTTAACCCTTTGATTTATCTTGCAGGTTTTATAGTTGTGTGGGTATGATAGCATAGCTAGCATCTAGTTAGGTTTAACCAAGTACCATGGCCTCAGGACTGGGCACCAGGCCACCTCTGAGGTGGCCTGGTGCACCATCTTTTCAGCTGCAGGGAGGCTCTGTGTTTGTTGCTAACAAGCTTCTTGTTTCTCACAAACAGTTTTTGGAATACTAATAGCTTTTCACCCTGTAGGATTAACAATACAGACTCATTAAAATATTACCATTAAATATGGTATTTATTAATTGATTATAACATAATAATAATAATGATAATAATTCATTTCTACACTGTTAACACTTTGTTTTCTCTCTAACAGCATAAACCACCACTGGAGGTTAATGACCTTTTTGAGGACATCAAAGATGGGGTGAAGCTCTTGGCTCTGTTGGAGGTGCTATCTGGCCAGAGACTTGTGAGTAATATTTCTGTGTTGTCATCCACAGGATGCAAACATGAATAATGTGTATATGTGCATGTGCAACACACAACATCGCCTTGATTTTAAGATGGAATTTACAACAGGGATAATTGCCCTACTGCAGTATGTGAGGTAGTACATACGTATTTGACTCGACAGACCTTTAAAGACAAACCTCAACAATTTGCTCCAGTGCTGGAACTGCTGTTGATTGGTTTTTGGTTGGACGATGGAATAGCCAAGACATACTGTACTGGTTGCTGAGTTTTCATGACATCGTTACCTACTAAAATTGTCGAAACTATTTGCCATATAAGTGAAATAGATTTAATTTCACATTATATCCTAACTAGACTTACATGTTTTAGGCCTTTGGAGGAAAGGGTTACTAGATGTTTGACAAAATATACAATGCATAAAAGTTCACATTGACTTAATGAATAGATTTTGTGTCACTTTGATTTGAAGGTGTTGAACTCTTCCTTGACTAATCTTCTGATATCACATCCATTCCATCATTTATAGATAAATGAGACTATGACTGCGACATCCTGTAGATTATTATGTATTTATTCAAGTAACACATTTTTAAAAATCATAGGTTTGAATGAAATTTGTCTGTTTACATTTTCTGCTGGATCACTGCATATACCACAGCTTTGTTGTGCTTTGACACTGTCAGCTAACTGGCTGCCCTTTCTGTGTTTAGCCCTCTGAACAGGGTCGACAGCTGAAGAGGATCCACTGGGTCTCCAACATTGGCACAGCTCTCAGGTTCCTTGAAGGCAGAAAGGTAGGCATTCAGTCATGAGGACAGGCCAAGTGTTCCCAGGCAAAACAGTAATGTTGTCTTAATAAGCTAGGAGGATGATAAAGAATTTGTGACAAAGCATTTTAGATACAAACAAGCTGTTGAATATACTTATTGCACATGTTCTTTATCAAGAGAGGCAGTAGCCAATAAACAGGGTTTCCAGATTACATGATCCCTCTCTAAATCCCTGGGCCATTTGAAGCCTTGTCCTACTTTTCACTGGATTCCATGAGGACTGACACTTACATTGTTGTGACCTCTCTCCTATCATGTGTGCCTTCAGTCTCTATATCGAGGATCTCCGGTCAGTCGCAATTAAACACCCCGTGTGCTCATACTGTATGCATTCCTTTTTGTTTGATGCATGACGTGTTCTAAGCAATGCTTGGATACAACAATTCTTATATACTTTAGGCATTATAGTCTTTTGCTTTCTACTGACATTCATTTGGATGCATTTTGACGTAGTCATCAGATTTTGATGTGTCTGGCTCTCTAACCTGCCCAGCTAGTGAAATGTCGACATACTGGATTCAAACAAATTACAGCAGGTCTCAATGCAAGGTTTGCAGTGCTCCGTATATCATATAATCATCCTCTAGCGCCAAGTTGGACACAGCTTTCTTTTTGTTTCACTTTTCACTGTGGCCGTTTCTGCCTCCTTTGTTTGGCTAGATGCTGCATTATTACAATACTTATTTACATCAAAGATCTGACTTTGATGAGTTTCAGAAAAAGGCTTGCAAAGTGCTTTTGGACAGAATGCAACTCAAGGGGTTCTTCCCAGTTTCCTGCACAAAATCTCAGTTTAATCCTCTTCTTGTTTTCTGTTTCAGATCAAACTTGTTAACATTCATGCCACTGACATCGCAGATGGGCGGCCATCAATTGTCCTTGGATTGATATGGACCATCATCCTCTATTTTCAGGTAATTTAACAAACTGGTAGTAGTAGTTGCTGTCGCATGATGCTGCATATCGGAAATATTTTCATTAAATGTGGATCTTTGTCCTGTCAAAATAGTATGTAGTGTATTTTCTGCAAAATGTAAATGTCTACATGTAGAGTTGAATGGAGATGTGAACCAGATTGTTGTCAAGAAACCTTGGCATTTCTTTCCAAAGTTGCAGTGTTCACAATGTGACCTCCTTTCCCCCTTTGATTTTTATTCATTTTGTAGATTGAGGAGTTAACCAGCAACCTGCCAGCCCTTCAAGCTCTGTCCAACAGCAACTCATCTGTGGAGAGTGCCAATGCTGAGACAGGAAGCCCTCCCATGAAGAGGAAAGTGGTAAACAAATTCCAGGGGAATGCCAAAAAGGCCCTGCTCAGATGGGTGCAGTGTACTGCTGCCAGGTGTGTCACTGTTTTGGTCATTAGTGTGAATGTTTAAATATTGCCATAGCTACAACAACAAAACAGTGCATTCATTATATACATTACATATAATGAATGCATAGTTGTTTGTGTCTTATTATGAACATTTCTGTGTTCCTATGAATCTTTGATTCTTTCACAAGGGTTTGCTTTTTAAATATGAATGTGCATATTGTCTGTGTTTAAGGTACCAAGGAATTGAGGTGAAGGACTTTGGCCCCAGTTGGCGCAGTGGCGTTGCATTCCAGTCTGTGGTGCATGCCATCAGGCCAGACCTGGTAGACATGGAGGCTGTGCGGAAAAGGAGCAACAGGGAGAATTTGGAGGAGGCCTTTGCACTTGCAGAGAATGAGCTAGGCATTCCTCGTCTGCTGGACCCAGAAGGTGCCCTTGACACTTACTGCAGTTTGCATTAAGGATTTCAATGATGCACACTTCTCATGCAGAACGACAATGGCCACTTGTTGATGCTTGCAGTGTAGTTTTAACAACTGCTTGAGTGTGTATTGGAAACATCTACAGATTGGTTTTATGTGATTCTCAGTTTTAGTTTGTTGAAGTAAAGCAGTCTGCAGTTCCTCTGCAGTCCTGACTTGAGAGAGCTGTGTGGTGATGCTTTATTGCACTAAGAACCACACTGAAATATATCTTATTTTAGCTTGACCCTTGAACAATAAGGTCGAGCTTTTAAATTAAAGTAGCTGTCAGGCCCAAGGAATCTATCCTCGTCTAGCGTACATTTTATTCTATGTCATATTGACTCTTGTAATATTTACCTTTTATTTCTACATGAAGGATTTTGTACATACAGGTGAATCACTAATGATTGTTGGATGCCAAAAAGCATTTTCCTCCATTATTCTGATAGGTAATTCTCAGGTTTTAGTTTCATCTAGTGAATCAGATATTCTTTGTGTTGCTGTATAGATGTGGACGTAGACAAGCCAGATGAGAAATCAATCATGACGTATGTGGCTCAATTTCTCAAGCACTACCCAAACCCTCACCACTCTGAAACTGATGGACAGGATGAGGTACTTCCTTATTATGTTTTTGCTTATGTACATGTAAAGCAGTGATACAAAACGCAGAATTTTGGGCAAAGTGAGAAAACAACAACGGTGTCATTTTGACATTGATTCCTTTGATTATTACAATCGATGTTTAGCTTCTTGTGTTTTTGACGCAATTCATAGGTACTAATACCTAGCTGCACTGCCCAAAATTGCCTACTGTATCACCATACTCATAATACAGAGATTAAGCATCAGCTTGACAAAGATGTACTAGAGCTGAGCGTTGTTGTTGCATGCTTGTGTCAGCCAATTGTATATGACATTTAAGTTAACCAAGTAAAGCTCTCATGAATCCAAATAATCATAGCATGAACACCTACACATAATCACCACATGTTGATTTCCAGCAACACAAACTTATTTTCTCAATTTTTTTGTGCATATTAAGCTGCTTCTCGGCTCAATCCCAACCTTTGCACTCTCAGTTCCCGTGCTACAGGTAAGCGGTTAGGTCATAGCACTGCATGCTGTTTTGAGAGTGCATCCTCATCTCATCCTCATTCCTTTTACGCCTTTCTTACTCTTCTTTCTGTGCTTTTCTAATGCATTTTGGTGTATTTGCTTCCCTCTGTGTGCCTTGCTTTCCTGGATAGTTTGGTCCTCAAGATATAGAGCAAATGCTTGAGGTATGTGTCACCAAATTAACAGACCTAATCGGCAGTTCGAAGAAGAACTTTTTAGTCTCAATATTTAATATCATATATTAATCATCACTGTATATGTGGTGGCTGGCTTTACTTAAAATATTTTTTAATACTCTATTCTCTCTCTAATCTCATTTGAAATGATAATTCTGGAATCAGTTTGGTGTGGGGTTCTCAGAATATTGCCATGCCGATGGGGGTAAATAGGGATTACAATCAGTTTGCTCCCTGACTCTGCATGTTTGTTTGTGATTATGACAGAGAGAAGAGCGAAAGATGCTGAGAGAGCTGAAGGTTTTTCTAGATCAGCTGGAGAGAGATGTGCTGCGGGCCCAAGGAGCAGAGGGAAACCTCACTGATAAGTATCAGGTGAACCTCGCTTGCAGGGACAAAACAATATCTCTTCATTTTCTGCTTTGACAAAAAGTATTTTTAGAACGTTTATTCCTCCCTTTTCATTTTATTCCAGGCATTCAAGAACTTCCGTGTTCAGTATGAGATGAAGAAAAAGCAGACAGATCCACTCTTGCAGCCAGTCAGCAGGGATGGCAAGCTCTCTGTGGACCAAGCTCTGGTCAAACAGGCGTGGGACCGTGTGTCAGCCAGGGTGAGTGTGATTGTATTCCTGACTCATGCGAAACATGCATATTTTATGAGCTAGCTAAAAAGACAAAAGGAATTAATTATGATTATTGACTATTGAAGCGTTAATTAAACAAACATTATGTCATACAATAAATATAGATACATTTATTCACTGTTATGTTTTTCTTCAGAGAGTGGCATAGTAGAATTGAAATATATCATAATCAGACAAGCAGGACTCAGGGTTCTTCTCTTCCCTTGCTTGGATAAAAAGTTCAATGGGGTGCAAGCATGAATTAGAGTTTGTTCAGAGGCAGGGGACGAGAACAGAGGAGGTTTTGTCCACTGGACAGACTGCTCCTCTTCACATCCACAGCTTGTCTAGACTGGTATCAAACTCTTTCATTGGCTGGATGCTTGCTAACAAGTGGAAGCATCAGGAGTACCATAGGCTCCTTTATGGTGGGATCTTGCATTGAAAGAGAGGGTTTTAATGGATTACAGCTGCTGGACTGGCACATTCACCTGGACAAGTCCCTGCCTGGACCTCTGGGAGTGATTGGAGCCTGGTTGCACAGGGCAGAGATGGCTCTGAGAGAAGACATTCCCATCCAGCATGTTCATGAAGAGACGGCCAATGTTATTCACAGAAAACTAGAGCAGCATAAGGTAACACAAACTTTTAAATGACATAAGCTTTTAGATTCCAGTGTGGTTTGGATTCCTTCAACTGACCTAATTTTATGTGTCTGAATTTTGCAGGAGGTATTGAAGAGTTTAGAGTCTCACAGACAGACTTTCCAACAGATACACAGGGACAGATCAGTGAATGGGGTACCTGTCCCTCCTGAACAGCTTCAAGACATGGCTGAACGGTAAAGCCTTTGCAATAATTGCCTGAGGGGGGCACCAGAGGAGAGAGAACGCTTGATTGTTCCATCTCAAAATTTTGATTATAATTATACTGTAAAGCTTGTATTTTCCTTGAAATACGTGAATTAAATTGACTTTTGGTGATTTATTTAATGTGTAGGTTTAACTTTGTGTCAACATCATCACATGGCCACTTGATCAAACTGGAATTCTGGGAAATGAAGTATCGACTGATGGGATTTCTTATGTTAGCTGAGGCAAGGCTCAAGTCCTGGATCATCAAATATGGCCGCCGGGATTCAGTTGAGCTGCTCTTACAAAGTTATATTGTGAGTTGAACCTGGTGTCCATTGCATTTAATTTACAAAAATATATAAATATTGTGTTATGTTCACACTATTTCATCTATATTATCATTTTTGCCATTAGACTTTTATTGACGGCCACAGGTTCTTTGAGCAATATGAGATCACATTCTCAGGCCTCAAGCAAGCTGCTGAAGTCTACGTCAAATCTGACAGTTCAAGTAAGACTCTTTTCTTTCAATTATGAATTTTTGACTGATATATTCATGGATATGGAAAGAAGAAAACTAACTAGTCTAATTATCAATTTCGTGTTATAGGGTCTAAGACCTGTAACAGAGGTAAGTCCAAAAAGAATTTGGTATTCTCATTCTAATGGATGGATGAATGCTTTAATCTAATTAATACCTGATCATGTATCTTTGCTTGTCGCAATTTCTCCCTGTAAAAAGTGGGGCTGCACTACTCTTTACTATGTTCTTTTAACACTCTGATCTGAAAATTATATTAATTATGCATGAAATAGTACCAATAACTCTAGGACTTTGAGTGCAATTTTAGCATGTTGTTTTAGACTTGGATCAACCATTAGGCAAAAATTATATTAAGTCAGAAGCAAATGCTACTTTGTTATATAGGATTGTTGAGAGATACTTGGAAACCTTCTATTATAACAAACATACTTTGTTTTCAGTTGATGAAGGAGAGGGAGTGAGTAAATTCCTCAGTGATGCAACAGCTCAGTGGAAGAACCTGGCTTTGGAGGTTCGGAGTGTTCGTAGCATGCTGGAAGAGGTGATCTGTAACTGGGAGAAGTACAGTAGCACAGTTGCAGCTCTGCAGGCATGGCTGGAGGATGCTGAACAGATGCTCAACCAGTCAGAAAATGCCAAACGTGTAAGTACGGTCAGAAATATACTGGCTGTATTTGTTTTGCCAAATAGTATTATAAATTAACATTTATTTTAATTCATACATAGTGACATTCTTTCCAGTTGAAGATCAGATTCCATAATCTTATGAATAAACAGAGACACTTTCACATTGTTAGCAGTTAGCCACACATGTCATTGTGCATTATCTTGAACAGATGAAGTAAAGTGAATTTTGTTAATTATGTGGTATTGCCTTTTCAACTGATGTCAAAGAATGAATGGTTCATTGAACCATACTGTATTCATAAGTTTTCACTCTTGTGGATGATGTTCAAAAGTATTTTCCGTTCTTCCTGTAGGATTTTTTCAGAAATCTTTCTCACTGGATCAAGCAGCACATGGACATGAACGATGCTGGGAACTTTCTTATTGAGACCTGTGATGACACGGTTTCACGGGATCTGAAGCAGCAGCTTCTTCTTCTGAACGGGAGATGGAGGGAGTTATTTGTCAAAGTCAAACATGTAAATGAATTCTGCTTTTGAAAACCAAGTACACAACCAAAATAGAATCTTTTTTTAATGATACTTTATTATGACAGCTCATGCTCCTTTTTTCATTTCCAGTATGCAAGAGCAGATGAGGTAGATAAATTGAGGCAAGACTACCAAGAGGGGATTAATACCCTGAAAATCTTCATGGATGCAACCAATGAGAAGTTGACGGTTCCTGTCCAAGTATCTTTCTTGAATGTCAGATCATTTGTTCAGGATGTTGAGGTAAACACCTGATGCATTCAGCATGATGCCATATCTTTTTTTTATCCATTTTTTTGCTAGAAGCAAGGTGGGAATAGTACACTTATTGTGGCACTGATTTGATACATTATGTGATATAATACGGGAATATGATTACATTTCTTGAGATTTTCAGATTCATTTCAGATTGATACTGTGACATAAGCATCAGTAAATGCAGAAAAACAAACGTGCAAATTACTTCTGCTTTCCTTTATACACAATGAAATGTAAAAAATCATCATATTTCAACTTGTAGGAAATCAAGCACAAAGTGCCAGCTATGGAAGCAGCATGTAAGGCAGCCAGCCGTACTGCTCAGCTGTTGACCAAAGACACCCCACAGGAGGAAGTTTCCCAGATGATGGCTGTGATGGCTTCTATCAAAGAGCAGCTGAGCAAGGTCAGTTTATATCAGGGGTGGGGAACCTCCGGCCGGCGAGTCGTCCCGCGAGCTGCCCCACCCACCCCCCGTCAACAAATGTTTTGTGTTCAATCGCAGCGCAAATTTTGAAGAGCGCAGTGTGTGTTTATGTATTTAGTGTTCAGTGTAACGAGAAAAGATGAGGTAAAACATTATGTGATTGACTTTTATAAAACATGCTGTCCTCCAATCAGATAAGGGAGCGATGTTTACCTCTACTGAGGGAGTCTCAGTCCCTTTTACCTCCGCTGGAAGAAATGGAGAAGAACATCACAGGCTTCTACCAGGCTCTGGAAAAGGCCAGTCACATCACCAGCACCAGGGACTCTGAGAGCCCCACAGAATTTAAACAGAAGTGTCAGGTGACTATTGCAATGTTAATACGTTACATGCAGAGCCCAGGCTACAAAAGACAATTTCTTAAAGGTTCCTCATCCAAGTGACGGTTTTATTGTCTATAAAGCACTTTATGGGTATGCTATGACAATAAATTTTAAGACAGACAGACTATTATTATTTAAGGATGTAGGATAGGACGATTATTTAAGGAATTTATATGAAACACCTGATCTTGAAGGTCTAATCTTGGTTCCCTTGAGCCCCCTATTTATCTTTCTCTGTATGATATTGGATTTTTTGATTCTGCTGGTTCTTGGCAAAATATTCTGGAATGTAATGGCTGCATTTCCATTATCTACTCTTGCCAAAGATGATCTCTGTAGTATATACGTTTCATGTAGAGTGAGCACGTCAGACATATAGTCGTCATAGGAGGGATTAAAGGACAGATTTTGGATTAGGTAAAATGGTGCAATGTTTGGCCCCCTCAGGCCAAACATTGTAATTGTTTTGCCCTGTAGTGTAAAGGACCTAACAAAAACCTTTGTCATTTGAATCTTGCAGGAATTGGCGACTTTCACACATAGCTGTAAGAAGTGTCTGACTGTGATAGAAAGAAACCACCAGAACATCCAGAAAATTCTGAACTGCAGTAAGACTCTTGATCACATGGACATGAGTCTTCTGCAGAAAAGAGTATCAGACCTACAGGCTTCATCACAGGTACAGCACATGTCACTGCTGACTTCTTTTTATTCAACATTTGTTCTTAAATGGTGGGCTTAAGATCTTCTCTGTGCATTTAGTCTATGATTAAGGAGTCTACAGAGTGGCGGAGACATGTGGAGGCCAATAGCAGCCTAATGAAGAGGTTTGATGAGTCCCGATTAGAGCTGGAGAAGGTTCTTAAAATGGCACAAAACTGCATGACAGAGAGAGGCAACCCAGAGGAGCTGCTCAAGAAACACACAGTAGGGGAATGCGCCATTCTATATATATATAGCTTCTATACCGCTTTTATAGAGAATGTTTAAACATTACAGTTTAGTATGATATGTGTGTTAATAAGGTGTCTAAACATAATTTGTATTACTGACCCATTTGTGCACCACCTATTTTGCCCATAGCTTACTAATGCATGTAGAGATGGCCTACTCTGATTAACACTGCCTTAATGAATGGATCATCAAGGTCTGTTACTGGGAATAAGCATACTCTGACTGATTGCACCGTAGTAATCCCACTACATAGACAGCAAGGGGCCCATATATCCGCAAAGCAGAGAATGTAGAATTACCTAAACCAGAGAATTAGTAGGGCGCATGTAAATGAGACATGGCCAGTATAAGGTGTAAAGCATGATTAAGCTTTGATCCTTTTACAGGAGTTCTTTGGTCAGCTGGACCAACGGGTCCTGAATGCATTCCTCAAAGCTTGTGATGAGCTGACAGACATTTTGCCTGGGCAGGAGCAACAGTCCCTGCAGGAAACAATCAGGAAGCTGCACAAACACTGGAAGGTTGGTGCTTTACAATACAAGGACTAGCAATAAGAAACTCAATACATTGATGGCTCCAATTGGCTGTAAGGGGTACAGTTAAAGTTCAATTTAAATACATTTTTGTAATTTGCTTGTAACACACCAGAAACGGCTTTGAACTGAGTTTGACATAGCTTATATTCTGTACTGTTAAAGCTGTAGTTGAATTTCTGCTCTCCCAGGATATTCAGACAGATGCCCCCTTTCACCTGCTGCATCTGAAAGTGGAGGTAGAGAGGACCAAGCTAATGGGGTCTCTGCAGGAGTGCCAGGCAGAAGTGACCAGGGAGAACCGCCACCTGGCCAGCATGGGCAGCGAGAGGCTCATCAAGGAGCACAGGGTGAGCATATATATTGATTAACTGAGTGTGAAATTATTCAATGCAAAGTAGTCTATATAGGATCATGGGAAGATTTCATTCATTTACTTTAAACGAACTGTGGCTCTCCCATCGTATGAAAATAGAGTTGTATTTTTTGTTATTGTTTTGTTTGGTATTAAGTTATTTCCAAATAATCTAAATTTGTGTAAAATAGAAAAAACATGATGTACAAATTGTCACAGAATGTTTGGTTTCTGAACACAAATAAAACCCATGCCATACTGGGTTCAAAGGGTTCACTTCTGACACAAATGCTTTAGTCCTCAAGACCACGGTCATTAAAGATAAGGCTGTGAACAGTGTATAAAGCTGTAAGGATCTTGGAACAATCATAGATTCTAATTCGCCTTTGAGATGAACTGTAATGCAGTGTGTAAAAATGGACCAGCTGTTCTGTCTTGTAAAATTGTCCCATTTTCATATTGGTAAAACCATGATGACCCTCTTTTATCTGGCTTTTGTTTAATTTAATTTAATTTTCCCTTGTGTCGTGGTTTGGTAACCTTGGTCTTGAAAACTCTATTTTTAGAATTCTCTAAACCAAATTGTCAAGTTGGCTAATAAGCTTATAGGTGAGATTCAACTCAACCTATGAGTTCTTTACTCCTCACATCTGCAGTGTAAGGCCAGTTCTATTTTTTAAGACTATTTCCACTCCCTATATACTTATTTCCAGCTTCTCTGCCTGGCTGTTGGTTTGTGACCACTAGGTGGAGAACCAAACGTTTCAAAGAATCTTTTGTACCTGCAGTAATTGCATTACTTAACAAAGCCAGCACGAGATGATGTATGTCATGCATGCATGCATAGCACTAGGGAGTGGATGAGCATGTGTCTTTTGAAGAACTTTGTTGCGACACTGAATTTTATATTCTGAAACTACTCTTACTCGTTTCTACTACTTTTTAATAGTATGGCGGTGTTTGTGTTAATATATTGATGTGATGCCTTCTGAATCTGTATCGCTGTGATGTCTTTTGTTTAACCTTCGACTGCTGAATCTGCCGTCTGCACAACACATTTACCTTTGTGTACTAATAAAGAAACCACAAAGCTTAAAATAAAAGGATAACTTTGTCTTTCTTTAGGCCTTCTTTAGGGAAAAGGGCCCCCAGTCCATCTGTGAAAAGAGGCTACAGCTAATGGAGGAACTATGTCAGAAACTCCCAGAGACTGATCCTGCCCACCAGACCCTAGATGCTGCAAGAAAGGCCTTCTCTGAAGTGCAAGAGGAAATTGAAAGCACCTATCATAAACTAATGTTACATCCTGATAAATGGAAGGAATACCACTCAAGGTACACTTTTCCTTTTCCTATTCAGTTGTAGGCCTATTTTGGTGTAGTTTGTCATTGTGCTGTGGTGGTTCAATGATGCGTTACAACATAAGTGTAAACGTGTCCACAATGGCAGTATGGCTTGATCACGCATGCTATTTTCACTGTGAAAAAATTCCCCTGGCATCAGAAACACAAAGTAGAACACACAAAACAGCCACATCAGAAAAATAATTTAATCTGTTGATTTCTTTTCCTGCATGATGTGAAACAGGTATGCTGAGCTCTCTTGTTGGCTCATATCTAAAGAAAGCCAACTGAGACTGCTGAGAAACCGAGCCAATGACCCCAGAAAATATAGCCAGGTGAAGGCTACAATCACGGTAAGTGATGCTCATGTATACATACAAATATCCACTGACAGACACATCCTCACCTCCTGTGAGGTGCCGTTTGTGATGTCAGTGAGTGGGAGTGAAGATGTACAAGGAATGTAGATGTACATTCCTTTAGAGCAGTTCTTTTACCTCATGTGTTATGTCACACTCGATTGCTGCCTTTAGGAGCTGAGGGATGATGCAGAGCTGCACGAGGGGAATCTTAGCTGGCTGAAAGCCCGTATGGCTGTACTGATAGAGATCTCTGCCGACAGCGATGCCCAGAGGCAAGGAAAGGCCCTTAGCAAACTCTCCACTGATTTGAAGGGTCTCCTTACTTCTCTCTTAGAGGTAGGTAAAGTTTATACTGTTCTATTCAAGTACCAGACATAATCCACTTACAAGATCCGCTGAGGGAGGTATAAGCCTCCCTTTACTCAAACCTCAAAAATGACATACACATACAAATAGTTAACTAATTAATCTGAAGTAAATAGAGGAATATTTAAAAAATCATTCTGTATATCATAACATAGCTATCAGCTAGCTATCAGTCAGATTAAATCAACAAAAATAAATGAGGTTAAGTTTTTTTCACATAATCATTGTTAACAGGAAAGTTTCAGCCCATTCTGTTACGTAGTTTTAATAATGACTCTTCAAGCATTGTCCTTATGATTTATTCATATATTTTCCTCTCTCACTGTATATCTTCCAGGCTGAGAAGATGGTCCTGGCAGTGGGGGATTGTGTGCAGTTCAGGGAGGAGGTACAGAGTACTTTGCATGATCTTGTTCAGGGGCAGAAAGAAGCGCAAACTGAGGTCATCCGAATACTGGACAGTCAGACTGTCAGAGAAGCTCAACAGCTGCTTCTTGTTCACCAGGTACTGTAGGATACTTAAGCTCAGAATGCTTAGTATTACTAGAATGAAATATATACACAACCAAAAATAAGTTATCTTCATTTCTATTTTGCAGCTTTTAAATGGATTTCTGTTAAATATGTTTACCTTGCAGTTTTCATAGATTTCCATTGCTGAATGTTGTGAATGTATGTGGCTTCCCTTAGCATCTCCTGAAACGCCTCAAACTAAAGAGGAAGGATGTCCAGCAACTGGTCACCAGAGGGCAGCAGCTTCAGGCTGAAGAGGGCTTGGGAGAGACACTGCAGCAGGACTTGCAGAGTTTAGAAAACACACTCAGCAAAATGGAGCATAGTATGGATTCACATGAGCAAAGCCTGGAAGTGAGTTGTGTCATCAGACATGTAAAAGACAAGACAAACTTTGGATCAACTGTTATTTTTCAAGATATTTTTAATTTTGGAATGCTGTCTCCCTCAGGTCATTTTGGCAGCCTGGCAGGAATTTGACAGCCAACAAGAAGCAGTGCATGAATTTGTCAACAAGGCTCGCTTGATAATGGAAAGGGACCTGAACTTCAGCAGTCCAGAGAGCCTTGCTGTTGAACTTGACCAGGCTAGAGTAAGTAAAGTTTATCTTGAAACTTCACTTCTGGGGATACACCTTGCGATTTACACTTTTACACTATTTGGGTTATATTAGCTAATGACTAACTAATGTTGTTACCAATCTGCTTTATTCTTTAAACAGGTGTTGTTGAAGCAGTGTGAAGCAGAGGCCTCACATATGAATACTTTGCTGAAGAGAGCAACAGAAATCCAGCTTGGTCCAAAGAACAAAAACTTACTGTCAAACCAAGCTCACTCCCTCAGCGAGCAAGTGGACACAGTGGAGGCGGGGCTCAAAAAAGAGTAAGATAATGCATTTATTTAATTCATTTATCTAAAGCTAAATGATACTTGAGCTGACTTGTTTCAGACAGTGATTATATTTATTCTTCTGAGGTACCAGAGAAGTTTGGAGACAAAGGACAATACACTTTGACAGAACACATTAGTATAGGTGTATAGGTTAAAAATCTACAATTTGAATAACCAAGTGGTAAACCCAGTTATTTGGTAGTTTAAATTGACTTGACTCATGCTTAAAGCTGTACCCCTGTGTTCCAGCGTCAAGACTATTGAAGAAATGAAAATTCAGTGGGATCGGTTTGGGACTGAGTTTGAAGCCTTTTCTTTGTGGATATCTGACAAGGAAAAGCAGCTGGATGCACTGAAAAATTCCACTTTGACTCTTGGGCAACAGATCACCACAGTCAAGGTATTGCATATTACAAAGCGCCAGCCCTCAAATCACGTTTTTACTTTAAATGAATAAAGCAAGCCTAAATCACAATATAAAAACGCTCCCAGTATCACTTAGACCGTCTCAACCAGCAACAACCTTTAGAGTGCAAAATTACATCCTATGCGGTTGCAGTGTTATTTGAATGCATGGGTGCAATTAGGACATATATGAGTGTAAGCCAAGGTATAATTTATTTCTATAAGAAATAATTCATTATTCCTTTTTAATTTTGTGACATGGCACACCCCTCTGCACTGCGAAAAAAAAATCAATATTTATCACCACTGGAAAATACTTCAATCTTGCCTACTTTATTTTTTGCCACTCATCTGCTTGTCCAGGCTGTGGGTACAGAGCTCAGGGACCGGGCTGAGGTTCTCTCTCAGCTGGAGGCAGATTCCCAGGCACTAGTCCAGTTTGTGTCTTCAGGCGAGGCAGCTCGCATCAAGGCTCGCCTGACCCAAATTGGCAGGTACTGGGAGGAGCTAAAGGAGAATTTGCAGCAGCTTGATGGGCAGCTGGAGGAAAGTTCTTCTCATCTAAAAAGGTTCAAAATGAGCCTGGCAGAGGTACTGTGGAAATTCTGATTGGAAGAGGGATTTATTGATATGTTGATGATGTTGTTATATTTATGGACATATAATTAGTTTGAATCTCAATTATCTCCAAGGTACAAGGATCTCTTAGTGAACTACATATGAAACTAGAGCATCCTATCAAATCTTGCACTTCCTCATCCGAGACCTACAAAGCTCTTCAAAATCACATGGTACTGAATTGTTTTTCCTTTCTTTTCTGTCCAACAATTTAGAACAGTTTTATACTCAATTATTAAGATAATATACAAGTGAATTACACAGCCTAATATAATAGAGAATATTTTTTCCTGTGCCAACCTTCCAGCTAACTGTGATGTATTGTTGCTTCCCAGGATGTCTTTCAATGCTTGGAAGGGCTGAAGGGAACCTTGCTGTCCCTGTCCGCTGGTGTCAGAAGACTCAGTGATAAGGAGCAGGCAGAGCGGACTGTGATTGAGCTACAAGCCAATTATGACCAAAACATGCAAGAGTCGAAGGACAAACAGAGCACTCTGGAAAACTTGCTTTCTCTCTGGCAAAAGTAAGACCTACTGTGCAGACTATAGTGACCTTGTGAACTACAGTGAACGTGTTGTGCCACAATCAAAAGTATTTAATGGTTTCAAGTCATGTAATTAAAAGATAGAGATATATTGGTATATATATAAATATATCTATATTTACTGGTATATATATATATATAAATATATATGTTTTTAATGTCTGAGGTATTTGTTTTTTGGTATGTTTCAGGTATGAGAAACATCATTCAAGCTTTGTTTCCTGCTTGGAGAGGAGTGAATGTGCTCCCAAGCCAGAGCCACATGGTCTGTCAGCAGACAAAACAAAGGTCCGCAGTGAGCTGCAGGATTTGAAGGTGCAACACACACATAGATACACACACCAAAATTTGAATGCAGGTTAGAAACAAGTGATTAAGAGAGGTGTGTTTTCCTTGCAGGCCTTGCACGGTGAGGTTCGGGGTCTTGAACCTGCTTATGTTGAATTGGTGTCACTAGCAACATCATTGTATCCCACTGCACCACAAGAGAGAGTGAAAGAGCTGAAAGAGGAGCTGGAGACATTGCAAAGGAGATTGCATGTTCAAAATGAAGCCCTCCCACAAAAGTAAGACTGCGCATTATTCAAAATCATATTTTTTCTGGTATTCACTCAAATGTTCTTCAAGACAGTGCCCAATAAGATGGCAATTGCAAAAACACACTGCAATTTTGCTTCAACAACAATAAAACATTTATGACTGTCAGTGTTTTGAATGGCAACCTTCAGTGTATAACAAATGCTAAGAATCTGTTGCAAATTCCGTTTAAAGCAGGTGTTGTCTTGACTGATTTGAATTTACCTGACATGTCCTCCAGGATACAAGAGCTTCAGAGCCACCTATTCCAGGTGGAGCAGTTTGACCAGGCCCTGCTGAAGTTCTCCCAATGGGGTGAGACAATGCTTTCAAATCTGCACTCAACCTCTCAAATCATCATTAACAACCTGCAGTCTGCTGCGAAGCAAGTGAAGGTAAGAACTACATAATTAACATATATAACAACACATAATTATTATTCATTTATCTATGCATGTATGTAGTCATGCCAGTGACTTTCAGTCAGTGAGAACCACTTTAAGAGCAACAACAAATCCTCTGTGAATTGACTTTGACAGGAGACCCTAGTGGCATTGCAGAACCAGTCCAAAGTGAGACAAAACTTGGAGCAGCAGACTGACAAGCTCTGTGAGTGCTGTGGGCCTGGTGATGCACAGCAGCTCCAAAGCAGAGCTGACAATTGTCTCCAGCCTTACCTGGAGGCTCAGCAGATAGCTGAGCTTCAGTTAGAGTGCCTGGAGAAGCTCGAGACTTTTCTGCAGACCTACAGTGTTGCAGGAGGTGGGTTGCGAGGTCTGAGACAGACTGTGGAGAGTGCTGGGAGCTGGGACCGTGGAAGAGTAGAAGAACTACAGCAGGAGCTTGCCACTATTGTCCCGGATATTAGTCATCTTGAGACTGAAGCCGTAACTTTGGACAGCAGTCTCTGCAAAAGCCATCTTCACATTTGTTCTGATGAGGGGTCTCATACATCATGCCGCATGCTGGCTGATTCAGTAAGTGCTGAGCTGGATGCAGTGAGGAACTTGCTTGGTACTAAGCAGAGTGAAGCAGAGGCCCTGGGAGCTCTGTGGACCTCATTTCGACAGCGCAAAGAACAACTCCTCAAATCTGTGGAGGACATTGAAGAAAAAGCCGACCACCAGAGCTTTAAAGAACCCAGCCTGCACGCCCTGCAACAAAGGTAATTGTTAAGGGTTAACAATTTTTTATTTGTTGGTCAGTTGTATAATTTATGACACACAGAAAGATTAAGACATGCATACATGTTATCCTTTTGATTGTCAGGTTACGGTTCTTTAATCAGTTGGAAGATGAGCTGCAATCACATCAGCATGAAGAGCAGTGGCTGAGAGACAAAGGCAACCAGCTCGCCCAGAGAGATACAGAGCTGGCTGGGGAGGTGCTGAGGGAAATCAGCCTGCTGGAGACCACGTGGGAGGACACCAGGAAGCTTATAATGGAGAGGTACAGCTGGAAATGAAAAAGGGATTATGTGCTAATAAAGAGAATACTATATACTTATGTGAAGTAAAACATTAACATAAGAAACGTACAAAATAAACGCTTAAGACAATGTATTTCTGTTTTTATCGTATTTTATAGTTCACTTATGTAAAAGCTGGTTCTTTCACTAACAGACAGGAGCAATGCAGTGGTCTTGTGGATCTTATGAGAGAATTCCAAACCCTGAAAACCTCAATCAGTAGTGTCATTGGGAGCACAGAATGCTTCATTGATATCAACTCCGTCCTCAAGGACCATGAGGAAACCAAGAGGTCACAAAGCAAGGTCTGAACACACATCTATTGATCTCACATTCAGATCATGTTTGAATGTAATCCAAGTTTTCTCATTCCTGCTTTTTTTTTTATTACTCTCAAATGTTTGCTGTCTTTTTTGTTGGTATTGTAGCATGAGGCAGTGAAGGCAGAGATGACTGACAAGCAGCATGAACTGGACCAGTTTTCCAGCAAAGGAAAACAGCTGCTTAATGAACTGAAGAAAATTCCAGAGTGTGATTCTCAAATGATGAAAAAGGATATTGACACATTGGTTGATCACTGGCTAGACGTAAGTGTGACTTCACCACAAAGACTGAATATGCAGTTCAATTGTTTGTTTTTACCTTTGTGGAGGCTAACCCTAAAAGCGCTGGGTCACAAATATATAGATAGATAGATTGATGGATTTATTTGCAAAATCTGAATATTTAAACACACAGAATTGAGCAAATCCAAATGACAGACAGTAATCAGTTGTGAGTCAAACAGGCACATTGGTAGGTAATCGGACCACAGAATTTGGCTTCTCAAATGTAAACATCTCAAAGGTTAATTTTTTATCTTGCAAAATTAGAATCACAATCAACATAACCAGATCCAATAACATATAAGAGCTGGTTCAGATATACTGATATAGAGATAGTTCAACAGTAAACTTTACTAGATGTTTGCACAATGTTTGTTGGCACTAAAGGGTGGCATAATGCATGAAAGCTTGATGCAAAAACCGAAACGTTTTAAAAAATAGTGAATGATTTAAATTGCTTTTCAGGTGTCTGAGAGGATAGATGGCAATGTTGAATGTCTGAACCAGAGTTTGGCATTGTGGGAGGAAGTACGTAAAATCGCTGAGGACATTGACAGCTGGACAAGTTGCTGTGGGATTGAATTTAGTGAGAGCCTGAACAACCTAAGCGATAGTCAGAAGGTGTCAGCAAGGCTGTCCACTTTACAGGTAAGTTTTCTGGTGTCTGTTTTGATTAACTATTTTGTTTGATTACATTAACATTGATGACTGATTGCCAACACACATTGCATAGCCACACAATGTTATATCTTAGTTAGTAGTTAAATAATACATGCTGTCCTTGTGTCCATCCATCATTAGGTGGAAATGTGTGAAAAGGTGCAAGAACTTGAAACCCTGCAGAGAAAAGTGTCAGAGCTGAAGCAGTACAGTCAAAGCCAAGAAACTCCTGCTAAATTACAGGTAATTACAGTGATTATTATGTTATTTGTTGAAAATTGAAAGTTCTTTTTCTCATTTACACTCAATGACCAAAAGTAGTTGCCCTTCTCCTGCAGAAGATGCAAGGACTCCTTTCCACTTTCATTTGTCACTGACAAAGTATATCTGTAGCAAACCAGGTTCATTCTTTGGCCATCACGTACCCTCAAGAGGATGGGTACTTCCAACCAAGTGCAAAAATAATCAATTAATGGTTGAAGGGATATTAAGGTGAAATTGTGTAAATGATCTGAGCCCCATAATCACTTGATAACATTTTGTATGAGTATCTGTGCTGCTGTCGAAGGAAGCCTTCCTCCATAAATGATTGACAGTTGTGCATAGCACTGATAAGTCAATGCTCCTTTTTTTTATACATAGTAACAGTACAGATCCATGAATGAATGCCAACATAAAATCAGTTTTCAGGGCTTTATGTAAAAGGAGTGTAACAGGTCACTGAGACCTTTCATTATTAAGTTAATACCGTAAATAATTTAAATTAGATGTTATACAACAACACCAGATAACATACTTTAATTTCAATTGTGTCAGGTGATGGAGAATGACCTGCGAAAAAAGATCAACACTGTTCAGAAGCTATATGAGCAGGCCAAGGAAAACTTAAGGGACTTCAGCGGTCAAAGAAAACAGATGGAGGACTACATCTCACAAATGTCTGCTTGGCTTAAACGTATGGAAGATTCTGTGATTTCTTCTCCCACTGTATCCGATCCTGAGGATATCTACAGAGTCAAGGTGAAGCCTAAATGATAAGTACATAGTTATGAACTTTCAAAGGTATGAGAAACAACTTTCAGTAGAGCAATGTAAAACCACACGTTGTAAGTACAACCTATGCTGTACCACCATGCAAAAACAATTGGAGGAAACTCTATTCATTCATTTTCCACATATATGTGTAGTCTGGCCACTGCTACCTTGCAATTTTAACTCCTTTGGGCTGGCACCCTAACCTACCAGTAGTTGTTTCTAATGCAGTCAAAAGCAGCCTGCCCACTTCAAAGCTCAATGCTAGCCCCAGACCAGGTCCACTGGAGGCATTTGGAGTGAATGTTCAACCATTGAACAAACCTTTTTAGTGTGGTCAAGGGGATAAGGCAAGCACAATTATTTCAGGATACCACAATATATCCCAGATCCCACCCACCAACCAGTCACAGTCACTAATGCAATTATCGTTTTTCAACTGCTATCACAAATTTGTGTGCTAGCCGCATGTTGGCTCCACTGAAGACGGTGGGCTTCAGAAATCTTTGGTCCGAGTCAGAGCAGTCTTGTGTATTTGAGAAATTATATAGAATTACACAAAGCTAGTAAAGATATAAATTTGAATCAGTAACTAACAAACTTGAAACATGTGTTTTGAAGGACATTCAGAAAGAGCTGCAAAATCAGCAGGGGAGCATTGATTCCACTCGGGAGAGCCTCAACACCCTTTGCAGAAAATATCCTTCTGAGGAGCTGGCTGGCTTAGGTTCAGCACTCACTGACCTCATCAAGACTTATGAGTCCGTCAACCAGCTTTCTGCCAGGACCCTGGCATCACTGCAGAACAGCATTCAACAACACTTTAATGGTAAGACGTCTTCTGACCAAATCTGTTGATCAAGCACTGTTCTCCTCACCCCATTATAGGGCATGTTAACGGACATATTTACTCAATTAAATTATTTGCTACACTACTGAAAATTTGTACCTACAGAATGGCAAAAAGTTGACTCAGGATTAATACATAATTTTTTATTAGATTATTACACGAAGTAGCTAGAACTCTTTTATCATTGGCACTATAGGAGAGGAAACTACATCTGGGAGAAGCAGGTAAAAACTGATGCTGATTATTGGGCACAAAGAGAGGGGTGGGAAAGACAGGGAAAGTGTCATGAAATTGTTTACAGTAAAGAGCAGTAACAATTACTGCAGGGAATTAAGAATGCATCAACGTCACTCATTCTGCACCATGAGACAGGACAACATTCTATACCTTACATATTCCTCCTGTACGTAAAAAGGGTTAAAATATAAAATATGCCCCTGAGAGTGCAATGGGTTCAAGCAGACCAGAACCAGCCACAATACATCATGCTAGTACCTGTTAAATAAGGACATGTCTCCACAGAAAGTACTACTTCTGCCATTGCAAGGTTACTTCATTCTATCTTGCTCAATATCGGATAGACTTTCTCTCTCTTTCCTTTGCTCTTCAGACCTTGTTCAGGAGTTCCATCGGTGGCTCTCAGAACAGAGGGAAATAGTGAAAGAATGCTCTGACAGATCTGGAGACACTCATATCGTGGACCGCAAACTTCAGAAACTGAAGGTAAAACTAATTCAGTCAATATGAAGTACCACAAGTCTTTTGTATAATGTAATGTAAAATTTGCCAACTTTTTAAAATTTAAACTGCATTCTAAGTACTTAGCGGATGCTGATGAACTATAGCTTTGATATATAAAAAGATCACAAGTTGCGGAAGTTGGAAAGATGACACAACCTTATGATTGATATGGATTTTCCCATAGGGAGCCTTGGAACGTGTGGAGGAGGGTGAAGTTCGTCTGACTCAAGTATGTGAGGAAGGGGAAAAGCTAATACTCCATCTTCCCAAAGCCAGTGCTGGGCAGGTCCAGCAGCACCTTTCATCCATCCAGCAGGACTGGGACAGCTTTGTAGAGCAGTGCAGACAGAACCAACAGATCCTGGAAGACAGTGCATCCCTAATGAAGGGGTAGGAGACTTGCATAAACCAGTAAAACAATAAAACAGTAAAACAATGCATAATCTCACTGTTTTTAAATGTGGTGTCTAAAAAAATATTGTAGGTTTGAGGGTCGCCTTAAGAAGCTGAGATGGTGGTTGGAGCATATGGAAAAGAGGATGACCACAGATTTGCACGAAGCCAAACAGCCTGGCCCTGAAAAGGTTGTGCTTGAGCAAGTGGAGGAATATCAGCAGGAAGTGCTCAAAGAAAGGTGCTGAATCTAATTAATGTCAGTATCAATAGTTAGGAAACACAGACAGACATTTCTTGTCTCTTCATGGGAAATATTGACAAAAGTAGCTTACACATGCAGTGTTGTCAGATGTCCCCAATGTTAGAACTCTCCATTTTCCAAAGCACTTTAAGCACAAGGCAGCATTTCCTTTTTTCCCCGTTTTCAATTTGTTGAAACATTGTACTTAATTCCCTGCAGGGATTCATTTGAACGTCTGTGTCAGGAGGCCCTGGCCCTGAATGAGGGTGGGCGAGGTGATGGTAGTGAAACAAGAGTGTCAGCTCAGCTGCAGTCACAATACCAGGCCTTGCTTAGGCGTGTGAGAGCGAGGCTACGCAGTTGCCAACTCACATTACAGGAGCAAAAGGCCTTTGAAGGGACTCTGCATACCACTTGGACCTGGCTAAGTGGAGTCCAAGAGCGTCTGGCTTCACTCAACAGCACAGTTGGCAATAAAGAAACATTGGAGAAAAGGCTAGGTCTAGTCCAGGTCAGTGAATAACATAGTTATCCAAACATTCGCCACTTGAGATTACAGTTTTTATGTCACTTTAAAAATATATAATTGTAAGTGGATGTTGATGATGACCTTTTCTTTTCTTGCATGATATGTAGGATATCCTACTAATGAAGGGTGAAGGTGAAGTAAAGCTCAATATGACAGTAGGGAAAGGAGAGCAGGTCCTGATGCACAACAAAATGGAAGGACAGGAGGTCATTTGTTCACAACTACAAAGTCTAAAGGACGCATGGGCCAATATGTTGATGAATTCCATGAGTTGCCACAGGTAAGAACTGACAGTGACATGCAGTTGTTGGATTTTGTATCCATCTTTGTTGCGAATAAATAGTTCAATTATGTTTTTAGCCGTTTGGAGTGGACAGTGGCCCAGTGGACCAGCTACCAAGAAAATAAAAGCCAAATGCAACAGTGGATGGAGTCAGTGGAGCAGGAAGTGGGGATAACTTTGCCTCCGCAGCCGGGCCTGAAAGAGAAGACCTCTTTGCTGGAGCGCCTTCGGGCCATCCAGGCTGATGTGGAGGCCCATGCAGCAGCACTGTCACGCCTAACAGACAAAGCTGTGGAGATGCACGAGAAAACTGGTGACCAGAATTTTGGACCAGAGTCAAGGGCTGAGCTCACTGCACACTTTGCTGATATTTCAGCAGTTGTCAAGGTGATTAATTGTTACTGGCAAATATTGTTTCTGCAGTCTTTTTTGTTTTTTTATTTGTATATATTGTAATTGAAGAAAGCATTTGATATGACTGTGAGTATACAGTTACAGGGCATTTTGGAGATCGTTTTTTGATACAGAAAGGGGGGCGGGCGGGGGGGTAGACAGAGAAAGGAAAGTGATGTTGTGAGTGAAATACACTGGTCAATGTGAGTGACCCTGGTCAATGGCTTGTACAGTCAAGTTATTGGGGATAAATTGTTTTGTTCAGTCAAAGTAAAGGTTTTGAGGCCACCTTGTCCCACTCCCACCTTATCCCACTCTTGATAATTGCCAAATAATCCAGAATTACAAGGATGACTAAAATGAAGATAGCTTAGAGGGGTTCTTTGTCTTGTAGTAGTTTACTCTTTTTCTTTCCAAAGGGTAAAGTGCAGTCCATGCAAAGTGTTGTGTCCGAGCATGAGCAGTACCTTGATGCTGTCAGAGATTTTAATGACTGGCTGATCTCAGCAAAGGAGGAACTCCAGCGGTGGTCAGACCTATCAGGAAATTCAGGCTCCATTAAAAGAAAGCTCTCCAAAGTGCAGGTAGGAACCAAAAAACTATATTTGCAATGGATATCTTTGCTACGTATATTATAAATTCATTTTGAAGAACTACTTACAACTCAGATCCTTGTTGTCTGTACAGGAGTTACTTGACTCCAAGCAGCGAGGCAGAGAAAGACTGAGGCGAGTGCAAAGGTGCGGTGCAGTGGCTAGAGATCACACTGGCTCAGGGGGCTTTGAAGCTATGGAGCGAGAAGAAGCAGCCCTGTTGTCATCATGGGAACAGTTTGAACGTGGAGCCCTGCAAACACGGGCTAGCCTGGAGACTGCCCTCTCTCAGATAGCCAGCTCAGAACAAGAGTTCAACACCCTATCAGCTAAGCTTGAGCAAGACCTTCAGGATTTCACCATTCAGCTACAGGACTGGCGTCTAAGGTTGTCCCAACCAGAGGGACAATATATTGGAGAAGAGGCTGTTAAGGGCTGGCAGATAGCAAAGGTAGGTCTGAGCTGAAGAAAACAATCAGGCCATTTTGTATAGATGAGTAGTGCATATGAAATACTAATGGTATGGTTGTTTTCCATTATAGGACACTTTAGAGAATCTTGTTAAAGCTGAAGCTACATCTGACAGCCTGAAGACTCAACTTAATGATCTGTGCCGATTCTCAAGAGACATGAGCACACAGTCAGAAAGAGTGTCTGCTCTCATAAAAGAATACAACAGGTGAGAAAACTGGAAACACAGTGACATATGGTCCAGTGCTTTCATTCTTGTCACTTAAACCCAGAAAAATCGTCCAACAGCTATGAGACAAATTAAACTAATTAAACTTTGTGAGGTGTTTATTTGATGTTGTCTGATGTGAGGAGACAATAAAATGATTTTCTTTCTGTATTTTTCAGTCTGAGCCTCCAAGCCTCTAGGGAATGCCAGAGCAAAGAGAAGCTCCTGGACCAAGTGTTCCGCTCAGCCTTCAGAGACTTTCAGCAATGGTTGGTCAATGCAAAGATCAACACAGCCAAGTGCTTTGATGTGCCACAGAATCTCAGTGAGGCCTCTGCTAGTTTGCAGAAGATTCAGGTAAAGCACTGAATATCAAAGATAGGATATTCATACACTGTTGCTTCCATTGCCACAGAGGGTACAAGTTTACAAAGACGTATCATTGCCTCCATAGAATTACAGTTTCCAGAGAAATTTCAGTTATTGCATTTCTTCATGCGTCTCTTCCCTAGGAGTTCCTGAGTGATCGTGACCAAGGTCAGTCAAAGTTAAATGCTGTTGTGGTGAGCAGTGATCTGGTCTCAACTATCGCTGCTAAAGACAGAGCTGATGCAGTTCGGGTAAAAGTGAACAGTGCCAGAGAAGACTGGAAGAACATAATGGCTAATCTTCACCATAGAGAAACAAGTTTACAGGTAAGCATCTAAAATTCCAAAATTGAGATCTTAAATCTTTCATATCTGTAGTATATTTATCGTAATACGTAAGTGTGAGTCAGTGTCACCCAAAATCTATGGTCTAGAGTCCTCTGTAAGTGAAATTGGTGTGTCAGGGCTCTCACAACAGTTTGTGTGTTTCAGAACCTTTTGTCTCAGATGAAGGACTTTGAGGCAAGTGCTGAGCCTCTACAGGGCTGGCTTAATGCCACTGAGCTGACTGTACAGGAAAGCAGCACACGGCTTCTTGATCTCACGGCTAAGAAGTTAGAGCTTCATAAGTTACAGGTACCACTGTCAAAAGTCCACTGATCTTGGAACATCACTCTCCATAAAGTCCACTCACAACAATCACACTGTGTTTACAAACCCAACCTGTCCTGCCATATGCAAAAGCTTACCATTCCAGCTCTGCTATCGAGATTCATGATTCCTAGTGTTTACTTTGTATCTATTCTGAAGAGCTTTGGCTTACTGCTAAACAGCTTACTTTATGTCTGTGACCAACTTTCTGCTCATCTATGCTGCTCTCACTGTACATGCTTGCACATCATCTTCTTAACACAATATCAATACTCACCTTATTGGTAACAGTAACATTTTTTTTTAGAATTATCGAACCTGGCATGTATTGACTATCGAGAGCTTTAGGTATAGTGACCCTAGCCACATATCTCATTTGTTCTCATTTGTGTCACTTTGCTGTCTCTAACCCTCTGGTTTATGTGTCTGAATTTAACTGTCTTGTGCCAGCTTGCATGCCTCTTTGGTAACCTGCTTGTGCTCTTCCAGTCTGTGCTAGAGGAATTAGCCTCTCAAGAGGTTCAGCTGAACAAGCTGAAAGAGAAGGCCCAGCTGCTGTGGGATGAACTTGCTGCCGGCAAGGGTTTTATGCACCGTGTCTCACAACTCTCTGCTCAGTACCTAGCATTAACCAACCTGACGAAGGTACAGTAATATACCAGCCTACCAGTCTGCGTGTCCACTGAGGCTTTTCTAGTGTTAGTCCTGCAGTGAGACAGAGGAATTAAAATGAATCAAGCTCTGATTTCATCTTAACATTATTAACAGGTGACAGTTAGTAAAGGCACTAAACCACAGTAGGTAAACACTTTTGTCAATGTAAGCCTTTGTAATACTCTCTTGTAAGGCTCTCTTTTCAACAAAAGCATATTAGTCATGAAGCAATCTGGAAATCATCACTGAAGCATCTAATGGCAATTTTCTGGTTGTGCCCCGTTTGTGATTCTGTAGGAGAAAGCTTCACGAATTGACCGAATAGTCAATGAGCACCAGCTCTTCTCTCAGGGGTTAAAGGAGCTTCAGAACTGGGTGGCCGACACTAGCCACATGCTGCAGACTTATTGCACCCCAACTGCTGACAAGAACGTTCTCGACAGCAGAATGATCAAGCTGGAGGTACAGAAGACCACTACCAATATTCAGGTATAGTGTCATTTTGAAAACACAAGTGATATTAATCTTATGTACATATACACGTGCCAACATTCTACTAGGCCTTGCTGAGTGCTCGTCAGGAGAAGGAGATCCAACTGAAGATGCTGATAACAAGAGGAGAGTCAGTTCAGAGAAACACCTCGGCCGAGGGAGTGTCTGCCGTTCGTAAACAAATACAGGATCTAAAGGATGCCTGGGATGCCTTTCTGTCCACTTCCATTCAGTGCAAAAGGTTAGTTCTCGGGTGGCACTATTCCACTGGCTCAGTACAGCATATTTTAATCATGCCATACTCAGATGGCCTCACAGCATTCTTCCCAATCATATCTCAAGGCTATGATAGTCTTTGTCCCAGTGTAAGTGTGTGTACTATCATCATATCAGCCTTAAGAGGCTTGTGAAAATCTGGGCCCTGAGCTTCTCCATTTCAGCCCTACTTTGGAGCAGGGACAAGCTGTGAGCGTACATTACGATTAAACATGTGTTGTCATGCAGGTGACAAAAGAGAAAAATGTCAGTTTGAAAAACATTCACTGATGCTGGGTCAAGAAATGAAAATGCCTATTGTCACTCCTCACTATTTCTTTATTGTTGAGAACTGTTGCGTGGTCATCATCATATCAAAAAAGAAAAGTACCTTTCTAGCAACATAAATGACCACAACCAGGACAACAAACAAAGAATCATTGTGTGTCTTTTTTTAATTTGCAGTCAACTGGAAGGTTCCCTGTCTCAGTGGACCAGCTACCAGGAGGATGTATGCCAGTTTGTAGCTTGGGTGGAGCATGTGGAGGAGAATCTTGATTTCATCGATAAACAGTGCCCAGCGATGAGAGACAAAACTGCTAATCTGAGCAAAGCCAAGGTAAGGACAATCTTCTCAGCCATCCCCAAATGTTGCTGTATATGATTTAGTATATTAATTAATTGTACCCATTTGATTGATGATGTAACCTATCTTCCCTGCTATTTCAGCTGCTGCATGAAGAGGTGCTCAGTCACAACACCCTGTTGGACACCATCACGGCAAAAAGTGCCAGTATGGCTGAGAACTATGTCACTCAGCTGGAGCTGCAAGAACTACAAGAGCGCTACAACACGCTCAGAGACAATGCAATGGTAATGAGCAGTACAGAAAGTGCACAACCATAGTAGACAATGAATATTATTTCATATAGATTTTGAATGAAATTATATCAATTTGCTGCACAAATGCAAGTCCAACAGTATTTGCTACTTGTAAACATTAGACAATTTATTGCCCCTTTATACCTAGTTAATGATAGATGCACAGAGTCCCAACGCAATTTGAATGTGAATTGATTTGAAGTTGCATGACTAAATACCAAAGCGACAACATCATGAAATGTTATTGTTTCAGAATGCAGTAGGCAAAGCAGAGGAACTTGTCAAAGCCCACAAGGAGTACCAAAAGGGCCTCCATGCGTTTGAGGACTGGCTGGAACAAGAACAAGAGAAGCTGGGCTGCTACACACAGTTGGAGGGTGATGTTGATATGTTGGAAGCAACACTCCAAAAGCTACAGGTTCATAATTATCAATCTTATGCAGTACTGATCTGTTAACTATAGCCTGAATTGCTATTTGGTTAATTTATGTAATATAAAGAAAATGTGAATTTTAAGCTGGCAAATGCTCAGACACATCTTTTTGTATTTATAAAGGAACTGCAGCTGCAATGCACAGAGGGCCAGGCTTTGCTTAACACCCTACTGGTGAGTCGAGAACTGGCCATTCCCTGGGGGTTGCCTCAGATAGAGGACCGAGCATTGGAGACAGTGCAGCAAGAATGGAGGCTGTACCAAGCACAACTGGCCGACACCCGGGCTCAGCTCAACAGTGCTTTGGCCAAGCTCAGGCAGATGGAGCAGAAGTTCCAGCGTCTTGACAGCTGGCTTAAGAGCATGGAGACCAAAGCGCAACTGCGGAACCATCGGCGGTCTGACCGTGCCACAAAAGATGCTCAACTACAGTTAGTAAAGGTTAGTATTTATCAATTTCATATAGACAGAATGTTCAAAACACCAATGTAATAAATCTGATGAAATCTACTGAAGGATAAGGGTTTTCCTAACATGACAAATAATCATCAATCAGAGCTGGCAGGAAGAAGTGCTGGTTTATCAAGAGGAGATGGAGGGCCTGAGTGTACTGGCTCAGCAGGTTCTAGATGAGACCCACATAAGCAGTCGGATCAGCACCAGAGCCACCAAGATTACTGCCCGCTACCATGCTCTGCTTCTGCATTTACTGGTAACAATCATTTAAACATAGCACACAGTGACCATTAGTAGAATTGTCTATGGTCTCTTTGATCAGTAGACAACATAGGATTACTTCACAAAGTGTTTTATCTTGATCTGTATTTTGAGATAATTAAAGAATGATATCATATTTGCTAGACAAAGTATTCTCAGTTTTTCATGTACCACTGTATTACAGGAGACCATCAAACAGCTCCAGGAAGAATTGTCTTGCATTGAAGAGGCACAATGTGTCTTTAGCAACTTCTCAGATTGGCTCAGTACATCTGAGAATAATTTCAGTACTGTGGCTATCAGTGTTGAAGTTGTGGACCGCTTTGCCATGGAGAGAAAGATGAAGAAACTTGAGGTACACTTTCCAAGGTTATTGGCAGATTACTCTCATTAGTCTCATATGTTGTTGGTCTATTTATGAACATCACTATGTTTGCCTCTCAGGCTCTTCAGGGAGACCTGGAGCAGGGTCACACTTTTCTGAAGACAATGAGAGAGAAGACAGAAAAGGCCATGGCATACTTGGAAGATGCTGAAGCAGAGAAACTAAAGGAGGAGGTTAACACGCGCCTTTCGCAACTACAGGAGCTAAAGGCATCTCTGCGCACAGAGCATAGCTCCCTTGAGAAATGTATCTCACTTTCCAAAGATTTTATGGATAAATACAAAACTCAGGCTCAGTGGGTAATGGAGATCAAGAACCTTTTAGCATCAAATGTCGAGCCCAAAGCTGAACTCTACCAGAAGAAGGCTCAACTAGCAAAGTACAAGGTAATTGTAATGTTCTATAATCACTTAGAATCCAGCGAAAGCAGTATAAAAACCTAAATGACTTTATCTGTCATGTGTCATTTCCATGTGTGTGTAGACCATCCAACAGACAGTACAGGCTCACGAATCAGCTGTGAAATCTGTCATTGAGAAAGGAGAGGCTTTGCTTGACACAGTCCATGACCTTACCATCAGTGATAATGTGAAAAAGCTGCAGGCTGACTACCAAGATCTCTGCTTGGTTGCTAAGGTAAGGATACTGCTCAGATGCTTGTGATATGTGCTGCTTATGGTGTTACAGTGATACAGTATAACAATATAGCCACACGGCGAGACCTACAGCACTTTGGGCCAGTATGGTATCATTAAATGCCAGACAGAGAGACACATAGCCATTATGGAACACATACAGAGAGGCCAGACTACCATCTTGAAAGCCGAACGAAACAGCATACAAAGAGAGAGCGAGAGAGGCATGGGGGGCCAGGTTGCAAGTTTCCTGAACTTCATGGCAGAATGGTGAAAATTCACGTATTGTAACTTGGCTTGTTGCTACTCTAAAATTTCCATCCTTGTGTGTTATTTCTTTTAGACACAGGTCCAGAGCCTGGTGGAGTGGGTGAAAGAACATGAGGATTACAACATCGAATTGCAAGAGGCAGAGAAGTGGCTCTTACAGATGTCCAGTAGGCTGGTCACATCTGACTCGATGCAGACCAGCAGTATGGAGATGGCTACTCAGCAACTTGCCCGACACAAGGTAAGAAACTGTACATGGTTGTGGTGAAAAAAATATTAACTCTTATTTTTGATTCAGGCCTTTATGTCAGAGGATTAAATCAATCAAAATACTTGTGAATCATGCCGCTCTTTAATGGGCCTTAATTTAGTAAACGCTAGCATTTAAGTAATTAAGTTACTGGGTAGAGTAACATCCAGTTTACCACTCTGTAATAACTCATATCATAATAATCAACTGTTTGTGTCACTACACCCTATTTGAACTGTTAACTGTTTTTCAGGCAATAATGGAAGAGATTTCTAGTTTTGAGGAACGTCTTAGCTGCTTGAAACAGAAAGGAGAAGACCTTGTCGCCAGTTGTACAGACCAAGTCCAAGCTAAGATCAGACAACAAGTCCAGACTCACCAACAGGGAGCCACAGATAGTTATTCAGCAATTTGCAGCACTGCTCAACGTGTAAGTATAATTCAAGAGTTCAGTCAAAGAGTGGTTTCTGACCTCTTACAGCTGTGGTTTCTGACCTCTTACAGCTGATGTGTGTGTGTCTACACTCATTGACGTGGTGACAGTCTAGAAAACCTGAGTGGACTGCTCAACTTGAATGTACTGCTCAACTTGATATTTACCTGTTGATGAAAATTATTTTGTTGTGCCATTATTATGGCAACATGAAAATGTATATATCTAAATATGTTTGTCTATCAATATCAACTTAACAAGTAATGGTTAGAAATGTAAGATATATTAAGAATATTCTTTGCCCTATGCATGGAAATTAAGCTCACATACACATCACCTTTTTTGCTATTAGAAATAAGTGAGAATAACATGTGGTCTGACCTCTACTTGATGACCAGGTGTACCAGAGTCTGGACCGGGAGCTACAAAAACATGTTAGCCACCAGGATACTCTTCAGCAGTGTCAAACGTGGCTCTCCACAGTACAAGAGGAACTTCTGCTAACTGACCAGGCACCCTCCGGTCTGCAGGAGGCACTGAAACAAGTAAAGCAATTTCTAGGCGCTGATGTTATAGAAAAACCTTAACCTATACATTTGTGGTATAATAGTTTTCTGCTACTAATGTCACCGCCAATACATTACATTACATACAATACAATAATAATCATGATAATACAATACATACAATACAATAATAATCATGATAATCCATTTGTAATCATAACTTTTTAATGCACAGGTAAAACTCTACAGAGCCCTGCAGGAGCAGGCAAGCACTTACTTGGACCTTGTGTGTTCTGTGTGTGACCTGTCTGATGACGCTGTGAAGGTGACAGCTGCTGAGGTCCAGCAGGTCAAACTCATGGTCAGTAATCTGTTACCTTTTTAGTTATACAACATCAAATTCAAATTGTTTTATTAGGGTGATTATATAAGTAAATCATCTTCATGTAAGTGTCACATCTTGTAACTATGACAATAATAACACATACTCCGTCTATATCCCCTTTATATTCATATTTAATTTCCCAAAGCACCATTTTTTCCATTGGGTATGATATTTGGCTGTGACTAGAGTTCAGGCTATGCTTGTGGTAATAGAAGGATACAATTTGGAAAAACTGCTAAGCCACTAAGTATTTGCACTGCACATTGCATTTTTATAATCAATGTTTTACCCTGATTTTTGTATTTTTTTAAACGATTACAGTCTTCTCTTTGAAAATGTTCTCCTGCATTAAAAACTGGAACTAGCTATACTTGTATGTGAAAATGTGCTTTTGCAGATAGAGGAGAGGATGTCAAATGTTCAGGAGCTTTCAGAGGGCTGGAGGGAAATCAAGGAACAGAAGCATGATCTAACCAGCCTGTTCCAAGATATGGAGCAACAACTCCTCAGCTTCTCCAGAAGACCTGCAGAACTGGAGACCAAGATAGCTCAGAACATGCTGACACAAGCCACGGTGCGTAGTAACACCACATTCATTACTTCATTGACAATACACAGAAAGTATATTGCTGATAAACATACATTACGAGCATTTGGCAGACGCTTTTATCCAAAGCGACTTACATTACATTACCACCCTACGCAATTGAGGGTTCGGTGGCACCTTGGCAGGGACTCGAACAGGGACTCGAACAGGGACTCGAACCGGCGACCCTCCAGTTCCCAAGCGGAAGCTCTACCCACTGAGCTACTGCCTCCCCACATAATATTTAGTTGTGATGCAGGTTTCTTTCACTGCATATATACTGCAGATTCTCTTTTTCTTCACAAATTACTTTCATAATAATATGTTTCACATATACTCTTACATGCATCATCTGGATTACTTGTTTTTCTTGTACAGTTCAGGAAACTGAAATTAAACTGAAATTAAGTTGGTAACCTTCCAACAAATCCTACTTGTTGAGGAAATCAGAACAATTACACAACACAATTACATAACATAATTAATCAATTCATTTAACATCCTATCTAAAATCCAGATATGATGGAGAATGATAGTGCTGCTCAAAAATTGACCATTTGATTGAACAAATGATTGCAATGATAGCAATGACATTGCACATGTATTAAAGTTACCATCCAATAAATTTACTTCCATGCAGGAATGCAGCCAGCAACTGCATTCGAAGCAGAGTATCCTGACCAAGATGACAGAGACTGTGAGAAGACTGACTGGGGGCCAAGACTCTCCAGACCATGCAGAACTAAACCGTCTAAGCCATTCCTGGCTGGAACTCTGTCACCAAGTTAACAAGCTGCAGAGCCAGAGAGAGGAGGACTTGCAAAGGTCTAAAGAATACCATGACTGCATCACTGCAGTGGAGGCATTGTTTGAACAGGTGTCCAAAAAGTGGGACAATTTGGCCAGGTAAATATGCAGATAAAGTATGCTTATTCCTCACAAACTACTGTGCCCTGCTCTCAACAATTACCCAAGACAAGATCTCAACAAAAAGATTTCAAACAGCCTATAGAGACATCATCACAGCATTCATATACTTCTGTCATTTTTTCTGTGTCATAGAACGGATGCTGAAAGCTCGTCTCAGCACTTGGAGGCATTACGAAAACTTGCTATAACTCTGGAGGACCAAAAAGGAGCCCTTGAGGACCTTAAGGACCAAAAACAGAAAGTCATCCATCATTTGAACTTGGATGACAAGGAGCTCGTAAAAGAGCAAATCAGTCACTTTGAGCAGCGATGGATGCAGATGCAACACCTAATTAAAAAGAAAATCCAGGATTCTGTTGTTACTTTGGAAGATATGAGTCAAGTAGAGGCTCGTCTGAGAGAGGCTCGGGACTGGGCAGAGGAGCAGCAACCTGCCCTGTCTGAGGCCATGAAAATGAGTCCTCCACCAGAGTTGGCACAAAGCTTCCTGTTTGACCACCTGAGCATTTGCAGTGAGTTGGAGGCCAAACAACTCCTACTGGCCCAGGCTATGGTGGATGCTGACCGGGTGTTGGCCCGTTTAGGTCTCAGTGAACGTCAACATCTGCAGCAGCTGATTGCTGACACACAATCTGAAGTAGAATCTCTGAGTGTGAAGATGGTGCAGCGCAGGAAACACCTGAGCAAGGCTTTCACTGAGAGGACACAGTTCCTTATGGCTGTCGGCCAGTCCATTTCCTGGGTCCAACAGAATGAGAAAAAGGCCCAAGCTGAGGAGTACATTGCTTTGTTACCTGATGACTTGGCCAAGCAGGTCCGAACATGTAGGAACATCCAAAGCAGTCTGAAAGCCTATCAAAGTGAACTAACCTCCTTGTGGTCTCAAGGGAGGGACCTGATGAGGGATGCCAGTGAGGATGAAAAGAATGAGATACTTTCAAAGTTGCAGGAGTTGCAAAACATTTTCGACAAAACATTACATAGATGTGGCCAAAGACATCAAGAGCTTGAAAAAGTACTTGTTTCGAGAAAGTATTTCAAAACTGATCTGGAAAAAACATGTCTGTGGTTAAAACAAGCTGATATTATCACATTTCCTGAAATCAATCTAATGGTTGGAGATGCTGAATTGGAAGCACAACTACTAAAATATCAACAAATAGTTGAGCAGGCAGTTGAATATGAGAACCTTCTCCTTATTGTGCAACGAGCTGGCCAAGAAATATTGCCCACACTGAATGAAGTAGATCACTGCTATTTGGATGAAAAACTCAATACCCTTCCTTTCCAATATAATGGTATATTAGCACTAGCTAAAGAAAAACGGGAAAAAATACAGCAGGCCATTTTTGCAAGAAATGAGTACACCTCTTTCATAGATGTCACTCACAAAGCACTGCTAGAGCTTGAAGAACAGTTCAATAATCTTGGTACACAGCCGGTAGGCTTGCAAACAGAGGAGGTTGTCAGATTACAAAGAGATTACAAAGCAATTCAGGCAGATCTTAGTAACCTGAGTTTAGCTGTGAGCGAACTGAACCAGAAAAAAGAAGGATTTCGCAGCACTGGTCAGCCATGGCGCCCAGAGGAAATGACCCAGCTTGTGAGCCTTTACAATGGCCTAAAGAGGTTGATTGAACAGAAAGTAGACCACTTGGAGGAAACATTAGAGTCATTTGAGGACCACAAGGCTATGGCTATGCAAGTTGATTCTGAGTTGAAGGCTACTAAAGAGCAACTGGTAAAGGTCAATGCAGAAACCCAGTCAGCTGAAGAGAGACTAAAGAACTATCATGCTCTGGCAGGGAGTCTCCAAAGTGCCAACTCTCATTTGTCTAGGCTCATGGAGCAGATGGACACTCTTGCTCCTCGTGTTGACCAAGCAGCCCATGACGCCTCCAAGGATCAAGTGGTTCTGTGGCAAGATGAGCTACGGTCTTTGCAGGCTGCAGTAGGGGACCTGATAGAGGAGTGTGAGAACAGGTTTGTCCAAAGTAAAGACTTTGAGACAGAGATGAAAAGGACTCTGGACTGGTTACAGCAGGTCAGGGATGAACTGGGCTGTGCTGTGATTGTGGATGTGAGGGTGGAGAAGGTCCAAGAGGAGATCAGGAAGCAGCAGATCATGCAGGAGGAGGTGCAATCCAGACTGAGAATTGTGGCTGCTCTCAGCAGCAGAGAGAAACAGGAGTACGTCAGTGCGAATGAGCTTGTTCCAACCCATGTGAATAAAAGCCTTGAAGAAATGGCAAAGCTGCAGGCAGATGTTCAAAAATCACTGAGCTCCAAACAGGTGATTATAGGCTTCATTATAGTTGCTTTAATGTCTAAATATTTAATTACCATTTTGTGAGCTCAGTATTTTAAGATTAATGAGTCAAGTCCATGAACTTCAGTGATAAATGCTTAATGCTCTTGTGGGGTTATTTTGGCATTTTTGGTATTTATTCATGGGTTTAATATTTAAAAAAGTACGTTAGTGCGCAGTTGGCCATTGACAAAACTTTAAAGCCCTGTATCTTACAATGGTTCTTGGGGCAGTACAACCTTATAATACTTAAGTCATGATTTGTTGGTAAATCACAACGATGCAGGGTGAGTCATAATTTTAAACCCTGCCATCTCCATACGAATGCAGGCCAGTATTTGTATTTTTATGTATTATACTGTATTTACATGTGAGATCCTTAGTCTCTTTTCTCATTTTCTTTTGTGTGAAGATTACGCTGGAGCAAGCATTGGTGTTGTGCCAGAAGTACCACTTCAGGATGCAGTCAGCATGTGAGTGGCTGGAGGATGCGGTGTCCTTCCTGCAACAAGCTAGCCTTGGTGTGGATGTAGAGAATTATGAGGAGTGTCTGCGCCAGCAAGAGGACATCATGGCCACAGAGCAGGAGTTTCTCATACACCTGGAGGAGCTGCAGGCTCTGCTGCCAGAGCTAGAGAAGCTGGTCAATCCCACAGCTAAAGAGCAACTTAGGGTGAGCGTGGAGTCAGCAAAGCAGAGGGGTGTGGAGGTCAGAGATCAGCTCCAGTGTCACCAGGATGTTCTTCAAAGGTAATTAAAATGAAACAATGGTGGTCTAGGTGACCTGGAATTTCTGTAATTTTGTTATGGTAAATATTGAAACTTTATCAATTCACGTTAACTGTTCTCCTTAGCTGTGTGGCCCAGTGGAAATCATACCAGGAGGCAAGACAGACTGTCATTGAGCTTATGAATGAGGCTGAAAAGAAGCTGACAGAGTTTTCAACTGCAAAAGCAGCCACAAGCCAAGAGGCTGAGGATAAGCTATGCAGTCACAGGGTATGGAGTGTCAATACAACTGTTATATTCTGTCAAAAAAATTTATGAATCTGCAATTAATTTACTTACTGCAATTAATTTACTTACTATTTAATTTTTTAGTCTCTTGTGTCACTTGTTAATGGATTCCAAGAGAAGCTCAGTGGTTTAGAGGAGCAAGCTGCCCAGCTGGAGATGGTCGGGAGTGATGCCAGTAAGGCCACCATTAGTCGCTCTATGACCACTGTGTGGCAGCGCTGGACACGTCTACGCAGTGTGGCACGGGGACGGGAGAGGGTGCTAGAGGACACAGCACAAGACTGGAGGACTTTCCGAGAAAAGGTACACAGCCGAGTAAATATAAAACTACTGTTACTCTGTAGATTAGGAAATATAGATCTGTGATAGTTGAACTAGTTGATACCTCAGATACTCCCCTCTTTATGCCTCAATGAAGTCTATTATATTGCTCTGTATTCATATGTATAATTTTGATTAGATGGTGAAGGTGAGGACAGTCTCTGATGAACTGCAGAGCCGTGTACCTGACAGTGCTGTGGAGAAGGCGTCCAAGGCCACTCTGCATTCTCTGTTAGACCAGCATGACTTGCTGAGCCAAGATTTGGAGAGAGAGCTCTCTTCCCTCACACTGCTGCGGCAGTATGCCTTAAGCCTACTACATGATGTGGAGGTGCCCTCACCAACAAATGACCAGGAGGAGCTACCAAGCTTGAAGGAGATCAGAGCTGTACAAGACCAAATGGAAAGGTAGTGAAGCAATTGCAAGGTTGTTGCTGTAAATATCAATTTAACATCCTTTTACGACAATGTCTTATTGTAATTGTAAGTAATATTGTAATTGAATTAGCCTAATGCCTAATTCAAATTGGGTTTTGTTTAAATATTTGTTGTAATTATGTACTTAAAATTTGTTAATTTTTTAGCACATAATTTTGCCCTTCAGAATACAAGTTCCTTTTTCTTTTTCTATACAGCCTCCTGACACAGTCTAGGGCCAAGCGTGCTCAGGCTGCTCAAGAACTGAGAGACAGAGAGGAAGTAGAAAAAGAACTTAGTGTTGTTAAGGCCTGGATCCAGGAGACCAGGGAGCTTCTTCTGAATCCCACACCAGACATTGATTCTTTACTGCAAGAGCTTGAGGTATATCTGCCATTTAGAAAGGGAAATCTCATCCTCTTGAATGTATGCACTGTGTTTGAAACAGCTACAGTACATCAAAGATTCTCTCCATAGGTGGAGAAAGCAATTAAAAAACCAACAGTACAAAACAGAACTTCAGAGACACAATAATTTTCACCTCAGAAAAGGGTTACATGGATTTTTATTTTCTTCTCTATAGGTTGTACATGGAGATGTGATCACTTATCGACAGAATGTGGAAAAATTAGCTGAACAGCAACAGAGCAAGTACCTGGATCTCTACACGATACTGCCCTCAGAGATCTCCATGCAGCTGGCCGAGGTTTCACTTGCACTGGGTGCTATTGAGGATCAGGTACTGTGTTCGTAAGAGAGCTTTGGACTTTTATAGTCCTTGATAGGCCTCTTAAAATTCTACACTAAATGTGTCATGTCACTGCTGACCAGCAACACTTATGTTGAAATATGTAAGGTTCTGGCTTGTGGCATTTGCTTATGTCTTCTTCGTGCTTCAGGTGCTTTCTAAAGAGAGAGAAATTCAGAAAACGAGAGACATAAAGGAGGACTTCAGTTCACGAATCCATGACATATCAGAGAAACTCAAAGCTATCTCTGCTAAATTAAAGGAAAAATCCCCTGATGTCGATCATGCCAAAGAAGAAGTCAAGGTGGGTTATTTGAAGGTTTGTTGTGTTTCGACTGCCTATTTAGCACAGTTGGGTTAGGGAGATGTCTCATTATCAGCTTCTTTTCTCAGAGCCTGGCTGACGACCTGGACTGTTGTGGACGTGCTCTCTCAGAACTGGATGCTGCTGTACAAGAGTTTGGCCGCAGAAACCCCCTGTTAGCCAAACAGCTAAGTGATGCCATCGGCAAGCTCTCAGAGATGCATCATCATACAACACGGCTAGCAGACTGTAGGAACAACTGGCTCAAAAAGGTTTGTATTTTTAGGTCGTCTGTACAAAGTATATCTTTTTTGCTCATGTGGTTGTCATTAAATGCTACTGTTTTTGTAAATATGTCACATTATCTGTGTAATTTATTCTTTTGTGTTATTCCCTTAGCACTATTTGATCTCTTTTTTCTTCGCGTCTCAGGCTATCTGCTATTTAGATGAGTATAATGAGATGCTGGACTTTATTGTGAGGTGGTCTGAAAAAGCCAAAAGCCTGGTGAGGGCCAACATCATTTGGAACTCCTCTGTTCATCTGCAGGAGCAGATTCGGATGTATCAGGTAGGTGTCCATACACGCATCCTCAAATCCAATTCTGTTCTGATATTGAAGATAAATAAATAGGCTTTTTTACAATGCGAATGGCTACCATTCTCTCTAGAGAAGTCACAGTTCATAAGGCCTTCATGTGTGCACTGCCTAATAACTAGTTGATTACCCCAGGAATTTCTCTCATTAACTGTGCATAATGAGCTTTCATAAGAGGAAGGTGCAGCTCTGCTGGAGGAAGATGCTGATTAAAATTTCGTCAAAGTATACATACTTAGCAGAATGCTACACATCTTGTTGAACAAATCACCACCATTTACATCTGTACAGGCTGTCCTGCGTGAGTCTCGAGAGCTTCACGGAGACCTTGAGTCCATGGGGGAGAAAGTGGAGCTTCTGTCTGAGGTGCTACAGGTTGAGTCGATGAGCCAGCAGGTGTGGGAACTCAGTCGACACACTGAGGAACTTCAGCAAAGTATAAAGACACGCTTGCAGAGCCTGGAGGATGCAGATAAGGTACGGAGAAACAACTAGTCTTTCTTATCTCTTTGTAATAATAATGATCCTATTTTAGACCATCTGATTTATCATTTAAATAAGATACTATTAATAATTGATGACATGAGCTGAGCTCTGTATTAGAGATATATATTTGAATTGTTTCATATGTCCTCAGAGTATGGAAGCCTTGGAGTATGAAGTGAAGGCCCTACATGTTGCTTTGGAGCAGGTCCAAGCAATGCTGACCTCACCAGAGTTGGCACGCCAGAGCCTTAAAGAACAGCTGGCTCAGAGACAGGTTGCAATATTGTTAAAATAATCCATAATTCTGTCTTAGACGTTATTATTAAGCACCAGGAGTGCTTACCTTGCACATTGTAGCTTGTTAAAAATTTCAGAGGTTGTAAATTTCACCTGTTTTTGCAGCGTCTGCTGGCAGATATGGAGAGTTTCAAGCAGCAGGTGCAGGCAGTGCAGCTGTGTCAGAGCACTCTGCAGGTCCCAGAGGAGGTGATGCCCAATCTTAGTATCTGCCGCACAGCTCTGCATCTGCAGCAGGAAGCCAGTCAGTTGCAGCACATAGCCATCCAGCAATGCAACATTCTACAGGTACAGTAGGTGGCACTATAGCTGCAGGAGAGTAATGTCATAGTGTTCAGTGTGGCATCTGACGTTTTGCTGACATCATATATTCATCTAACAAGTGCAGTTTATATAAATGTTTCTTTTACAGGAGGCAGTGGTGCAGTATGAACAATATGAACAAGAAGTGAGAGACCTACAGGGGCTGATAGAGGAAGCTCACCGTGTCATACAGGACCGACCAATTCCTAGTAGCAACATCCAGGAGCTGCAAGCCCAGATCCTTCATCATGAAGTACAGTATATTTATTCAGTTACTTTACTACATATTACTAAACTAATTCAAGTGTATCAAATCTATAACACATTTTAGACAATGTAGCATGTTTGCATAAACAATGGAGGGACAGTCTTAAATATTTCTCTGGTGTATATATCATATTGAAATTTGCAATAAAATGTCACATGAAGCTGATACCATTGTCCTTTTCAACAGGAACTCGCCCAAAAGATCAAAGGTTACCAAGAGCAGATTGCCTCACTGAACTCAAAATGCAAGATGCTGGCAGTGAAAGCCAAACATGCAACCATGCTGCTGACAGTAAGTGATGTGGAGTTACTGCCTGAGATGGACGAGGAGAAATCCAGAAAGTCATCGGCACAAGCTGTTATGGTAAGATAGCATAACACACTGATGACAATGAAGCTCTTTGTATTTGTAATGGAGTTTCCTAATTAATAAAGCATTGGATGAATATGGCTGTTGCTTATGGAGAGTTTTGCTTCCTTTATTTACTGCTAACTGAACTTCTTTGCTTTCTTCCTAACTGAATGTCTGTGTAAGGTGTTTTGTGATACTTCCATCTAAAATTTAGATAGAATTTTCCCAATCCACTTTGCATGTCTGATTTTCTGTGAATGTTTCCCGCATGGCGTCAGATGACTGCTGGTCGCTGCCACACCCTCCTGTCCCCTGTCACTGAAGAGTCTGGGGAGGAAGGCACTAACAGTGAGGTTTCCTCTCCTCCTGTCTGTCGCTCCCCTTCTCCCATTACTCACACTGAAGCCTCTATGAGCAAGGTATCTTCCTATTAATTTCCTTTTTGTTTTTTTGTTTTTTGCTGGCATTAACACATTGTTCTAGTCTCTGAGAAGAATAGCATGAATTCATGGAATCCCCTCTACTTTTGTGTTATATTTTGTTTCTTAATGAAGAAATGGAAGAAAACAACTAATATGATTGATGAAATGCTCACAGGGCTTGACATAAAACCAGCCACCAACCACCTCTTGCCAAGCATTTCATGAAATTGTTTAGCTACTACTAGTGCTGTTTGTGTGTTTTATAGCTGGGAAGAGGAAAACTCACAAGAGCTCCCATCCAAGAATTATACGACCCTACATTTGAGTCTGTGGCCAACTTAGATGACCTACAACGCTCATGGGAGACATTGAAGAATGTGGTATGTGTATAATACAATCCATCTATATTCTTTATTCATTCGCAGTGAATTTGGTCGCAAACTTCATTTAATTTTACTATGAAACTACATGATTCACTTCAAGTTTTCTTTTCATACAGTATGGACTTTGTAATTTACTAGCCTCATATATTGACTTAAATATTTGACCTAGTTGTTCTTTGGCACTGTGAAGTGGACAAAATCATCAAAATTATCTGACTGGAAATTGTAATCTTGGCCTTAATTACATTAACTTGTCTTACATGTTTCACACATTCAACAAGTCCTACATGTAAGATTAACTGTAAGCAATGCTGGCATCAGTATGTTGTTCATTTTACGCCTTTGTGTCTTCATTTTTTTAATAGATCAGTGAGAAGCAGAGATCACTGTATGAAGCTCTGGAGAAACAACAACATTATCAAGGTTCTCTGCAGTCAATCTCTTCTAAAATGGAGGCTTTGGAAGGTAAACTCAGTGAGCCTTTGGAGGCAGATAAAAGCCCGGAAAGCTACGTGAGGGCCCATGAGGTAAGTCAAAAGTTTTAGAACAGATAGAAGTGTTTGATATATTAATGCAGTGTATTTCAACCACAACAAAGGTTTGCGGTTGAAAAGGTTGAAAAACACTGTATTAATGGATACAGGCAGTTCAGGAAGTGTACAGGAAACTGCAAAGCATTTTATGTTAATTTAACATTTCATGCCTTCCATTATCCTCCTCTCCTATTATTTGAGTTTCACATATCTGATATTTTCAGAATGATAATTTAAACATAACAATATCTATACAGTAAGTTTAAAAAACAGCATATCACTCTGATCAGCATAATATATGAATAATAAATGGAGTAAAACTGCATATATCTAGAACACTGTGTTTTTGTTTTTGTGTTCTAAGGATTTGATACAAGAAATTAAGGGTGTTCAGGAAGAAATAGACAAACTCCAAACAAGCTTCACAGAGGATCTGGCCTATGATGCTGTGGACCCAGACATGGCGGACCAGCTTGCTATGCAATCCTCACTGGCAGTTTTAGCTGAACGGATGGCCACCATCCACATGAAGGCCTTAGGGAAACAGCAGCTATTGGAAGTAAGTTTCGTAATAATCATACTAATCTCATAAATACAGATCGAGCCAAATCTGTGTTCTTTTTCATTTCGATGATCAAATAAACATATGTTCTTCTCAGTTTAACACCCTGAATTTCGTTCATTAGACAAATAGACAATACTCTTATGTAATGGGAACATTTCATTTTACATTTAATTAGCTTCCTCTGTTTATGACAAATTAACAATTGATCCACAAGTCAAGTAATGTTGGTTTGATAGATGAAATACAAGAACAAATTCAACTTTTTAAGTTTTCAATATATTTGTTAATAATAATAACAACAACAACAACAATAAGAAGAAGAAACGTATGCGTTAAGTAAAACTTGTTGTTTGTTCCAGGAGCGTGTTAGTGATCGTTTGGAGGGTCAACGTCAGGAACAGGCCATACAACACTATCAAACACAGGCGAATGAGTTAGACCAGTGGGTGGTCCATACACGCAGCACAGTCAGTTTCATTCTAGAACCAAAGGTTTTGGGGGAGGCGGAGGACCAGCTTGCTGAATGTGAGGTAAGAGCTCCCCCTAGGGTTCACTCACAGCAATTCTGCAAATTTAAATTGTAAAGAATATCAGAACAGACCAATGAAAGGTTACTATAAGATATACAGTGCATGTCACAGTAAATTGTCCGGAATCAATGTTTCTGTCTTGTACCTAGGCTATTTCAAATGCACCATTGTATCATTTCCACCCCTCTTGAAATGTTATATCCGTTTTGCTTATGACATATGGATCATCACAGGGGCAGAGTCCTTTTATTAGGTAAACAAGAGTATTAGTGGCGTTACGGGGGGAAATAAGACGGTCAGACTCCTAAGCAACTGTAGCACTAGTCTTAAGAAGATTATGCCTGTTTGCAGCATAGGGCTGAGCTGTCAGGGGTTTCTAGGTGATTAATAGATCCCAGTGCTGGGATTGGTGTTGGTCACCAAGCTGAGCCAACCTGCTTGAATATCCAAGTAGGGGAATCCTCGACAACGGGGCGGGAAGGGTGAGGGAATCTGGGAGAGTCATGCTCTGCCATTGCAAAAGCTGTTGAATATTCTGATTGGGAGAATAATGCTAGAGGAGCATTCACTTATGACCTTCTCTTTTAAATCTAGGCTTTAACAAAGAATGCATCAAGGTCGACTGCAGATGGAAATTGCTTTAGATTCTAAACAAAAACGTCTATGTAGCAGAGCATGGAACCCAAGGATTAGTGGTGATATATTATGTGGGAGAGGTGGGCCAAGGATGAAAGCCAAGAGAGCGCTCTCCTGGTCCCGTGGCCAGGGAAAGCTGCTGGAGTAGGGTTTAACAAGACCTTGACTCCGTGATTGACTGCCTCTTTTTGGTGGGTCTGATCTGGAGCTGTTGTCAGGAGGTGAGACGTCATGTTTGATCTTCCATCTCTCCTCGTGCTACTACAGAACATGCTGCTAGAGATTGAAGAGAAAGTGCTGGCCTTGTCGGAGCTGTCTATGCACAGCGAGAACCTGCTGCTGGAGGGCCGAACAGAGAAGAGAGAGGAAGCTGAGCAACTGGCCAATAAATTACACACGTTGAAGGGTGGCTTGTTGGAGTTACAGAGAATGCTACAAGACAAGCAGATCCGCATCCAGGTGAGGTGGCAAGATTTCTACAAATGTTGACATGAAGATTTTTTTCACATTGACATGATTCCTCAGTTGTGTTCCCGCTCTAGCCATCCATGATGCAACTCCACATGTCGAACAGTAAACTATTTCAGATAAAATCTTATTCCAAAATGTTTTTCTTTTTATCTGCTATGTCAGGGTTCACTGCAGGAACAGGAGGACAGTGAATCAGATTCCAGTCTCTCACAGAGCCCTAGCGTGCAGGACTGGCTGGCGCAGGCCCGGACTACACGTTCCCAACAACATCAGGACAGTCTACAGAGACAAAGGGTACTTTTAAATCTATTTTTCCTGTTGTTTCAGTACTTTGCAGCAAATTGGAGAATGTTCCTCAACAGCAAAATATTATTTTATCCTAATTTAAGTGAAACCTGAAATTCTCCCTTTTCAAATCTCTAGGGCACTATAGCATATGGCAGTAGGCTTGCTACCATTTGCATTCATGTATCTGTACAACACACAATTTTACCATCATTACCACCCAAACATTGATTCAATGTGGAACTCTTCAGTGGTTGAATTTAGCAGTGATCAATAAACTGCACATCCTAACCATTATTTTTTGTTTCATCATTAGGAACTAGAGGAGCAATTAGCAGAGCAGAAAAAGCTTCTCCAGTGTGTTGCTAGCAGAGGAGAGGAGATCCTCATCCAGCAGGCCTCACCAAGCAGTGCCAGGTAGTCATATTATGCTGTCAAAAACAGCAAAGTTTAGTTTGATAGTCATACTGTGGCAATATTCCTATGACAGATTGTTAATAATTCTTTCATTTTTCTTATACTGTATATAGTACAACAGAGCCATTTTCATCAGCAGCTTTGGTCGAGAGGGAATCTCAGGCTGCACGGGAACAGATGAAGCAAAGATGGGAGAGCCTGAGATTGGAGCTCAAAACCAAACTGCAGCTCCTACAGAAAACTCTGGAGCAGGACCACAAGCAGCCTGTAAAAACCCTGTTTTATTAGTATTGGCACTGATATGAGCAATAGTGTAAAATGCTGTTAAATTCATGATGGTGATGCTCTCCACTTCTTGCAGGTTTTTTCCAGGCCTTCTCGTGTGACCACTGCTGGGTCATTGTTTAAAGGAGAGACTGAGGCTGATAAATCCTCACTGAAGTCTCTTTATGACACTTTCAGACAGACAATGGAGGACATGACTACTCAGGTTACACAATTTCTAGAATAATACTATACACATTCTATTGCATTGTAAAATATTAAGTTTGTGGAAGGAAAATTCACAACATTCCTCTGTGTATGAAGCCTGGTGGTGGTGAGAGACAGCTGGGACAAATGGAGCAGCAACTCTACACAGCTGTGTTATCCACCACCTCATGGCTGGATGGTGTAGAGAACTGCGTCTTCTCTGGCTCAGTGCTTGTGGCTGAAAAGGCAGAAAAACAGCTACAAAAGCAAGAGGTACACTGGCTTATCCTGCATTTCTTTTTCAGTTAAATGCGTGAGTTATTCCGGTTAATCTAACACATCCTGTCTCTGTAGACCTTGGAGAATGATGTGAGGCATGTTATGGAGGAGGTGAAGCTCAGCAAGGCTGTGCTAGCAGGGTCTTCAGGGCTGAAGCATGATGACCGGGCACTGCTTGAGGACAACCTTGAATGCCTGAAAGAGAGAATAGGAGCCCTGGGTTGTGCCCTCGGACAACGTTGTGACAAAATGAGGACAAGGACACATGAACTGACAGCATACCAGGTTCACTTAATACTATGTATTGTTTGTTGTTCTTATTTGTTTTCTTGCCTGGAAAAATGGCCATTATCAAACCAAAATGCTCATTGTAAAATCTGTCTCTGTTGTGTTTACAGACGGAGTTGCACCTCCTCCAAACTGCCTTAATTGAAACCAAGTGCCAGATCCTTCAGAAATTAGCTGGGGCTATGGATAGGCCAGCATCAAAACAGCTGGAGGTAATGCGTGTTTTGATACAGACAAGCATTGACAAGCACACACACATGGACACACTACTACTAATAATAATCCTCACACTGTTATATCATGACTTACAGAAAGCAAAACAAAAACAAAAATATACTCATCATATTGCCATCTCTCAGGTCATTGCCAGTGCAGAAGACATTCTGAAAGACTTTGAACAGAGGATCACAGAACTTAAAACCAGAGGAGCAGCCCTACAAGTAGATCAAATCTCAACAAACAAACTCCTAAAACTACAGGTACTGAACAAAACTGACAGCTCTCAATGAAAGTTCCTCATGTAGTGAAAGATGATTCACAAACATGGCGCGGATTTTCAGGATTCTTATGAGGAGCTGGTGATGACAGTGGGTTCTCGGCGTAGTGGATTGAACCACAACATGGCCCTGAATGATCAGTTCGAGCGTGCACTGCAGGATCTGACTGACCTGGTGGACACAGCTAAGGACAAGATGGCAGCGGATCAAAGGATTGTTGCCAGCTCTGTGGAGGAAATCCAGAATCACCTGGACAAACATAAGGTTTGGTTTAGCAAATATTTATTATCAGCAACGTGAAAAATCTGCCGATCCATTGTAATGATGGGAACAGAGAGAATTGTCTGTTGAAGATTGAAACAACTGAAAAAGTTGTTTCAATCTTATATGAAAATATGTATAAAGAAGTAGATTTTCTTAAAGTTGTTTCTGTGTATATTTGTATCTGATTGTCTTCTTTAGGAATTTTTCCAGGGTCTGGAGTCCCACATGATTTTAACAGAGACATTCTTCAGGAAAATCAGTGGCCAGGTCCTTCCTAAAGAGAGCCAAGATCTGGAGGACATACTAGCACAGGCTCAGTGTGTCCTCAAAGAGGCACACAGTAAAGGTGTGGAGCTGGAGTGTATCTTTGAGGTGAGAAAGACAATGTGAACCATAGCTTTTTAATTGCATTTTTTCTACATAAAAATGATGATGTAAGTGTGGTAAGTTTCAAGACCAAGACTAGCATTATTGACCATATACAGTGCAATACAGATGAAGATATCAAGTCTTGGCTACAGGTGTCTGCTTAACTGTATTTTCAAGCAGTAAATGTGTAACAACCCCTTCACTGCTCCAAAAAGTGTTTATTTATTTGTTGTTTAGATTTATTTCCTGAAAAGCCCCATCAGTTGAATTTGGGAGTAGGCAAGTTCTTGATAGGCTGAGGTGGACTCGTCACAACATTCCAAATTCTGTGTATTCTTGTTTTGTCAGACGTGGTGCCACTTGGTGCAGGATTACCAGAGTCTGATCCAACAACTGGAGGCAGTAGAAGGAAGTATACCCTCAGTTGGCCTGGTGGAGGAGACAGAGGAAAAGCTCATTGACAGGATCTCGTTGTATCAGGTGCATGTTAACACAAATGCACATTTTAACACTAAAAACATAAGTAAGCACTAAGCAATCACGGATGGCAATTGCTATTCTTTTGGGGTATAATCTGAGCCCAACAAGGTCTAAATTGGATTCACAAGGCTTAAACAAGCTCAAATTTTCCAGCCGGACTTCCTCAACTGGTGCTCCTCCTGTTTATTCTTCTAAATAGCAGTTTTCTATTCACTGCCTTTTCTGTACAGGGTCTGAAGGGGGGATTGACAGAGTACCAGCACAAGCTTCACCAGGTACTAGAGGAGGGTAAGCAACTGTTGCTATCAGTGTGCTGCCCTGCTTTGGAGAATCAGCTTACATTGCTGGGGGAGAACTGGCTCAACAACACCACCAGAGTCAACAAGGAACTACAACGCCTTGAGTCCATCCTCAAACACTGGACCAGGTCAGACACACTGATACCGGGCTATTTAAAAAAAAAAATTCTATAAGGGTTGATAATAGTAAATGCATTTTTGAGCACATTTTTTGTGGTTTTCCTCAAGGTATCAGAGGGAGGCTACAGATCTTACAGAGTGGCTGCAATCAGCCAAAGAGCGTCTGGAGTTCTGGAACACCCAGGCAGTCTTAGTACCCCAGGAGCTGGAATCGGTCAGAGATCATCTTGCTGCATTCCTTGTGAGGCCAAAGACAACTTATAATTTTCCCCCTATATTGATTAAGAAAGTCAGGCTCTTTTCCAGCAGCAAAATATTATAGATGTTGTAGCTGTAATTATACTACACTAGTATAATAATATACTGTGTATGTATGTACTGGAAGTTAATCATCCCAAACTTTCCTTTTGGTAATATACCAGTTGATGCTTTATGTCATTATTTGTCTCAGGAGTTTTCCAAAGAAGTTGAAAGCAAGTCCAATCTTAAGAGCTCTGTAGTAACCGAGGGCAACCAGCTGCTAAGGCTGAAGAAAGTGGACACTGCAGTGCTGCGGTCTGATCTGGCGCGAATTGACACTCAGTGGACTGAGTTGCTCACACGCATCCCTGTGGTCCAGGAAAAGCTGCATCAGGTATTGTGACATGATGCTTTGAGGCTAATAGAATTGTGTCTTTGTGCCACTTCAGTCTGAAGTTATCATTGATTACCTTATAACCAGTGGCATGTTGGTTGTTTAATGGTCTAATCAAATGTACTTTTGTTTTGGTTAGATACAAATGGAGAAGTTGGCCTCCCGTCATGCCATCTCTGAGCTGTTTAGTTGGATGTCATTGATGGAGAACATCACTGATGAAGATGAGGAGAATCTTAAGAGCGCAGTTGGCTCAAATGTGATTCAGGACTACTTACAAAAGTACAAGGTACATAACCTTCCAGTTACATCAAAGACTTAAGGCTATTTAAGTTTATGTGAAGAACTGATAAACTTTTCTGATATAGATACATTTTATGAATTGCAGAAGTGAACCCATCACTGGTTATCAAGATACAATTTCTGAAGACCTTTCAAAAAATCTTTATGTAAATAAAAGTTGGTTGTTTGTGTTTTATTTAGGTGATTTACCCTTACTAACCTGATTATAATGTTAATGTGAGCTCTAACTATACAGATGTGACATTGTAATTGCTTCTTCTTTCCAGGGCTTCAGAGTAGATTTAAGCTGTAAGCAGCTGACTGTTGACTTTGTCAACCAATCAGTGCTGCAGATCAGTGGTCAGGATGTGGACAGCAAGCGCAGTGATAAGACAGATTTTGCTGAGCGTCTTGGAGCAATGAACCGGCGGTGGCAGATACTACAGGGCCGCATTAATGAGAGGGTGAGGTCTAAGCCACTGAAATTAATAATGAAATTCATTAAATAAAGAAGGGCCACCATCAACATTCAGCTGCACAAAATCTCACAGAATCTTTAACTTTTACATTTCCAGATCCAGTTCCTGGAGAACCTGCTGGAAATGTGGCTGGAGTATGAGAGTAGTGTTCAAGCACTCAAGTCCTGGATGGCAACTCAAGAGGAAAGGCTAAAGAGGAAACATAGGATAGAGGATTTGACATCTGTGCAAAATGCTCTGAGGGACTGCCAGGTAGGCTTGTCTCACTCTTTCAGTGCTGATATATCAAAGTTATTATTTCCTTACCTGTTGTTATTATTGAACCCTTTTTTATCGTCGTAGTCTTCATTGTGTAAAAACATTTCATTAACTTTTTTAGGAAATGAATGAGATGGTGAAGGAAAAGGAGAGAGATTTAGAGAGGGTGGAGGAACAGGGTTGTGCCCTTGTCCAGAACAAGACTGATGAGGCCTGTGCGATTGTCATGGAGACGCTTCAGGGTGTCAATCACACCTGGGCTAACCTGGACCACTTGGTAGGCTCCCCTGTTCTTTCACTGTGTATTTATTGTTCTACTTGGCCTTGGTGTTAGACATTTTTTTTTCTATTCTGTTCAGTTGTGCTCTACTCTGGTCTTTACTGTTATTCTCATCTTGTCTGGACACTTTGCTGGTCAATTTGTGTGTTTTATACCTCTTTGTTTCCACAGATAGGACAACTGAAGATCAGCCTGAGCTCAGTGCTCGATCAGTGGAGTCTATACAAGCAGGCCTCTGAAGAGATAAATGGCTACCTAATGGAGGGAAGGTACTCTGTATCTCGTTTCCGCCTCCTCACAGGATCTCTGGAGGCTGTCCAGCTGCAGGTGCAGAGTCTACAGGTATGTTTGATTTGTTTTCACAAGATATTTTTGCAACACTGTTACCAAGATAAATGTGTTTGCAGTTGCTGTTTTTACATTGTACCTCAGTATAGAAACTGTTTGTGTTTCATTATTTATGTAGTTATCATTCCTGATGGTTGATGAGTTGAGCTCCCCATTATGTGTTTGTCTGTTGTGAAGGATTTACAAGAGGAGCTAGAGAAACAGGAGAGCAGTCTGAGAAAGTTTGGTGCTGTGACCCACCAACTGTTAAAGGAGTGCCACCCATCAGTGTCAGACTCCCTCAATAATGCCCTTAAAGACGTCAATGCAAGGTAACCAGATGCCTCTCTCTTCTTTTTATCTCAATCTTGAAATAATAAAAAAAATTATAATTCTCCAAATTATAATTCATAAATTGAAAAAAATCCATTAGATGACAAATGCTAAATTGTTCTCTCTTAGTGGACATTTTCAAATATGTGATACCTCTGGCCACATTGCATATTATATAAAATGTTCCAGTGTTTTTTCCCTAAACTTTCAAAAGCGAAACATCTGTCTTGACATTTTCAAATCATTTGCATGTTTACAGGTTTTAAATAGTTTTTCCTGTCCATTTCATATTTGCACTTAGATGGAGTAGCTTGCTGGAGGAGATTGCAGAACGTCTGAGCTGTAGCAAAGCTTTGCTGCAGCTGTGGCAACGCTACAAAGAGCTATATGAACAAAGCTACAGCAGCATTCAGCTGCAGGAGAAAAAGGCAGACCAGCTCCTTAAGACTGCCTGCAGTAAGGACATTGCCGATGAGGAAGTTTCTGACTGGATTCAAGAATGCAGCGTGAGTGAGGTGTTCACTTTTTTGAGTACCAAGTATTGAGATAAAGGTTCTACATGATAAGATTATATTTATATATACTTTATATACTTTACATATGCATGTTTCATTAAACACATCTTTGATTGATTTTTTTGCTTCATAGTGGCAAAGATTTCTTTCACAATCGCTCTGAACGTCTTGAATTGAATATGTTTCGTGTAATTTTACCAAGCAACAGTTCTATGAGGTCCAATATGTCTCCACGTACATGTACATCTAATTGTTTGTATCTTTTGCATTTGTCACAAGTTAATAAGTTGATTTAAGTTCCATGTTTTGCCTCAGGACATGCTACGGTCCCAGGCACCAGTGCAAGCCTCCCTGCAGGTTCTACGAGAACTGGGGGATCAGCTGAAGCAGCAGGTGGACACATCTGCAGCTTCAGCCATCCAGTCAGATCACCTTTCCCTCACCCAACGCCTGGCTGCAGTGGAGCAGGCCCTTACCAGACAGCTCACCTCGCTTCAGGTGAAAGAACAGATCATTTTCATAAAAATTGCCCATTGCAATAAAATATCTGAAACTAAGTAATAGTAGCAGTTATAGTGCTTGTGGATACTGAATCATGAAGTTGGTTAGATGTTGAATTTTTCATTGGATGGTTGATCTTCTTCATCAGACTGGAGTTCAAGACTATGAAACCTTCAATGACCAGCTGGATTGTTTGGGGTCCTGGATAGTTGAAGCTGAGGAGGCTCTGAAGATACAGGATCCCAATGGGTCCACTGTTCTCACGGTCATCCAAGATCGCATGCAGGACCTCAAGGTAATGTTTGTGTCACTTGAAAAAAACAAAATACAGATAGTAATATTATTTAAATACCACATTATACTTTTGTTCCTCTACAGAGACTCATGCTGAAATTCAGCAGTATGGCCCCTGAACTAGAACGTCTAAATGAGCTTGGTTATCGGCTCCCTCTTAATGACTCAGAGATAAAGCGCATGCAGAACCTCAACAGGAGTTGGTCAACTGCCTCAGGACAAACTACAGAGAGATTCAGGTATGGAGCAAAACTATTACCTTGACTTTAAAATCATTATTACATATACAAAATATACAGAAAAGTCACCACTCAAAATGGTGGGTATAACTCTGGTTCCTCTTGGGTACTTTGCAGCAAACTTCAGTCATGCCTTCTGCAGCAGCAGACCTTTCTGGAGAAGTGTGAAACATGGATGGAGTTCCTTGTTCAGACAGAAGAGAATCTGGCAGTGGATATCTCTGGAAACTACCAGAGTTTGATGGAGCAGCAGAAAGCCCATGAGGTTAGTGTCATTTTTATGCAAACAACGCTGAAACAGCCTCCCTCAAACTTATAATTTCAGACATTGTGACATAGTAATATCAATACAGCCTTTTCTATACAGCTTTTCCTGTTCATGATCACAGAGACACATGATCACAGAGACACATAATATGGTGTCATATATACAGTATATATATGGTGAAATATATAATTTCCCCTCGGGGATCAAAATAAAAATACAGTAAATTACCTTTACCTTTATCAAATAAGATCTCAAAATTACAACTGAAATTGTATCAAGCCTTCAAGTGATTGATAAATAATCAACTCATTTATGTGTTGTGTCTCTCCCTTCACTGTACCAATGAGCCTGAATTTTTTTGTCCCCCAGTTATTCCAAGCTGAGATGTTCAGTCGCCAACAGATCCTCCACTCTATCATCAGTGATGGACAGAAAATGTTAGAGCAGGGTCAGGTAGATGACAGGTAAAGTAAATACACATTTACTGTATTTCTAATAAATACTAAAATAAAAATTACGCAAAATTCTTTGTTGCCATATCTTCCAAATCACAATATTTTGTTGTATATTTTATTGAAGCAAGCACTTGACATGACAGTGCGCAGTTTAGGACATTTTAGAGATCGTTTGTTATACAGAAAGAGGGGGGAAAGGAAAAAAGGTTGTATAATTATTATTGTTGTTGTTGTTTAAATCACAATATGTCTACCACCTGCTGTAGAGATGAGTTCAACCTGAAGCTGGCCCTGCTAAGTAACCAGTGGCAGGGTGTGGTCCGGCGTGCTCAGCAGAGACGGGGCATCATTGATGGTCTGATCCGCCAGTGGCAACGCTATAGAGAAATGGTGGAAAAACTGCGCAAATGGCTTGTGGAGGTTTCACACCCTGTAGAATCCCTTCAGGCTGGAACAACAATACCTCTGCAACAAGCCCGCTCCATGCTGGATGCTGTCCAGGTACACAATGTACAAACATATGGAGACAATGTACTTTGTACATCTCGGATTTCTCTTGCAGGTGCAGGACAAAAAGTAAACACAACACAAATATTGAGCCTGCATGCCACTTAAAAAGGCATATTTTATTCCCAGTGTATTGAGTTTTATCAACATGATGAAGAAATATTTTGTAAAGCATCATGACAAGAATCCTTTGAAATTAAAATGTTATATGTGGGAAGAGACTGGGAAGTAATTTGGAAAGCAATATTACATGCAGAAAGGACTTTGTCAGAATGATTGCAAAGGGGGCTTGAGGCTTTCCATGTGTGACACATTTTATTTTTCCTGATGCGGTAAACCAAACCCATCTAACTCCTCAAAATAAGGCTAACTGTATGAATGCTTTGCATGTTTGAACACAATCTGTCCAGATGATGAGCAGCAAACTTGATAAGTATTTCTGTATCTGCCTTTCCTTTTCTGATACAGCTGAAGGAAAAGGTGCTGCAACGTCAACAGGGCAGCTACATCCTAACAGTGGAAGCAGGCAGACAACTACTCCTGTCAGCAGATAGCTGGGCAGAGGCGGCCCTGCAGAGAGAGCTTACTGATATTCAGGAGCGTTGGAAGCAAGCCAGCTTCTGCCTAGATGAACATAAAAGAGAGCTTGCCAACTTGTTAAAGGTAAGAAATAGGGGAACCCCAGGATACCCCTTTAAGGATTGCTTGAAAGTATCTTACATCAGCATCTTGTCAGTACAATTTATTATTTTTCTGTTAAACATTCAGTTGTACTGATGTGTGAATAAATGATTTTTTTCATGTAGGACTGGGAGAGGTGTGAGAGAGGTATTGGTGGATCACTAGAGAAACTTCGAGCCTTTAAACGGGAGATATCGCAGCCTCTTCCTGATCACCATGAGGATCTTCAAACTGAGCAAATGCGTTGCAAAGTAGGTCTTAAGAGTGGTTTCCTGGCTGTTTGGTTTATTCCTTGAAATTCACCTTTATAATCAGCAGCCCTTTACTTTAACTAATTATATTTGACAGTACAGCCATTATGTAGACCCATCCTAGCCATTATGTAGAATTTGGAATTTAGCCTTTGCTGTTTAGACCACATGCTGTTGGCATGAAGATGAACTTTTATCCCGAGGGAAATTCTTGTGAAATTCCCCCAGGATGAATAAAGTTTATCTAACCCTAAACATGCAGGATGTTCTACAACATTAACTTTATTTATGTTTTTATTCATTTCAACAGGACCTGGAGAGCACATTTGATGGCTGGACTGGGGATCTCGCCCATCTTTCTGTGCTAAAAGAGTCTCTGTCTTGCTACATCACTGCTGAGGACCTGTCTGTACTGCAAGAGCGTATTGAGCTACTGCATCGACAGTGGGATGAACTCTGTCACCAGGTGAAGAACACTACACTCCTATCATTTATGCAGTTACTTAAGACACCAAATGGGAGTGCTTGTGACAAACAAGCACACAATAAAGACGTGAAATTACTGACTTGAATGTCAGGCTGGTGTCAGGTACACAAAATGTAATTCATCTTATCACATTGTAAATGAGAAGACAGAAGATGAAGATTATCACAAGTTCAAATGAATATATATCTTTCTTCCCTGTCCTGTTCTTCCCACATTTGGTAATACAGTTATATAAAGCTGTAACCAAAGAACATGGAGTGCAGATTAATAAACATTTACTTGCAGTGCAAAAAATAAGAAATGAAATTATACTCTCTTCATAATTTGGTTAGATGTGCAGAGTTGATTCAGGCAGTCAGTCATACAGTGTAAGTGAAACCTCAATGCAAAATAGGTCACAGTTACTTTTTGACAGTTGCATCCTGTGTAGCATAGATGCAAGACAGACAGGAAATTGCTGTAGATGTGCAGCATTATTCAAGAGGCATAGACGTTTTAGTTTCACGGTTTCCTTTTGATGCTTTCTCTCATTGCGTATTCTTTTTTACAATCAGTATGCACAGTTTGTCTGCATTCACTTTGTATTTGACCTGGATATACATATTGTGCTATTGCAGCTGTCATTGCGCAGGCAGCAGGTGAGTGAGAAGCTAAATGAGTGGATGGTGTTCAACGAGAAGTACAAGGAACTCTGCGAGTGGCTCACTAAAATGGAGAGCAAGGTCTCTCAAAATGGAGACATCAGCATTGAGGAGATGATTGAGAAGCTTCGCAAGGTAAAGGCAACAGAAATGTTTCATCCGTCCATTTGAATGTTTTAATCGATCATTTTAATCATTGCTTTGGAAGTCTGTTTAACTTTAACTTCCTTGTGGTTTTTACTTCCTACTGCAAGAATTAAGATGTGGTTTGTTGTTTGTTATCACTGTGTCAATACTTGGTTTTTAACATTATTTTTGATGCACCTAAAACATGTAAAAATTACTCACTGTTGAAAACACACTGTATGTCAGGACTACCAGGAGGAAATCACTGTGGCTGAGGAAAACAAGCTTCAGCTGCACCAGCTTGGAGAGCGCCTAGCCAAAGCTAGCCACCGAAGCAAAGCCTCTGAAATCGGACAAAAACTCAACAAAGTCAGTGATCGCTGGCAGCACCTCCTGGATCTCATTGGAGCAAGGTGAGGAGACACACACACTCACACTCGAGTAGTTCAAAGAAGATAGTCCTTTGGTATCTGCAAGCTAAATTGGACACAAAACAAGCTTTGTTTACACCTGTACATTAAGATATTTAATGTTGATTCGACTGTTTTTGTGTGAATTGCACTGACGGAAAATCCTAATTTAATAGAGTGAAAAAGCTGAGAGAGACCCTGGTGGCCGTTCAGCAGCTGGATAAGAACATGAACAGCCTGCGCTCCTGGTTGGCCCACATAGAGACTGAATTGTCCAAACCCATCACCTACGACACCTGCGACTTTCAGGAGATTCAGAGGAAACTTGATCTGCAGCAGGTAACATGACACATGCCATCCGTATAGTGAAACTGTATGTGTGTGAAAACATATTTTTGTATCAATGAAATGTATGGCAAGCACAGTACCATCACAGATGGTTCACTAATTAATCATTTATCAGCATTTTGTGTTACAGAGGTCACTGCTGGAAAGTGATAGACCCTTTCCTGGATTTAATTTTGTATTTGCTACTCCCCTCTTCCATACATACACACAAACACATACATTCTGTCTGTCTTTCATGCCACCCAGGAGCTTCAGCGTGACATAGAGAAGCATAGTACAGGAGTGGCATCTGTCCTGAATCTATGTGAAGTGCTTCTGCATGACTGTGACGCCTGTGCCACCGACGCAGAGTGTGATTCCATCCAGCAGGCAACTCGTAGCCTTGATCGCCGCTGGAGGAGCATCTGTGCCTTGTCAATGGAGAGGAGAATCAAGTAAGGCACTGATATCACATAGTCATATCGTCGTAAGATGTTAGAATGAATGAATATATTAGTTCAAAACTTCAAACTTCCCTTTACTAACTCCCCTTTTTCCTGTTAGGATTGAGGAGACGTGGCGTCTATGGCAGAAGTTCTTGGATGACTTTGTGCGATTTGAGGAGTGGATGGTGGCCTCAGAGAAGACTGCTGCTCTGCCAAACTCCTCTGGTGTATTGTACACTGTAGCCAAGGAGGAATTTAAGAAATTTGAGGTATATCTATGATAAAGCTATTCCCACGACAAACTGCCAAATCATATCTCTAAATGGATGATAAGGTCTTACTATGTGAGGAAAGTTCAGTATTCTAGATGCAGGAAGATCAAGCATGTGCTCTATTATAAATGTATGTATGTAAAATGTCTTACTAGTGTTAACTGTCTGTCTGCGGTAACTTAGACCTTCCAGAGGCAAGTCCACGAAAGCCTGACACAGCTCGAGTTAATCAACAAGCAATACCGTCGCCTGGCCAGAGAAAACCGTACTGACTCTTCCTGTCACCTGAGGGAGATGGCCAACGACGCCAACCAGCGATGGGACAATCTGCAGAAAAGGGTGGCATCCATTCTTCGCAGGTTAAAGGTACAACAATCTATTTTTTACAATCATTATTCTTTTGTTCATTTAAATAGAATTTCACTTGCATACATACATGTTCTTAAAGTTCTCTAAAATAATTGAAAACATTTGTATGTTTTTGCCTTGCTCCCCTGTAATATCCAATGCATGTACATGATGCTTACTGCACAATCTATTTCTTACACAGCACTTTATTAGTCAGAGAGAGGATTTTGAGACAGCCAGAGATGGCATCTTGGTGTGGCTGACAGAAATGGATCTTCAGCTCACCAATATAGAACACTTCTCTGAGTGTGACATTCAGGCTAAAATCAAACAACTGAGGGTAAGTATTCAACCTTTGTCTTTACATCTTGTGCAGCTCATCTTTGTAGAGCCAATCTGGTTTGTAGTATTTCTCTAACTTACATTTCCCTTGATTTTGACACGCTTACTTTGCTAATATCTAAAACATAAAGGGTCTTCAAGATGTGGATAACCTAGAAATTAATGATCAAATTAGAATTGAACAGGCAGGGGAGGTCTGAAATTTTGTTTTATTGGTTAAGAAACCTGTCGAAGCTTGACTTGATTGTCTTTCTTCTCCGGTACTTCAGTCATTCCAGCAGGAGATCTCCCTGACTACGGCCAAGATTGAACAAATTTTCCACCAGGGAGAATTGTTAATAGAGAAGAGTGAGCCTCTGGATGCTGCTGTCATCGAGGAGGAGCTGGAAGAGCTGCAGCGCTATTGTCAGGAAGTGTTTGGCCGAGTAGAACGCTACTACAAAAAGCTCATTCGACTTCCTGTAAGACTCAATTGAATATTCTCTGAATTCTCCTTCTGTAGAGCCACGGAGACTATGATGTGATTCCAAACACCACTGACTAGTTAACAGGTCATCTTTCCTTGGCATATATCTCTCTGGCTGTATATTTCTCACAGAACTTTTTCTTCAGCTTGCAGACGATGATACCGAAGTGTCTTTCTCGGACCGTGAGCTGGAGCTGGACGAGCCTGGTGATTTGTCCAACCTGCCATGGAGTGAGCGTTTGGGAGATGGTTTCCTCTCACCTCTTCCCTCCTCCAGCCGCTCAGCCTCCTTGGCAGCCCAGCTGCGAACCGAGCGCTCGGGCCGGGACACCCCAGCTAGTGTAGACTCCATTCCTCTGGAGTGGGACCACGACTACGACTTGAGCCGTGGTCTAGAAAGTGCCAGCAGGGCCCTGAGAGACCAACAGAGTGAAGAGGGAGACTTCCTGCAGCGCTCTGCCTCTGCTTTGTCAGGTCAGTTTACACACAGTTTCACACACACAGTTTCACACACACACACACACACACACACACTGTGTTCTTTTTCTGCTGAATTTTAAGAAACATCTGTGATTCATAACGATGATGTAAATTTCAAAGTACTTACAAAGCTTTTTTGAAATGTAGAAGAATTTCATAGAAAGAAAGGAGTTTCAAACCTCTATGTCATCAAGCATCAGTCTGGCTGAATTTTACCTGAACTAGACCCAGAATCCCAGCTACCACCAGGGTGTTACTCAGTATCTAACCCTGACCTCTGACCTCTTTAGGGAGCAGGAAAGTAAACACAACTCAACATAATTTTGTTTGCAAGAATAGTGGCTACAAATGGTTCCACATCACCATCAGAAAAATCACATGTAGTATCAAATCAAACAAATTGTTGTCTTCCATGACAAAATTTAATTGAGTTCAAGTTACCGCTTATTTGTCCTTGTTTTAGATTCTAGATTACTCTAATTTTTACAAAGAATATAGGAATTCTCCCCTAAATTGTAGCCTATCACAGCCACCCTGTGCACACTGAAATGTTTATTTATGTGAATCATGACTGGCACTGTCTTGTATGGTTTGTGAACAGTTATACTTGTGTGGTGGAGCATCATCTGCTGCTGAATGTATGTACTGTATAATATTTCTTCCAGATGTAGTGATTCCTGAGAGCCCAGAGGCCTTTGTTAAACTAACAGAACAAACACTGAGGTCCTCCACTGGTAGGCAACAGCAGACCCCAGCATGCCACAAATGTTTGGGGCCAGAAATAACAGCCTTACGCTGAGTGATATCAGACTTGTAGTCTGCTCACCGGCTTGGACTTTGATTTGTGTTGATTTCCTCTTTTACACACACTTTGAATCAATGTAAACAATTGTAATACTTTCTAACACTGGGGATAGGTCAATTCCATTTTATTTCTTCAATTCACTAATTTTGCACCAGTTTGTAATTTGGCAGAAGCAAAATGGAATTCAACCTAACCCTTCTTTCCAACTGGCTTTCTTACTTTTGTTTGACTTGCAGTGTGCTGTGTGCCTAACCTCTCTAGATTTTTTGACATGCATTTTTGTTTCAGAAAAGCATGGTGTTAATTCTCACAAGGATTTTCAGATTAGTTTGAAGCCTATTTTTGGGATGTTGAGTGTTTCCTTTCCTCTCCTGTAATCATAAACTTAAACATATGAACTTGTGTCATATATTGAGCAGTTGATGTTGTGTCAGCAGGGGAGGCTGCCTCCATGGATTCACACATCCACACTCTAAACACCAGCCGTTTCCACCTACTACAAACTGAGAGCAGCCGCAGCCGAACTCCCACAAGCACAGAACTGGACGGCTCATATATGGGATACGTATGTGCTCTTACGTCAAGTTGAGGAATACATATACATATGTGTGTGTGTGTGTGTATATACTGTATATATATATTTATATACTGTTTATACATATGAATATGGGAGGCAGTAGTCGAGTGGGTAGAGCTTCTGCTTAAGAACCGGAGGGTTGCCGGTTCGAGTCCCTGCCGAGGTGCCCCTGAGCAAGGCACCGAACCCTCAAGTGCTCCCCCCTCTGCGAAGGGTGGTAATATAATGTAATGTAAGTCGCTTTGGATAAAAGCGTCCGCCAAATGATCGTAAAAAAAAAAATATATATATATATCATAACTAATTATTATCATAATTAATTATGGGTTTATAGCGGTTTTGTTATACAAAATAACCTGTGTAACGTAATGTCATGCGTCCTGTAGATGCGCCTGCTGGGTGAGTGCCGTGGTAATATTGACACAGTAAAAAGGATGGGCTTTGAGCTAAAAGAGGAGGAGGACACAGTCTCTGGGCTGGCAGATCCCAGCAGCTCAGAGTCCCAAACATCAGGTATTATTCACCCATTACCATGCATATATTCACAACCAGTGGAATTAACTGAACTATTGCCTTGCTCGTCCTTGACACCCAATCCCTTCCATCCTGGATGTTAGGAGTGATTGAACGCTGGGAACTCCTGCAGGCTCAGGACCTCAGCAAAGAGATTCGCACCAAGCAGAACCAGCAGCAGTGGCAGCAGCTGAACTCTGACCTTAACAATGTGTGGCTATGGCTGGAACAAACAGAAGAGGAGCTGGAGCAGCAGAGGAGGCTGGACCTCAGCACAGACATCCAGACGATTGAGCTGCGCATCAAAAAACTTAAGGTGACATGGGTGTAGTGGTCAAAACTCTCGTTCTTTTTAAGACACTGTGGATGAGACCATTCAGTAACTCAACATCTAAATGCTGTTTGCCCACAGGAGCTGCAGAAGGCTTTTGACAAACGCAAGGCTATCGTGCTATCCATCAACCTGTGCAGTGCTGAGTTTGTGCAGTCAGACACAGAGGAATCCCGACAGCTACAGGCTAAGCTGAAAGACATGAACAACCACTGGGACAAACTAGGCAGCTCACTGGACGAGTGGAGGACATCTTTACAGGAAGCCCTCATGCAATGTCAAGTAAGAACCACCTAAACACTGTGCATACCTGAAATGGGCAATGTCAGTAAATATGCCAACTCAACAATGTTAAGCCAAAATTATCGAAATGTTTTACGAAAGGTTTCATAGAGCTGCTATTCTGTTAAATCTCTACGCTCACCTTACATACATCTAATCGATAGGATTTCCATGAGATGAGCCATGGTCTGCTGCTGTGGTTGGAAAACATTGACCGCAGGAGGAATGAGGTGGTTCCCATTGATCCCATTCAGGACAGTGACACTCTACAAGAGCATCACAAAACACTCACGGTATAGAACTATCCTAATGTTCCTATGTATTATTCAGGGGTTTAGAGTGGAACATTAGATTTCATCACTTCCAGTCTACCTGTTAATGGTGTCAACAGTGCTGTGTTTCAATATTTAATCATGGGTTATAAAATTAAGATGTTGTACTTTTTTCACAAATACCTACACAGCCTAGGAAATTCTACATTCCGTTGAAACATTATTAGTAATGGTATATTCTAGAATGACTGAGGCTGCTAGCTCTGTTATTGAATTAGTGTCCACATTTTACAATCCCCTCAGCAAATCCGCCAGGAGCTGCTGGATTCCCAACTGAAAGTCGCCTCTCTACAAGACATGTCCCTGCAGTTGCTGGTCAACTCTCAGGGCAGCGACTGCCTGGAAGCCAAGGAGAAAGTTCACGTGATTGGGAATCGACTCAAAATGCTGTTGAAGGAAGTTACCCGAGACCTCAGAGAACTGGCAAAGATTCTTGACATCACCAGCAGTCAACAGGTGAGATCCACGTCTAGTTTATTCACGTACAGTGTTGACTAACTTTTTTACCAAACATAAAATTGAACACCTACTGTAAGTAAACAAGGCCTTTGAAATTCCTGCCTCTGGTAAGTCAAAAACAAGTTCAGGTGGTTATTACTTTAGTTAAAACATCACTTTACTTCACCTCTTTTCATTTTGGGGGTTAGATTGACAAATCTGATTTGAACTCTCTCTTGCTCTCTGTCTCTGTATTTCTGCCTCTTTTATCAGGATCTGTCTTCCTGGTCATCTGCTGATGAGCTGGACACATCGGGTTCCCTCAGTCCTGTATCTGGAAGGAGTACACCCAGTCGCCGACGATCGGTAACGTATACACCTAGAACATGCTCTACAAGAAGCAAGGTGCCCCTCTGTGTACCAGAACATGTGCCCAGAATGCCTAGTTGAAAGCTAGATTCACACCCATTACTCCAAAATCTCTCCTCATGCCTTTCTAAACCTCATCTACAGCCCTCTTTCCCCTACATGAACTTTTTCCAGCCTTTTACTCTCCTAGCATGTTTTTGAGTCCCAGAGCAAACCCTGCCAGAGAGCTGGTGAATCGTGAATCCTTCCTTTTACAAATTTTCTTTTACTCCCCATTATTTCTTGGATGACATTTTCTTTTCTTTTGATACTTTTACCAATCCAGTTTCTCCAAACGGATGACCTCTCACCTATAAATCTCCTGAAGCTCCCATTGGATGTTCCTCTGTACCATCTAACTCTTATTTATTTCAGTACTGTTACTTTCAGGAATACTGGCAAAATTACAAAACAGGAACTGAATTTGTCTTTGTCAAATAGCAAGCATGACATCAACAGACAATCACTGTTTCAGTATGATAATGAAAGTGCAAGTTTTGACAGATGTGTTAAAATGCAATAATGTGTCTACAGATCAGTCCAAATAAGCATTTCACTGCTTTTATTACATAACTACATGGGATTCATGCATCGTATTGCTATCTGTAGCTTTGAATTTTCCAACAGTTTGTCTGTAACAGTGTTACACTCAAGTCAAAGCACTTCAAAGTAGTCATGTACTTTGAAAAGCCAGATTCCTTAAAATCATGGGTTACTATCACCTTCATAAATGATTATGTTGCTGCTCTTCTTTCATTTTGGGATTTCTTTTCATCGGAAGCTTTGTCTTTATTTGCCTGGACTGAAACATACTTTCTTTCTTTTACCCCCCTTGTTCATTGCAAACAGAAACGGGGCAAATGTAGTCTGTCACAGCCTGGACCGTCTGTGAGCAGTCCACACCACAGGTACCTTTCTGTTGGTTTCTAGCACAACCAGAAGATAATGGAACTCATCAGCACATGATGCCCCTGGTGGACAATTCATGTTTCCTAACCTTCGCATGACCCTGAATCTTAACCCACAACTGAGGTTTAATGGAAATAAGCTTCCAATTTCAGTTTTAGTGGTCGATTAGCAGCTCATGAGAGTGAATTCCATCATCTTCTGTAAGTCTAGGCGCTGTGTGTAGGGTAGGGGATGAGGTGAGTGGCAGCCCATACATCCTTGGTCGAAAGTTTCTTAAAGAAAGGTGCAAGGTCTCGTCTCTGCCAATGCCCTTGGCTGCTTAATATAGCTAACCAGAGGCTACAATCTGTGTAACATCTCTTTCAATATCTAACTCTGCCTTGCTATTACTGAACACACACAACTTTTCCCATCGAATTGCCAAGCCAGTAAATGTCTGCAATGAACAATGCAAAGGCTGCTCTCTTTCTCTCTTTTCTCTCTATTGTGTGTGGCACTTCTTCTATCTCACTGACCTTATCACATCTCCCCCCTCAGTCTGTCATCTGTGCCTCTTGCCTCTCAGGTCTCCATATGTGAAGCGGTAAGGGGCCACGTTTGGTAACAGCATAGGAAAACCAGTGTCAATTTCACCTCATTGTCCTTGCATTCCTAGAACCGGGCATCATTTCAGCATAAAATGTTTGCTATGTAATATCTTTTCTCTTTACGTAGATAGGAATTTATGTTTTCACAATCGGAAGGAGTATGTGATTCATTATACTTTACATTTTTTTGTGAGCATATCTGACCTTTGAGGCTTTAAATCGACAGTTTTCACTGAGGACAATGGTGTTTTTAGATAGTGAAAATGACAGGCACAATTAAAAGAGCTTAGCTGAGCTACCCTGTCAAAGACGCTGTTTCTGGGTGCTACATTGCTTTGGCATGCTTTGCATTTCTCAACAGGACACACTTTCAAAAATGAAATCTCATACTTGCAGCATGCCGTTTGTCTTTTATCCTAACATTCTTTGCAAACTCACAAACTTGCTGTGTTTGTTTGGTGCAGGATTCTACTGTTTATCCAGCCCCTCCCTCAGTGTGCAGATGAACAATGTTGAGCATCATCCAACATTGCTTTGAAATGAATACCCTGCAATGTTACATCATAGCGTGTACATCATAGTGCTAACATACTGTTCTCCTGTCACTAAACATGTTCTGACTGTGACTCTAGTTCAAATAATTAAGAAGAAGAAACAGTCAGCACTTCTCAGTTTGTGTACTTATAATTCAAATTATAAATCTTCTTAATCTTGAACTTTCCTCATCATATGTTTGACTAATAAAACATCTCTGCCATTTTGTGTATGTGTGTGTGTGTGTGTGTGCGCAGGTCTCCCAGCGACGCTGGATCCGCTTTCTCCCATTCTGAGTCAGAGATATCACCAGTTTCCAGGTCATCGTTCCTACGGCGTGTCCTCTTGGTGGCGTTGCCGTTTCAGCTCCTCCTGCTGCTGCTGGTCGGTTTTGCCTTCCTGCTGCCTATATCTGCAGAAGACTACTGTGCTCAGTCCAACAACTTTGCTCATTCCTTCTACCCTATGCTCCGCTACACTAATGGACCACCTCCAGTGTGAGCTGGATATCAGAGCTTACATAACAGTATTGATCTGTCTGTCAGTATAGCCTGAATTGGAATCAAGTTGATCTCCTCAATCTCCTTATAACAGTATTATATTGGTAGCAAAAAATTATCTTGGTCATGCATTTGTTCTGCAGAAATACAGCTACCATTTGCAGTTAATATCTTTGCAACATAAGACGAAACATCTCAGTATTTTCTCTGTGTAATGCTGTGTCAATGAAGGAGCATCTTTGGTGTGATAAAACTGATGTACAAGAGCTGGATGAAGGAGGTGAACACGGTGTGTATACAGGGAATGTCAGTGGAGAGCACCAAAGGTAAATGCTGACGGTATAGCTTGTGAATTTGCTTGTAACTCAAAAATGTGTAAAATAACATTTATTATATCTTACATTGCAATTATTTTTTTACTTGTATTTTGGCATGACGTTGTTTTTATTTACTCATAACCTTCAATCTGTTGTGGTAAACGGTTTTTAACTTCATCAACTCATGTGACGCTGATTTAGGCCTAGTGTGTTTAATATTGAAAGCAATCACAATGAACCTTCAACATCTGTCATCCATGGTCTTTATACATGATTGTTTTATTTTTTAACAATGTCAAATATGACAAGGTTCAGAATTATGACAAATATATATAAAAAGAACTATTGTATATTTTGTATGACTGTCAGTATCAAATATATAACAGACCAAAATTATTTAACATATGTATATAATGGTCATAAATTAATATGACAGATGTATGTAAATCCAACCATGAAAAACAGTGAATGCCAAATCCTCATTTTGAAATGTGTCTTTATTTAATTTAGTACAGTTTTCATTTGTCATTTTTGTTCAGTGAATAATCAATTAGTTGTATTCATACTGTGCTTTGCTTCAAAAACACAAACAACAAAGACATGGTTTATGATCTCACACTGTAAAAGATAAAGTTGAGTTTATTCTCAATAACTCAAATTTTAAGTATTATAATTAGGATTCATGGAGGGGAACAACATCCTCCAGACCAGCAGAGCTAGAAACATCCAAGGAGGAGCTGTCACGGAGGCCCTGGATTTGAGAAAGGTGAGGGATTTGATGGGTAGGACAGTGCCAGGGTACACTGTGGTGATGGTGAAGATGATGATGATGAAGATGATGACTGTGAAGTAGATTCTCAAGTAATTTGATGATTTCATAATTAGGGAGATCCATGGTTGTGGTATCCAGACCAAGCATCTGAGAAACTACCATCTGGAAATCCACCAACTGAAGAAAGAAAACGTGAATCGATTTAATTATTATTGCTGTCCTGCCTCCTCAAAACACCAAAGACATGGACATGACACTTGATGTCTTGATCCCCTTTGTGGTAGAAGGTGGTACTTCGGGGCAAATTTTTTATATTCCTATCATGATACAATGAGGGTTTCAGCGAATTGAAAAACTTGCATACACACTTAAAATCTGTGCATTAAGGTCCTAGACTCCATAAAATATAATATGGCCAAATATAATTTATATTTATGGCTATTGGGGCTACCTTGCCTTGTAATAGTTAAAAGTCTGCAACAAGATACTAGGTAACATCAGCACTCATCTTTGGTAAACATGGAGTCAAGCAATTAACAATCAATGTTTCCCCTGATCAGATATTGTAGAAAATCCCCTCATTGATCCATCCTCACCTCTCTCTCCCTCTCAGACAGCTGAGACAGAGTCTGTCTGAGAGTGTGGAGCTGCTGCTGGTCCTCCCTGGTCTTCCTCTCGTGGCCCTGTAGGTCTAAGCTCACTGTGCTCAGCTTCTTCTCCACCTTGGTCTTCCCCTCCATCAGGTCATCCAACTTCTTTCTCTGCTCCTGCATGGTCTTATTCTGTTCCATGACTTTCAACTTGGCAAGTTGGACAGCAAAGGCCCGATCAGGTGTGGGGTTTAGTGAAACACAAGTCATTTGATAATCAAGGAGATAATCTTTTGATTTAACAGTCAACATTTACAAAGCACAGCCCTTCTTTCCACCCACTCACACACAGAAATGGGGTCATTTTAAGAGGTGTAAATCACTCTGCCCCTGGAGGGAATCTGGATCCGAACCCCTCTCCCTTCTACCTTGAGCTCGTTGGTGTGGCAAAGCTGGGCTTTCAGCTCCATGTTGGAGGTCTTGTTGGCTTTCAGCTCGCATTGGAGACGTTCCAGTTTTTTCTGTAGTCTCCTGGCCTCCAGACGAGCATCATCTCGTTCCACCGCCAATGCTGACCGGCCCCTCTTTTCCTCCTCCAGCTCCAACATCTTCTTTCTCAGCAGCTGAATGTGGAGCTCTTTGCTCTGCAGTTGGTCTTTGTGCAACTTCAGCTATTGGAAAGAAACCTGGATGTCACTGTCACTGCAAGAAGAGGCTAATGCACAGCACGAATTACCACAAAATGTAAGTTATTCCACTTTAAATGTGAATAGTATCACCACTAGTAGTGTTTTCTACCTTTCTCTGTAGACTATATGTCAGAGTTTTGTTCTCCACCAAAGAAGCTCCTTCTTGTTTGATGAGTTGTTCTGCACGGGATAGGATGAGATTTAACCTCATGTCGAAGCCCACATCCACAGCAATACTGTCGACTTTCAGCGTCTCTGAGAGTTTTTCAAGAAACTCTTCATACTGTAACAAAAGTAAGTAATTATTTGCAGATACGAAGTGCATTGGCTCCGCTACTTTATTTAAGTACACATTCACAGTACACATTATCTGGTCGTCCATTCTTTTACAGCAATCTGAACGGGCTGTCTCACGCTCTTGATATTATACTTGCATGTTGTTTGTTGTGTCGCAGCCCATCTTGCTGCACGTCTGCTGTCAGCAGCTGAACCTCCAGACTGTGCAGTCTCTCCCTCAGGTCCTGAACTTGCTGTTCTGCGAGCTGAGCCCTGTGCACTGTACTGTGCTGCAGCTCTGTCTGCCTGCTCAGCTCCTCAGAGACACGACACAGCTTCACCTCCATCTCTGACACCATCTGCAGGCCCACAGGCAAAAACAATTACAAACTGTGCTTCCAAAAATTGCAGCTCAGCTGCTAAGGCACTCACAATTTATTACATTTTGCATCTGCTGGGAAGACATATAGGATTGAAAATGGTGTCGACCCTTCAATTTGATTGGATGGTCTGTTGGTAGAGCACAATGTAGGACTAATAACTATTTTAAAGTACTTAATAGAATACTTCTGGGAGTCGCTGAAACCTAAGACACATCCACAGTGAGATTTTATTTTGAGACAAACTTTAGTATTAGAAGAAAAGGGGCTGTGTCTTATAGTGATGTGTAACCTAATAGTACAGCCTCAGTGATATGGACTGCTTCTCCAAAAGACGTCATTTTGCTTTTGGGCTGTAAAACTGTAATCAAGCCATTGCAATCTGAGAGGCACATTTTAATCTATCGTCACTGTCCAGATGTAAAAGAAATTACCCTACAACCAAGAACAATTATAACAGAGCAAGATTAACCAATAACACAATAACAACTCCTCACCTTATTACAGAGGTGATCCAGTCTGTGGAGAACATCCCTCTCTGTGGGAAGGAGGATGTTCTCAGAGGGACCCTGCAGCTGTGCAGTGACCTTCTCCAGGAACATCTGTAGCTTCCTCTGTGCTGCCTCGGCCTCTCCTTGACTTATTTGTAACTTTCTTTCAAGCTCCTCCACCTGCCTCTCCAAACAGTTTGATTCCCGCCGCGCCGCTTCAATGACTCGCTTGCTGGCCTCGAGCCTCTCTGTCAGGGTCTGCTTCTCGACCTCTACACTTCTCCTCCCCAGCACCATACCATCTAACTCCTGAGGACAGAAATGCACTGGGGGTTCTTAAATGGTTTTCAACAAATGACTGCAGTTGCCATTGGGGCTTCTATCAGAAACACAGAGAACCTATCCTGGGTTGTAAATATTTAATTTCACAAGATATTGTAAGAGCATTTTACTCATTAACCACTTTCTTTTCTTTTCAATACCACTTTGATTGAATCGAGTGCTGTAGCACTGCTGCTGGCCTTCCTCCTCTCTTGGTCCAGCTCTGCCACCAGCCTCACCACCGTCTCTCTGCTGGCTTTACAGTCCAGCTCACAGGACCTCACACTCTCCTCCAACACACCGATCCTCATCCTCAGCCTTTCCTTCTCATTATGCTGATCCACCTATTGAGTCATTATTGACAAACCAAAAACTGATTGTAAAGCATTCCTGAAGATGAACTTTTACAATTATGTCTTCTTGTGCGGCAAGTAAATAACGGTAACAAATAAATAATAGATAGTGGTAAAGTAAATTGCTATTATTTAACAGACCTCATCAGGGTTTTCAGCAGCTTCCATAGTTAGAAGTGGTCCAAGGTAAGACAAGTTGACACTTGGTCCCTGTTAAAGAAGTTTCCAAGCAACACAAAACACAGGCTGTGCCCAGTTTAACCAGAGGGGGGCGCTATAGCTGTCCACCAGTGTGTTTGTGCGTGAGTGAGTGAATGACATTTCTGTGCCTTTATTGTATGTTTTAAACTATTATTCTCGACATACCAACATGTGAAAGTATTTCAAAGTAAAGAATTTAGTTAACGAAAGTAGGGGGGAACTTATTCAGTGTCTCTACCCTCTGGCAAGCGATAACTTAATGTCTCTGCCATTGATTTTATCATTGATTTGTTCTTCATGATTTTAACATTGGAAAAATACATTATTTTCATCCTTCAGGCGTCAGGCTTCGGAATCACACGCGTGATAACAAACAGCAGCGGTTTTTCCCCTGCCAGTCTATGCGGAGGGCAAAGAACGCAATGACGGCACGACAGCCCAAACAGGAAGTGGTCACGACAACATAACTTTATTAGCAAAACACAACTGTCCCTTTCATTTCAGAACTGCATGACTGATTTTATGGCGTATTTTAACGTGACAGTTCGTATTAACGTGTTTTTCCTATTAAATTGGACTCAGTGAGCCTCTTTGAACACCGTCTTCTTTTGGATTGCTGATATTTGTATTTTACTGGTAAGCTTTGCTAGCTCGTTAGCTGTTGTGCAGATATTAAGTGTTGTGCGTAACGAGTTAAAGTTTAATCATCTTTGTTTTTACACGTATTTTCTATTATATTTTATTCATACTTAATCATGATCATCATGTGTGCCAGTGAAACACAGAGCGTATTCTGCTATATTCCTGATTAGTCAAGGTCAGTCTGAACTGATTTTACTGGATTTATTCTCATTAATTTTAACATGGGCTAAATAACTATTTTAATGCATTTTAAATAGATATATATTTCATAAAGGTTGCTGCATACTTTGGTGTACTAAGCTGTTTGGCGTGTTGTTGTTTCCCTGTTTAGTGGTCCATGGGAAGATGCTTCTCCGGACGCTGTGGTCCAGACTGGCATCACATGGACCAGTAGAGAAGAGACCAGTCTGTATGTTTGCCTTGGCCAGACTCTCCCAGTCCGCCCATCAACACAAGTATGAATCCCAAACCAGGACTCCCTCAGCCTGGCCTGATCCAAGGACTGGTTATTCAGATGGCACTCATACAAGACCCTGCTTGCCCGCTTTAGGTGGATTTAGTCTCCATAGCACTTTATTTACTGACCGCAGGATACTAACTAAATGTTGGAGAGTACAGGGTCGTCCGTATTCATCAGACCTCGTCAGATCTGTGTTAAAACCCAGTTTGAAACCAGTGACGGTCCCTGGAAAGAAGGTCCCCAAAGGTCCAAGAACAAAACAACCGTCCAGAGCCAATCAGCCGTCGCTGAACGAGGACAAGGTGTTACAGTCAATCACTGGAGGAGTTATTGATCGTATTACACATCAGGCCAAAAGTATGTGGACACCCTTTCTGATTAGACCATTGACTGCTGAGACGGTTGTTAATGTTTTAGACTCCTTAGATCCAGCGAAGGCCACATAGAAGGCCCTTTCCTGTTTCATCATGGAAGTCCAGACCTCAATCCCTCCGACACGTTTAGGAATAGGAACACATCCAGGCCTTATCAGCCAATATCAGTACCTAACTCCACTAAAGTTCATTTGGCTGAACGGAACCCATCTATATTAATGCTCCAGTTTTTGGAATTACCAGAGTGTCCACATATTTTTGGCCGTGTAATGTATGTACAGTATGTATGTATGTATGTACAGTTGTTTTTTTGTTACGTGACAAATTCCAGCCTGTTTGCTCTGTAGGATATGATGCAGTGTATCGCCTTTGCAACAGCAGATCAGTACCATTTACTGACTTTGTGCCACGACTTAATGGCCCACGACTTCCGCGAGGTAGATTTACCGAGAGGTATGAATGAAAATAATTCCCAGATTACATTTTTTGTGGGGGAAAAACAAAACAAAACCCCATGTTGAATATCATTTGTGTTTTTAATTTCAGATGCCTCAAATGTGCTGGTGATAAGCACAGACGCATCTGCAAAACCGGATGACGACGCTCTAATTTTCTTCTTCAGGTACGAGTCAAGTTGGTTCTGATTCAGGCTTTGTGTTGAACATAATTGTCCAACACGGAATGATCTAAATTGTGAAAATGATTTCTTCATTTTGAATGTGAATAGCAGACTTTCTTGATGTTTTGTTTTTTTAGAGAAGGCTCTGTAGTTTTCTGGAATGTTGAAGACAAAACGGTAAAAACATAAAACTCCAGCCTCCTGCTTTTGCTCAGATGTTTGCTGTATGTGCATTTTCTAATAATGAATCTACTTTCTCCTTCTCTACGATTGCTTTACAGATGAAGAAAGTCTTAAGAATGTTAGGACAACATGAGATTCAGCCCTATGAAGTTGCTTTAGTCCATTGGGAAAATGAAGAGATAAATTACGCGCTTGGAGAGTATGTGCTCTTTGCTGATTTAGATTTTGTTCATCTTTACCACAGGATACCCATTTTTTTTTTTTTTTTAAATCAAGTGTCATTTTTCTTCAGGGGAAACACAAAGCTTGAGCGTGGCAACTTCATGCTGAGTAACAGGATGGAGCAAGATGACGCTATTTTGGAAAAATTTGCCTTTTCAAATGCATTATGTTTATCAGGTAAGCAGCTACACTCTAACTGTATCTCATAAATGTACTGTATTGATCAGTTTGTGGAAGAATCGTATATAACCTTTAACCTGCTACTCTGTTTGGCTTCTTTTTCAGTGAAGCTTGCAATATGGGAGGTGTCATTAGATAGCTTTGTAGAGTCAATTCAGTCAATTCCAGAGGTACAGTGCACACTAGCAGGATACCTTAAAGTATAGATTACCTTTTATGGATATTTGTGTCTCAACCAGGTCATGCATGTACAGTTTGTATCATTCTACAAGCGGCTCACGTTCCTGTTAATTTGCTAAACTGCTCCTTCATTTATTTTTCCACAGACACTGAAGTATGGTAAAAGAGTGAAGCTGTCCTCTGCAGAGGTTATGCAGAAGATAGGAGAGCTCTTTAGTTTAAGGTTAATTCACTTTTCTCTAAATAGCAGCTTGTTAAATTCCTATTTCTTGGTGAGGGGGTTTAAACAAGTGAAACCTTTGAAAGAAATGCGATTAGATAACAAATATGTCAGCTTTTTCCAAAAGAATCTGTTTTGAAATTCAAATCTGACCATCATTTATTTATTGTTGACATCAGAACAGTTTACACTAACGCCTAGATATTAAAGAAATGCAGTCATCGAAATGACTAAATTAATTAGATTTAAAGGGTGAATGTTTCCTAAAGTTAATGTCAGTGATGATGTTTCACTGTCTACCAAGGGCCTGACACATTTAAAAGGGCTACATTTGGTTTGTGTTTGCATACGGTATATCAGGAGTGTTTTGACTCAGAGCTTTGTGTTCCTCTTCCGTTCTGACAGACACTGTATAAACCTGCGCTCTGACCTGCTTATCACACCTGATTTCTACTGGGACCGAGAAAACCTGGAAAAACTCTATGACAAGACCTGCCAGTTCCTCAGCATCAACCGCAGGGTCAATGTAAACAAACTATCGTACTCCGCTATTTTGATGTTTATGTACTTAGGGTCTGATGTTCACCAGTGTTGTTTACTTGTTGTAAATGTGTTGTGTGCTCCAGGTTGTGAATGAGAAGCTGGAACACTGCACACAGCTGACAGACCTGATGAGGAGCCACCTGAATGACAAACACAGCTTCAGGTTAGAGTGGATGATAGTCATCCTCATCACCATTGAGGTAAGATCCCACTCTTTGTGTCGGACGCGATGAAGAATGGGACACTTAACTTTCTACAAAGACGTGTGAAAGATTGGATTATTAGTTTTTTTTAAACCTTATTCATTTGGGCCTGTGTTTTCTTGCTCAAGGGCACATGTATAGTCATTTACGTGTAGGAACGTGTGATTAATTTGCTCTCTCTAGTTGCCATTTGTGATTATGAATGCATCAAGTCTTCCTCTGTGGAGGGATCTAACTTTTGCTGTTTTGTCTTCATTATAGGTTTTGTTTGAACTTGGAAGGATGATTTTCTAAAGAGCTCCACCAACTGCGCAAGTCCAAAAAAGGAAAATAAAGCTTGAAAAAAGAGACGCTGTTCTATACACAGGTACTCTGTTGCTGTCAGTAACAATGTGACACGGTGTTCTTGGAGCCAGTTACACCTTGCTGTTCGTGTTGTGTAAATACATTTCAACAACATACAATAAATCATTTGCTATGATGTCATCACTGTTTAGCTGTTTTAACTGATTATTACAGCCTGAGGGTCACTCTGAATTTTATATACAGAACATTGATGTCAAATTGAATGCTTTGGTGAAAAAGTGCATCAGTGAATTGTTTTGATCTTTTCAGATTAGTGCACATCACTTTGAACATTTGTTTTATGTTGTGTCCAAATGACTGAACAAATTATGCAAGATTCTGCTGCATTTATTGGGTTCTGGATGCAAAATGTATGTATATTCCAGTGCTGCATAAATACATAAAATCCTTGAAAACACTTTCATTTTAATGCAACTTTTTTTTGCATTATTTTCATTAGTTGCCATCAGGTTTTAATTCCCTTTATAGATAGAGGTAGATGGATAGAGGTGCATGTTCCTGGTTGCTGCAGATAATTTTGCGGACACTTTCTCCATTATCTATTGTAGCCGATGCAAGAAATACATTTTCACATAGAAATAATTGATCACAGCTGTTAATTATTGGAGATGATTGAAAAGTGCTTGAATTTCACATTGCTATATGTTGCAGTAGTTACATTTTTTTCTGAAAAATACCACGTATTTAAATCTATATTAGGTGACTGGACTGGTAAAGTAAAATTAAAACTATTAATTTCACAGACAATACACAAACTCCTCTGTACTTTCAAGTTGTAATTTATTCAAATAAAATTGTATTTTATTAATAAACACTTGAAATATATTTGCTGAATAATAAAAACACATTTATATTTTGCATTTAGTCATTAGTTAACATTTTTTCCAATTAACTAAAATTTCCCGCAAATGCCAGTTGAAAATTAGACTCTAAACAGGATAAGCAGCAAACAATAACCTTTCATAACTTCAATTGTTCCTCTTGTACTTCATTGAAGCTCACAGTCATACATATACAGAGAAGGAAGGAGTAGAAGAAAGTAAAACTGCCGATCATTTATATTTAAGGCTTTATACTGCATAAATGAAAATAACATGATATATCTGCATCTTTAGTTATTTAAAAATATTAAGTTAATATTACAAGCAAATCTAACTAATGTTTTCCTCATACTCTTATTCTGAAAATTTTAAACAGTAGAAATTGTATTTGATCAAAATAAGCACATTTCTGTCAGTCTAGGCATTAAAACGCATAATTTACAAAATAATGAAACATATTGCTTCGCTTTGATCACCACTAACTCAATGTTTAGCTGCATAGTTCCCATAGGAATAAAAAGATGTATTAACGTGGGATGATTAAACACATTTTAACATTAACACAGTTGGGTTAATGAATAGTGGGTGAAATAATACAACACACACGAGTAGGTTGATATCAATTATGTTGCCATAAAAATTGCCATAAAAACGACGGAACAGGCAACAAAACCAGTGTCAAAAGTCATTAATACTAGTTTATACATTACATTCACAAACAGAGACAGATCGTTTTAAAGGAAAATGGTCTGTGAAAGTAGTCTGGTGTAGTACATTCAGTGATATGATTGAATTATATGAATAATGTTTCATTATTGATCAGAATACTGCTACAAATAAACAGTGATTAAATGTATTGACAGAGGCTGAGCACAGTAGATGCTCTGGTCCTCACAACTACTAGATCCCCGCATGAATCCCAGTTTTAAAATTGAAACTAATATGAAGAAAATAAGTGTGCAAATCAAATCTACTTTTAATGAAAATATTTCAGATGATCAAAATGGCAAAGGCCGTTTTTCCTCTGTTGTAGGTACGCTTCTCTCTTTTGACACTTTTAAAGGTTGAATGGCCTCTGATTGTCCAACCTAGAGAGGATAAAATATAAAAGGGTGTTAATATATGCAAACATTCTGCAGAATTTGAAAAATTGGATATAAAAAAATTCCTTCAATGTTTATGTTAATCTTGACTTCTCCATCTCTAAAACATATTCTTTTGATATTTCCATTTAGTACTTTTGCTTTTGCCAGAGCAGAGTGAAAACTGTTTTGATAAGGCACCCTCTAAGTACAGGTTCTGCACCTATGGGATTCAGATGCACTGTGTAAAAACAACGTTTCCTTTAATTATTAATTAATCAATGGTCTGATCTCCAAAAATGTTACTTACCAGTTAATGACGGATGGATTTAATCCCATTATATGTTTGTGTTGCTTGCAGCTGCAGTTTCAGGATGCTCAGGTGCAACAGCAAAATCATCTCCTTCAGTCTTTTCTTCTTGAGTATGGGCACTTTCTGCAGTTATCCACTCATGGTCACATATTGCACTTTCTGTGTGATTATTTAGATGCTCCACAGTCTCCTTCCCCTCTTTAGTGTTGATATTTTCCTCAGCATCGATCCAGACATCCTGCTCAAGTTCCTCCTCCGTTTTTTTAACTGGTTCTGCTGCTTTGGTTTCTGTGAGGAGTTCTGTGTGACTCAGGACCACATGTCTCGCTTCTGTTGCCTCGGTGCTCGGGGTCGCTTTTTCTTCAGTCTCAATTTGTTCTGCAGGTTCTACTGCCTCCACTGCTTGGATGCCAACTTCCAGCAGGACTGGAGAACTCATGGTCACAGCTCTCTCTTGTGCATCATGCTCGATCTCTGGTTCTGTGGTTTGTGTGACCCGGACAGCAGCCTCAGTTAGCTCAGTCTGTTTCTGGACCTCTGTTCTTTGTGTTGCACTTGCTTTCTGTTCAGGTTCCACTGGTCCAGGTACCTGAACTTGATAAGGCGATGAGGGAACTGGAGCCTTTGCATGCCCAAACTGTATATTAAGCTTGAATTCTAAAGAAAGACTTGAAGGAGATTCCACGTTACCCATGGATGAGATTAATCCAGTGTTTGGGGGCACCACTATTCCAGTGTTATCTGGTGTGGCCATCTGGCTTGGGAGATTTTGTGGCTGTTGTGCTTCCACAATGTCATTGTCATTCATTTTCTTCATAGGTACCTCTTCTGTTGTAACACCGTCTTTTGACTCGGTCAGTTCAGCTTCAGTTTCCACCAAATTCTCTTTGTCATGGATTTCTGAACTCAGTGGAATATTGAATTTCTCAGGATGATCTTGAGACTCTTCTTGCTCGGCTAAGATTGCGTCATTATCACTACTGATTACAAGATCTTCAACTTGTCTTTCCCCAAATGTTCCAGTAGCATCCTCTGTCACTTCCTGATGCTCCTCTACAGCAAATTCACTTTCAGCCTTCTTACTCTCTTGTGTTTCAGAAATTGGCGGTTTTATAATTTCTTGTTCTTGGTTGACTAATTCATCCTGAACACTCGATTGAATAGCTTCAGAATCTGGTAACATCTCTGGTAAGCTTTCCTTTACCTGTTGAATAACGTCTTGAATGGTGACTTTACTCCCCTCACTGATCACTTCCTCTTCAGTCTCCAAAGTCGCAAAGAGATTTTCTACAGTGTTATCCATTTTGTGACAAACATCTATGATCTGTTCAGCTTGGGTTAGTCCCACCTCAAGCACTGTATCAAGAGCCACCTCAGCAGATTTTATACCAACATCAACAACCTGCACTTGGATTCTGTGACAGTCCTCAAACTGAACAGAAGGCACGTGCTTCATCACAACCGCGTCTCCACTTTCTGCTGTCTCCTCCGTATTTGTCATTTTCATAAGTGGTTTCACAGTCTCAGCTGCTTCCTTGAATTCCAAACCATACGCCACTGCCTCTACCAGAGGTTCGGCCATTTCTGATACTTTATCTATTTCAGTTTCAGGTATCGCTGCTATGTCATCTTTTGCACCACTCGTTGTTACTTCCTTTTCATTCTCAAAAGTGGGGGGGAGATTCATTACATCCATGTCCACACCATGGCAATCATATATGATTTCTTTGGCTTGTTTTACTCCCACCTCAAGTACTGTGTCAACAACTACCTCAGCTGATTTTATATCAACATCAACCACCTGCACTTGAATTCTGTGATTATCTTCCACCTTTACTGTTGGCACAAGCATCACTGCAACCATGCTGCCTTCTGCTGTCTCAGTTGTTTCAGTCATTTCCATAATTGGTGTTACAGTCTCCATTGTTTCCTTAACCTCTACCTCATTTGTCGCCGTTTCTATCCTAGGTTCTGTCATTTCTGGTGTTTGTTCTAGTGCAGTGTCGGCCATTGCAGCGACAACTTCTTTTAGACCACATAAGGTTACTTCAGCCACTTGGGCATGCTGCGCTGTAGCAACCGTAGCCTCGGTAACTGGAAGTTCACCTTCCTTTTCTCCCTCAGCGCAGACTTCTGTGAGATGCACTTCATGTATGGGTTCATCTGCAACTGAGGAAGATGCTCGATCTGTACAGGGTTCTGGAATGTCCGTCACGTTCTTCTCTAGGTCTTGAAGACTACTTAGCTCCTCGTGTACTGCAGATATGTGAACAGCTGTCAATTTTTGTAAGTCATCTACAACTTCAGGAATCTTGTCTTCAGCTTCAACCTGGTCCTCTTGTGGGTCTTCATCAGTGGTGTTCTCTTTTATCTTGTCCTCTTTTGACTCTGCAGTCTGATCGAATTCTTCCACGGTATTATCAATAACTGAAGCGATGATGTCATCAGTTTCTGCTTTGGAAATGTCTTTCTCAACTTCCTCAGCACTTGCCATGACTGCTTGCCCATGCATAGATTCTTGTGGCCCGTTTTGTGTTTCCACAACATCTACATCAGCACTAATCTGTTGTGAATTTAATATGGCTGCTTTTTCACTCGTGGTTGTTTGCAGCTCATCTGCCACACCATGTACTTGGTAGTGATCGTCAGCATGAGCTTGACTGGTAACATGATCTTCTTTCTCTAACTCAGGCTGTATTTCCTGTTCAACGTTTTCATTCTCAGTTTCATCAATTCCTGCCACAGTTGAGTCTGCATCTTGAGATTCACTTCCAGGCCTCAGCGTCTCATCTTCATTTGACTCAACTACAGAAACTTCACTTGTACCAATTGTCTCACTTTCAGACATTTGCTCTGTAGAAATAGCCTCATTTTCTTCAGGTAAGCATTCCACTAGGGGTTGCCTTTCATTAGTGCTGTCACATTTTTTCATACTTTGTTGTGCCTGTGAAACATCAGCCTGTCGTACTTCATCTACAGTGATATCAGCAGTGACAATGGCGTCAGTTGTAACAGCCAATACAACTTCCTCAACTTCAGTCTTACTCTCTGTTTGGGCCATTGGTGCAAGTTCATTTACTGCATCCAGTTCCTCAGCAGTTAGGCATGTCTTGATGCAAGTTGCATCTGATTGCATGTGCCGTTCCAGAACAGTTGCCTCATCTTTTAAATTGGTTTGAAGTATTTGAGGAGAGACGGAACTAACTAGTCTCTCCGGGCTCTGGTCATTTAAACAGAGCGAGACTGCCGTTGGAGTTACGGCGATAGTTTCGACCACCTGATGCAGGAGGACGTCTGTTGCCTGCATATCGTACTCTGCTGGGACTGGCGTAGTGTCGCCAGATGTTTTTGAAGATTCTGTTAACTGGGAAACTGCGGAGATCATCTCCGTTTCATCTGTCAGAGTGATATCTACAGGCTCCAGTGCAGTAATGGCCTCAGATGTTATCTCTATCAGATCCTCTGCTATGGTGTCATCTCTAGCTACCTCCTCAGTGACCGAACCTGGAGTGGCCATGGTGTCTTCAATTACACCCTCTTCTGGAATGTCACTGAGTTGTTGATGCTTGCTTGACTCAGTAAGGTCCTCCAATTCTTCATTTGAAGCGGTGATTATAGTTGTTTGGTGTTCTTCTAAAACCTTAGCATCGTCTGGGACCTTCTTTGCTTCAGCTTGTAGGTTTTCAACGGGTAGAAGTGGTTCAGGCACATGTACAAGGGCATCTTCTTCTTCTGAATGACTTTCTATGATTGCCTGTGTTTCTGTGAGAACCTCTGTCTCAACTGTCTCAAACTCAGACAATGGAACCACAGCTGGAGTGTCTGAGTCTTCGTCTTCTGAAACTGCCTCCCTGTCAGCCTCATCCGAAGATACTTGGTCTTGCTTTTCAGCAGACTTTCTCTTTTTCCGTCTCGGGATGAGTTTCTTTATTGAAAAGCTGGATTCATCCTTTGTAATGTCACTATCTGACTGTATGTTATCATCTTTGCTTTCTTCCTCATCCTTGGCTTTTCGTTTTGGGGTGACTAGCCTCTTCAGTGATTTCCATGTTGACCCTCCGTCACCCTCTGAAGGACTTTCTGCTTGTCTGGGGGAAGAGGCGCCGTTAGAAATTTCACGTGGTGACTCTGTTCCTTGTCTGGTTTCACCGTCTCTCTTGTTATCGTCTTTCTCTCCGTGGGCCAGTTCATCCTCAGAATCTGATGTTTTTCTGCCCCTTCTCCTTCCAGATCCACATAAAACTGCTTCCCAGGAAACTGATGAATCTTTTCGTTTTCTGACCTCCTCTGAGCTGTGATCTGACCCCTGCTCTCCTTCACTTGTTTTGGGTTCTTCTGCGGGCGAACCTGCGTCTTCGCCTGTCAGGGAGGGCCTCTTCATACGCTTTTTGGGAGTCACAAGTTTTTTGAAGGAGGCCCAGGTACCTTCCTCCACTTCTACGGCCTCAGCAGGTGGTTGCGCAGGACTTTCCTCTCTGTGATTCCCAGCTGATTCGGCGGATGATAGCAGCTGATCCGAAACGTGTTCCCCAGAGTCAGAAAGCCTCGACTCACTTGATCTCCTGCCTCTCTGTTTTTTGGATAATTTCTTCAAACTGGATCCTGACAGCAACCTTTTTAGGGGACTGCCTTGAACTTTGATCTTCTCTTGAGAACTCAGAATTTCAGCCTCAGTAGTAATAATGATTGATGGTTCCCTGTCTTTCATTTCAGGAGTGTCAGTTGTCTGAGCTGATGTTGAAGTTGAAGTTAGTTTCTCCTCTTTAACTTCATTCTGTCTGTGTTCCATCTCGGCTGGAACCGCCTCATCACCTGGACTTATCTCCTCTTCACCCACTTGTGGCTCTTGTACAGTTTCTTCTCTGCTTGTGACAGTTTCATGTTTACCCATGTCTACCAGTTCTTTCTCAATATTGTCATCACTTGCTGACTTCTTTTTCTTGCGTAACCCAGAGAAGATTCCAGTTGAAAAAAACTTTTTAATGGGCGATACGACCACTTCTTCATCACGACCGGGTGGCGATGTGGCCTCTGGTTCTTCCTCAGGTGTGGCATCATCTTCTCCTCTTTTTGAAGTTGTTAGCGCACTCGTGTTTTCAGATGCAACTTCCTGGCTGGCCTCTGTTGTTTTAACGTTTGTTCCCACTACATTTTCCGGAATCTCCTCGGGAGTATTGTCTGTCAGTGTGGGACAAGTAGTTGAGTCATTATCGCAAATCTCCTGCGCTGGGTGCACCTCAGTATTTAGTTCATCATTTTCACGCTTGGTTTCATCAGTCGTGTCTTCAACATCATCTGCTCTGTTTTTTGTTTGCCCACTGGTCTCAAAAAGCGTGTCTTGTGCGTTTTCTCCTCCTTTCTTCACCGTCAGTTTCAAACCGATGCTACTGAAAAATCTCCTGAAGCTTTCGTTGATGTCATTCTGCTTTGCGTCCACCTCAGTATTGTCTGGAGACACTTCTTCTTTAGGATCAGGGGATCCGCTCTCATTTATGTCCACTTTTTCCACTGGCGGTATCTCCTCTTGAAATGGTTTTCCGTTTTCTGATTCCGTAATATCTTTCTGTTCTGTTTTCGTAGCGTCTTCTTCATCGGGAATAGCAACAGCTAAATCACAAAACAAATCAAATAATAAATCCCCTTTAAATCCCAAATGAATCGATTAATTCCATGCTGAAATTATGCAAACTTTTAATATTACACACATTATTACTCACCTTCTGTCGCAACCTGATCCTCACAGTGACCATTAACTTCTGCTATAGCGCCATCTACTTTATCACTCATCCCAGAGAGAACTGCAATACTGCTGGCAGTCTGAAACAAAGCATAGATCATATATGCACAGTGTTCCTTTGCTCTTTGTTTCAAAAGAATAACAGCTTTTGCTTATAGAAGCCCAAAAAATAGAAACCAAATGAATATACAGTCGTTCAGTGGTGCATATATATGAATTTGTTGTCGTGAGATCCCGGTAAGTCCACTGTGAGTGTGTTCTTGTGTGAAAGCAAACAAAGAAATACATTCTTCAGTTTGAATCATTAACAGAGGGCTTAATAACCTGTTTTGGTTAAACAGACTCCATAATCCAATTCCTGATTAAACCTTTTAACCTCAAATCCTTGAACCACATTAGATGGGACAGTCTGGGAAAGTGAGACTGAGCAGCCTCCACCAGTGCAGAATCAACACTGAATCAACAAGCGTTCATCTTTAGCAAAAAGGTTCAGTGTCATCATAATCTAGATGTCATATTTAGACAAATATATATTATACAGATCAGCTGAAGTTTATATAATACAACCAATTTCATTTTCATCAATCTTGGGTTTTACTTTCATAGCTAATCATTTGGAAATTAACATCTTTGAAGTCACAACACAATCACTTCAAAGTTACAACATTCAGGTGGTATCACTGAATCTATGACATAACAACAACAACTCCTGACAGAGTAACGGCTCTCCTCTTCACTCTCAGATGATGCGTTACTGTCTAATTGACTTCCTGCTCAGAAAGGCAAAGTGATCGCGTTGTACACAAATAATCAATGTTGTCCTGCGCTGAGTGCGGCAAAGTAGAAACTCCATCACTCCCTTGGGCTTTAAGGTTCCACAAAGCCTGAAAGGTCATTATTCCTCTGTGCTGTTTCCTTTTCCAGCCCAATACAAACCACAGCAGCATAAACAACACACACAGAGGACATGTAGACAATTAACACAACTCTGCTATCGTAAACACATTCGCAACAGCTTCACTGATGTTTCAACGCTGCACCTGCAACCTGAACTCTTCAGGAAGAAATGGATACATCTCTGCTCTCTGGTGCAACATCCTTACTATGCACTGCTTTGGATGTGCTCCATGTCAATCACTCAAATGGGACCATGACTCAATTAAATATGCTGGTTAATGCGTATGTTGGCACACAGTTTCCTCACTGAGCTGACACTTCAACAACAACAACAACACCACCACCACCAGCAAAAACACAGGCTGATTCACAGAGCAGTAGATTAATATGAAGCATCATTTTTTTAAATCCTCAAGATGAGAATTCATTCGTGTGTAAACTTTCTGCATCATCCGAATCAGAGTTACTTAAAATAATAACCTTATCTTCAGTAACCTGCTCGGTGTGAGCACCTTCCTCCTCCTCTTCCTCCTCCGCTGCATCGCTCTTTGGCGCAGACTGGCTGTGTCCCATCACCGGGGGCTGCAGCAACTCTCTGCCCGCTTCAAATATCCAAAATGTGGGCGGCAGCAGCGGTGAAGCTCCGGGACTGCGGCCCGGCGCGGTTCAGGGCTCAAATGGTGCAGCCTGGACGCCGGGAACACTTTTGAGCAAACACCCTCCCTGCAGGATCACATGAAGCCTATGAGCACTGGGCCGGCACGCCTCTCACTGCATCACACGCACGCACGCACACATACTCACGCGCGCACACACGCACACACTTTATTTATGATTTATTATATATATTGCAGCTTTTTTCACCTTCTTATTACTGAATCGTAAACATCAGCTAATTCTATAATAATAATTTAAAAATATATGTATATAATAAACGGTTAATTCCATAAAAGAACACGTGAGAGCCATGCAAAAGTCCTCAAAATCTGCCTTAAAATTGATATTAATGCCACTGTTTTGGTCTATAAAAATAATAACCTCACCACTTTGCTTGTCGGAAAACAACTGGAACATCTAACAAGAAGGTATTAGAGCACCTGAGTGGAATATAAAATCTTAAATAAGACAGTGACGGGTTTATTGAAGTTTATAAAGAAGAAAAATTACTTTAAAATGGAATTTCGAAATACAGTATAAACCAGTGCAAAGCAATGAGGAAAAGTTTGTTTGGAATTTATAAAAAAAAAATGAAAAATGCCATGCTATATAATTCTAAATGAACAGAAAGAGACTTGCAGTGGACCAAGCAATATGCAATTAAAAAAATAACACACTCACACCCCTCTGACCTTCCTTGATGTGGTGTATTTGCTGGTTAGACAGTGTGTTGACTTTAAAATCCAGATTAATGACAGATTGTGAAGTTTTCATGCAAATGGAAATCAACTGACCGAGCAAAACAGACTTAATGTCATTTGGAGATTAAACGGGAACATGTGGGCAGAATATCATGAGAAGAATGAGGAAGCACCAAAATACTCCTCTCAAAGATGAAGATGCAAAGAAATGTTAAAGAGCAAGTTAAATAAATGACAGAAATATAATAGTAATACCATAAATTATTAAAATATATGAAAGTATGCACAATATTTCCAGCTCACAGCACCATAGCCTAGATTTTGTTTATACTAATAACTAATTACTAATATATCTAAATGGCTTAATTATGATTTATTATTATTATAAAAAAATGACAAACATTGAGTTTTCATGCACCTATCAGCTGAATGTTCCTCCAAACTGAACCAACTAAGAGCCACAGTCCAGTGCTCATTGACCACAGGGCTAAACGGAGAACAGGTTCTCTTCAAATAAAACCAATATGTCACTTAAGCTGAAGAAAGTGAGACCTTTGAGAAATCGTGAAGCTGGGAAATGTTTCCAAACTCATGACAGGAGTTCATGTTAATTTGATCATATGCTCTGAGACACTGCTGTGTTTATCTGGGACTTCTACAAAGATAATGAATTGAGTAAATTAGAGTCACAACTTGAGGTAACTGGAAACAGCTGATGTTTTCTCCACTGATTACAGTAACTCCTGAGGCCATGAGGCCACATATAGAAATACAAAACACACAGCAGGCAGGTCTCTAAAACTCTCTCACCTCTTTTTGTGGACATGTTGCTCCATTTTACTGTATTAAACATCGAGATATGAATTACATTCAACTTTATCACAATAATGGTATAATTTTGATTCATTTTGTATGTTTTGGTTGAGCTGAATCGTGATAAGAACCCTCAAAATCAATCAGTTTTTTTCTTCTTGCTATTTGTCTTTCATTTGTCAAACAAAAAGCTGCACTGTGCAAAAATTCTTGACAAGAAAGCAAATTTTGACAAGGAAAAATCTTCATATCTCTGCCAAGGACTGAATCCCTAATAGGAAACATGATCAATCAAGTGCATGACAGTTTTTAGTTTTTTTCTTCCTTTTTCAGGAATACAATAGAAATATTTTCTATTGTATTGTATTTATTTTGTAGACTTCCATTCTCTAAAATCATCAAATCAAAGATGGAAAGTAGTATAGAGTGAACGGCTCACGCAGTTAATGTAACAGTGATGGGGCTGCAACATTCACTGCATTCACCAATGGAACATCTGCAACAGGAATGGGGCTTTGATGATCACACATAAAGGAAGGAGGTCAGAGGAACAAAGTCCCTTTTTTTGGATTTAAATGCAGAACACAGAGCTTTGTTCTCGTGTTTTCGGAGATTTAGCCTCTGTACTTAAGAAGTTTGGCACATTGAGCTCTTTCCTGGTTCTTACCTCAGCTGATGTAAATTTAGCTTCCACCCTGATCACATGCAGGTGGAAAAGGAAAAAACACACCTAGATCTCACGCAGCTCAGTTTATTGATAAAAACATGATGCAGGGGCTCAAATTAGAACCTGCTGACTGAGAAGAGATAAACTGATTTCAACTCAACTTCCACTTCAAATGCTGCCAGAGAGTTATTAGGTTGGTTTGGGTCAATGTATGAAACTAATGTAGGTTCAGCTGACTGTCAAACGGTCAAACAATTACAAATCATCTAAAAAGACAGGAAAATCATTCTTATACAGTTTTGTTGTCTGTTTTCTGTCACAAGTTATTACAATTTATTATCAGAGCATAGAATTCCAACAAACCTGCTATTTAAGTCAAACTACACAGAGAGGTTCACGACCTGCATAATGGTGCTGTTGTACCACTGCCACCTTCTGGACAACGTCAGTATTTCACCATTCTGCATAAAGTAAACGCTCAGGAAAAAGAAATCCAATGTTTTGTTCCAAGCTCCTGGTAAAAGTGAAGACAAATTGATATTTCTCACTTTCGCTGTATTTCCCAAGTTATGGATCTATAAATGTGCAACAATGCAACAAGATTTGTTTCTAGTTCATATAGTTTATAAAAGTATATCTTTGTTTACAGTTTTTCCCCCAGAGTTGCTCAATGGTGGTTCTCATGGTAATGAACACAAAGGAACGTTCCAGTATAAGGTGTCAGTTACTTATTTGTAGGATCTTATATCTACAGTGACGTCTGCAGCCAGATGAGACGTCTGCACTGCTGAAATCCCCCTCTGATGGAAAATGGAAACGACTGAATCACGCACGGCCGCTGGAAATGACTGTATCACGCTTCCTCCTACACACAAACTAACCATCTATCTCTTCACCACTATCTCTTCCTTGCTCTCTGGCCACATGACTGCGCCTGACAGTTGGTGGTTTCCCTCCATACACTGTGAGAATCTATCTATCTATCTATCTATCTATCTATCTATCTATCTATCTATCTATCTATCTATCTATCTATCTATCTATCTATCTATCTATCTATCTATCTATCTATCTATCTATCTATCTATCTATCTATCTATCTATCTATCTATGATGACAACCCTTCAAGCCCTTCAAGCAGATGTTTTGTTGCTGCTTCCTATGTTTTGAAAAGTCGCTCTGCTAAAAGTCCAGTGTTCAAGCAAGTGTGACCTCTGACCCATTGGATTAGAAATAGTTTTGTCAAAGAAAGGTCCTGGTTTACAAAACAATACAACAAATTCACTCCAGATGTAAACCTTTCCCCTCTAAAATCATCCTCATCTAACAGAAAAATGTCAGGAAAATGAAATGATGTTCCATGAGAGTTGATTGATAAATTCTGAGCCTTTTTTATAACGTTTATTTTAGATCCATGGCTGTACTTAAGATTTATAAAAATCACAAGCCAAGGATGAATGTAGTTTTTAAACCCATCCAGCCTTATTGGCACCTTTGCATTGATGCTCAGGCTAATGCTCAAGCTCAGAATTTATCAATCGACATGTAGCGCTCAATAGGCGCGATGGTTTCTGTTTTGTTTGATCGTAATTTAGTGGTGAAGGTTTGAAAAAGAGAAACAAACACATGATCGCCCATCACGAATCTAAAACGGGCGTCACAGTGACACATGCGCGCTGTGGTAATGATACAGATAAGTTCAGTCTCCTTCCTGTGTTAGAGGCGGCATCTTCCGCGTTATTACAGCCCGTTTTAGAGGGTGTGTGTGTGCGTGTGTGCGTGTGTGTGTGTGTGTGTGTGTGTGTCTGTGTCTGTGTGTGATGAAATCTAGTGGCCAATACCGCGGACAGAAAAGGGGAAATGAGCGTTTCGTATCGTTGCTCCTCTATGCCGCCTAAGTGAGTTTAATGTAGCAGAGCAGCTGGGAGGCAACACAGCAAGGTACGTATGTCCAATTATCGATTATCAGCGGTCTATCGTTAACTAATAAGATCTGATCACTGAAATTCTCGTTTGCTTTTGCTCATTAAAACCAATATGCTTTGTGTTGTCGGTGATGTTGTTGTTGTTTAACTGGTGGAGATTTAATAGCAGTTGTCGGTTGGAAATAAGAGGGAGACAGGAAGAAGTGTAAGTTTCCTTAAGAAGAGATTCTCGCAAGTGTTTGTTTTCAGGAAGTACAACTGCAATACCGAGTGACAATAAATGAAAGAAAGAAAGAAAGAAAGAAAGAAAGAAAGAAAGAACGAACGAACGAACGAACGAACGAACGAACGAAAGAAGAAAGAAAGAAGAAAGAAAAGTTGTGTACTCTCAAATGGAACAAGCTTCTACTTAAGTTCAAGGTGGTAGATGAAGAAGATACACACTTCCTCATACACCTTTTTTGATTCATAAATAAATAATGTCAGGATTGGAGGTCATGATTAGTTTTTTTACCTCTGAGAACTACTTGTTAATCATTAATTCATGATTTATGTCATCGTTTCCTCATTTCTCAGTGTTTCGTGTCAGCTTGTGTAAGTTGTTTACAAAGCTCCTTTGTTCCAACTGTATGTAGGAGAGATGAAGGACAGACTGAATGAGCTGCATGGCATCGCCTCAAAGTCTGCAGTGGAGGGCAGGAGGCCTGAACAGCAGCACGCAACAGAGGATGAGGGCGACCCGGAGCAACATGCAGTTGTGTTTGAGGGAGAAGATGTAATGTACAACATCTACAAACAGGCCCAAGTGATGAGGAAGGAGATTGCGTTGCTCAAATTGGATGTGAAACGTCTCGGAAAGCAGAACATAAGGTTCCTCACGTCTGTTAGGCGCATCAGCAGCATCAAAAGAGACTCCAATGCACTTGGGCGTGACATCAAGACCAGAGGGGAGGGCATTTATTCACGTTTGGAGAGACTGGCCGGGCTTTGCAAGGAGCTGGAGGAAGAACACGGGCCCAGCTCGGCTGTGGTACGCATGGTCCGATCGCAGTACGTGTCTCTGACTGGAGCCTTCCATGAGGCCATGTCTGAATTTAACGAGGCGGAGATGGTCCAGAGAGAACACTGCAAGACCCGCATCCAAAGACAAGCAGAGATTATGGGAAAGGAAGTGAGCAGAGAGCAGATCGATGAGATGATCGAGACGGGGAAGTGGAATCTGTTCTCTGAGAACCTGCTGGTTGAGGGGAGGACTGCCAGATCCGCTCTCACAGAGATCGAGAACCGGCACAAGGAGCTTGTGGAGCTGGAGAGTCGCATCAGGGACATTCACGAGCTCTTCTCTAACATGGCCATGCTGGTGGAGCAACAAGGCTTCATGATTGATAACATAGAAGCAAATGTATACGCTACTGAGGACTATGTTGTCAAAGCCACCGTTCAGATCAGACAGGCCGTGCAGTACAAGAAGAGGCATCCATGCCGGCGTCTCTGTTGCTGTTGTTTCCCTTGCTGCAATTAATGACAGTGTCAGTTTAAAGTTACCTCCACACTGTCATTGTCACCAGCATCTCAAGAGTAGCCTCATTGGAATTTTTTTACATCTTGACATCATGTTTTGCTTTGTTCCAGTATTTATTGAATTCAAAGTTCTGCCTATATGCTTTAGCAATAGTGTTGTATGACCATGTTACATAGTCAAACAATTTCACCGGCTTGTCCTTTCACACCAGTCCATATGCAAATGTATACAGTGTGATATGGGTTGTTCCTTTTCCTAACTGCTAATGAAAACATGTAAGCTATCATTTTATGCAGTAAATCTCATTTTTATCTTAGGCTTTATAATATGTCTATGAGATATGCTGGTCATGTAAAATTTGATATTATTGTTTAAATAAATGCATTACTGTGGCTTTTAGAATGACTCAGCTAGTTTGGATATTCCGGGTGTTGTTGAAAGTGGATGTTGGCATTGCTAAATACGTTTTAGAAATAGTGAACAGATCGTAGCCTGAGCATGTCTTTAGATAATTGTGGGTTTGTGTGCTGAGTTGAGCAACTAACTTTGCTTTATATTGTTGTTTCTCAACACCTACTCGCTACTCTGCAAGATAGTGACATAACTTTCTTGCTTCACATCCATGGAGCCAAAAGATCCTAGGTCAGTCTGATGTTTTCCTGCTGCAGCACTGAGAGGACAGAGTGCACCTACAATGCCAAACACAAACAGCTTTGTTAATAGCTTCCATTCACAAAGGTCCTCAAACAAATGCATACAATGGAATCCAGGCCAGGTGCATCAGGCCAGTAGGACAAATGGGAAACTAATTATGAAGTACCTGCAGTATTGTTTGCACAGAGTTTCTGTCTCATTCCCTGTGTTGTTGTCTTATGTGAAATGACAATGACTATAAAATGACCTTTATTTTGAAATGCAACATACACCCACCAGGGGATTCCCAGCTTGTGTTGTGCTTTGTAGAGAAGACAGTGACCAAGCTGAGCACAAGTCAGAGCCAGGTCTATACAGAGGAGATACAGCAGTGGGTGTTTTAAGTGAAGCAGTTATTCCACTTCCCCAAAAGCCTTGTATGTCTTGTGGCGCACATTTACCACCAGTGTGACTCATTTGTTTGCTGTATGACATCACATATTTATCGAGGTAATCATACCAACTGAACTTATACTTGTATACGCCATTACATTGAGATGTCTTCATTGGTTCCAATCCCACACTTACACAACACACAATACTTTTTTGAACAATATAACAAAAGGCTATTCAATTCATTTGAGATTCCATGTTTTTGGGTCAAAACATGATGTATGTCTGTGTATGTAAGTACACATGAAATAATAATAACATAACAACTATAATCATTACAAAAGAATCAGGCTCAGATTAGATTTTTTTTGAAAATAGGTATATTTAACAAACAAAAACATATGCACGAACACATAAACATGCAGATAAACAAATTTGTCAACTACAGAATCTGCCTCAAAACTGTCATGCCTGCCAAAATATCTGGCTGAAGGTAAAACGGCTCACTGTGACACACTGTTAACACATTTAAAATGCAATTGAATTCTCAATTGAATTGAATTAAATCTAGACAATAAATCTGAATAAATTGCAAAGTACACAAACACATCCATCATCATACAGTTGAGGTTAACGTTTGTTTTGTTTTAATTTGCAGATGGGATGGACAGAAAACACACACAGTGAACACATTAGGCATCTCAAAGGAGGAAAATACGTATCACATATTTATTACAACAAATACAAAAACTGCCAACTGAATAGCCCAAATGATGCCCTAAACAATAATAACAATGGTAATAATAAATAAACACAATCAACAATAACAATACAATTATTATATTATATATTATATATTGTTATTATTATATATTATATATTATATAATTATGCAATACATGTAATGAATAATATGACGTAAATCCTTTCATTTTATTTTTCTAGCTGTAAAAGTAAGGCAGGCTGCCACGTGCAGTGCCTCATTTGGATGTGTCTGAAGTCTTGGAGCTCGACTTCCCTACGTTTCTCCTACAAATGGGCCTTGAGCTTGTTTGGAGGTTCTAGCAGGGGAGCGCAGCTACTGGTATACCAACGATGGATGCTCGTCCGCCGGGGGGAGCTCGTCTCTGCCACCGAGCGCGGAGCTTCGGGAGGGACGCACATGGAGCGGTGAGGGAGGAGGGGGACACCCGCCTAGCCAGCCAGATCAGCCGAATCAACCCTAGCGATCAATGGGGTGACAGATGTCGCAGCCAGATCGCCCTCACATCCAAAACTAAGGGAGAGCGCACTGTGCCTATATAGACGTAGGTCCAACTTTTGTTTAGGTTCACGGTGAAGATCCACTGGGTGTGTTCCTTTATGACCATACTGCGTGACGGTTGCGTGAAAAGTGATCACATGGTTGATCGTTTCAGATGTATTTAGCGAATAACTAATGACACGACCAATGCTAAGCTGTTAGCTTTCCCATGATGCATCGTTCGGTATGTAAATGTTTTTACGCTTCTATTGGCCAGGCAGTGTGTGTGTCTTTGCTACTTCACTTCCGTTATGTAGGTGACGAAATACTCGTCACCTATACGGAAGTACTTTCCGTATTGGCTACAGACAGCCGGAAAATCCTCCTCATTGTAGGCTTAAAGCTGGGGAACGATAATCTTCTTAGGGGGGAATGGGGGCTCCATTCTAAAATATGAGTTAAAAAAAAGCACCAAAGAAAGTGTTGGTAAATTATTATATAAATGTCAGTGTAACCATGGACCAAATTCATCATGTTTGTAAAAAGCCCATGTCTTGACCAAGGAAAGAGCCAGAATGCTAGAATTTCAAACAAAGCACCTGGGATCCATTGCTGTAATTTTTGGGGAAAATTTAATTTTGGTCAAGTTTTTCAAAAATGGTAGTGTATCAATGGACCAAAACATCAGGAAGATCAAAAAGATAAGTCTGGTGCCCCGCAACACTTGGCCATTCTGACAGCCATCTTGGGTCTTGATAGGCTGTTTGAGGGTGGGGGGAGAGAATGGAGAGAGAAAAGATAAGAAAGAAGAGGGACAAAGGGGGACAAGGAGGAAAAATTGATTGACACTGGGATACATTGCTGTAAATTTGGGGAAAATTAAAAAAATTGGTCAAATTGTCCAAAAATATGTGACCAAATTGGACCAAATTGGTAATTTTAGAAAGAAGCCCATATCTTGGCAAAGGAAAGAGCTAGAGCGCTACAACTTCAAACACAGCATCTAGATGGCACCAGGACCCATTGGTGAAAATTTAAATTTTGGTCACATTCTCCAAACATGTCAGTGTTTGGACCAAAACAATTTGTCAGAAGTAGGATTTGAATCACACCCCCAATTAGAGACCAGAGGTCCCATTTTCAGGAAGGAAGGTTATCTCCTTGAGTCTGGCGCCTTAGACCGCTCAGCCATCCTGACAGCCATATTGCCTGAAGATAGGCTGTTTGAGCGTGGGTGGAGAGAATGGGGGAGGAGAAAAGAGAAGAAAAAAAGGGAGAAAAAGAGGAAAAGGGATTCATATTGGCCCATATCTTGGACAAGGCAATAGCTAGAGCTCTAGAATTTCAAACATAGCATCCTGGTGGCACTAGGATCCATGCCTGTAAGTTTGGAAATGTTCTTAATTTGGTCCATTTCCCACAACGCATGTCGATTTTGTGTCCCGCGAAGTGACAACATCCCGCCACTGAAAGGCAGCATTTCCACATCAGCGCCAGATCAGCGTTTAACAAAGGATCACTATTTTACATTCATTTCCAGCTTGGTATTTTTCAGTAAATACTGTGTATTTTTTCTGGAAATGTCTTTGAACATTTTGCCGTTTTCTTCACTTATTTATTCTAAATTCTCTTTAATTTCTCTCTCCGTATAGGAAGCACATTTTTATAAATTATTACTTTTTTTTTTCCTGTATTGTTGTCAGAGAGAGCAAACTGTAACTGTCCAGGCAGAATTCAACTCTATGTTCCTCCAAAACTTTTTGGGGGATTTATCCATGGATAGTGAGTCAGTTCAGTTCACATTTCTACACAGATGTTGGAAATGTATGTACATTTAAAATCATTTCTAGATCTTGACAAGTTGTTGTTGTTGTTATATATTCTGTATTGTTATTATTGTTTATTGTTGAAATTGGACTTGTTTCACTTAAGAAATTTCAGCATCTAGATGGCACGAGGGCTGTAAGTTTGGGGGAAATTAAAATTTTGGTTACATTCTCGAAACACGTCAGTGTTTTGGACCAAAACAATTTGTCAGAGTGGGATTTGAACCCACACCTTCAATTGGAGACCAGGAGTCCCATTTAGGCCAGAAGTCCCATTTTCAGGAAGGCAATTACCTTGAGTCTGGCGCCTTAGACCGCTCGGCCATCCTGACAGCCATAGTTGCTGTTGGTTGGCTGTTTGAGGCTCGAGGGAGAGAATGGGGAAGGAGAAAAGAGAAGGTAAAAAAAGGAAAAGAGAGAAAAAGAGGAAAAAAGGGATTTATCTTGACCAAGGAAAGAGCTAGAGCGCTAGAATTTCAAACACAGCATCTCGATGGCACTAAAATCCATTGCTGTAAGTTTAGGGAACATTTTAAATTTGGTCACATTCTCGAAACACGTCAGTGTTTTGGACCAAAACAATTTGTCAGGAGTGGGATTTGAACCCACGCCTCCAATTGGAGACCAGAAGTCCCATTTTCAGGAAGGCAATTACCTTGAGTCTGGCGCCTTAGACCGCTCGGCCATCCTGACAGCCATAGCTGCTGTTGGTTGGCTGTTTGAGGCTCGGGGGAGAGAATGGGGAAGGAGAAAAGAGAAGGTAAAAAAAGGAAAAAGAGAGAAAAAGAGGAAAAAAGGGATTATCTTGACCAAGGAAAGAGCTAGAGTGCTAGAATTTCAAACACAGCATCTCGATGGCACTAAAATCCATTGCTGTAACTTTGGGGAAATTTTAAATTTGGTCACATTCTCAAAACACGTCAGTGTTTTGGACCAAAACTATTTGTCAGGAGTGGGATTTGAACCCACGCCTCCAATTGGAGACCAGAAGTCCCACGCCTCCAATTGGAGACCAGAAGTCCCATTTTCAGGAAGGCAATTACCTTGAGTCTGGCGCCTTAGACCGCTCGGCCATCCTGACAGCCATAGCTGCTGTTGGTTGGCTGTCTGAGGCTCGGGGGAGAGAATGGGGAAGGAGAAAAGAGAAGGAAAAAAAAGGAAAAGAGAGAAAAAGAGGAAAAAAGGGATTTATGTTGACCAAGGACAGAGCTAGAGCGCTAGAATTTCAAACACAGCATCTCGATGGCACTAGAATCCATTGCTGTAAGTTTGGGGAACATTTTAAATTTGGTCACATTCTCGAAACACGTCAGTGTTTTGGACCAAAACAATTTGTCAGGAGTGGGATTTGAACCCACGCCTCCAATTGGAGACCAGAAGTCCCATTTTCAGGAAGGCAATTACCTTGAGTCTGGCGCCTTAGACCGCTCGGCCATCCTGACGGCCATAGTTGCTGTTGGTTGGCTGTTTGAGGCTCGGGGAGAGAATGGGGAAGGAGAAAAGAGAAGGTAAAAAAAGGAAAAGAGAGAAAAAGAGGAAAAAAGGGATTAATCTTGACCCAAGGAAAGAGCTAGAGCGCTAGAATTCCAAACACAGCATCTCGATGGCACTAGAATCCATTGCTGTAAGTTTGGGGAAAATTTTAAATTTGGTCACATTCTCCAAACATGTCAGTGTTTGAACCAAAACAATTTGTCAGGTGTGGGTTTTGAACCCATGCCTCCAATTGTAGACCAGAAGTCCTGTTTTCAGGAAGACAGTTAACTTGAGTGTGGCGCCTTAGACCGCTCGGCCATCCTGACAACCATAGTTATCAATGGTTGGCTGTCTGAGGCTTGGGGGAGAGAATGGGGAAGGAGAAAAGAGAAGGTAAAAAAAGGCAAAGAGAGAAAAAGAGGAAAAAAGGGATTTATCTTGACCAAGGAAAGAGCTAGAGCGCTAGAATTTCAAACACAGCATCTCGATGGCACTAGAATCCATTGCTGTAAGTTTGGGGAAAATTTTAAATTTGGTCACATTATCAATGGTTGGCTGTCTGAGGCTTGGGGGAGAGAATGGGGAAGGAGAAAAGAGAAAAAAAAGGAAAAAGAGAGAAAAAGAGGAAAAAAGGGATTATCTTGACCAAGGAAAGAGTTAGAGTGCTAGAATTTCAAACACAGCATCTCGATGGCACTAAAATCCATTGCTGTAACTTTGGGGAAATTTTAAATTTGGTCACATTCTCAAAACACATCAGTGTTTTGGACCAAAACAATTTGTCAGGAGTGGGATTTGAACCCACGCCTCCAATTGGAGACCAGAAGTCCCACGCCTCCAATTGGAGACCAGAAGTCCCATTTTCAGGAAGGCAATTACCTTGAGTCTGGCGCCTTAGACCGCTCGGCCATCCTGACAGCCATAGCTGCTGTTGGTTGGCTGTCTGAGGCTCGGGGGAGAGAATGGGGAAGGAGAAAAGAGAAGGAAAAAAAAGGAAAAGAGAGAAAAAGAGGAAAAAAGGGATTTATGTTGACCAAGGACAGAGCTAGAGCGCTAGAATTTCAAACACAGCATCTCGATGGCACTAGAATCCATTGCTGTAAGTTTGGGGAACATTTTAAATTTGGTCACATTCTCGAAACACGTCAGTGTTTTGGACCAAAACAATTTGTCAGGAGTGGGATTTGAACCCACGCCTCCAATTGGAGACCAGAAGTCCCATTTTCAGGAAGGCAATTACCTTGAGTCTGGCGCCTTAGACCGCTCGGCCATCCTGACAGCCATAGTTGCTGTTGGTTGGCTGTTTGAGGCTCGGGGAGAGAATGGGGAAGGAGAAAAGAGAAGGTAAAAAAAGGAAAAGAGAGAAAAAGAGGAAAAAAGGGATTAATCTTGACCAAGGAAAGAGCTAGAGCGCTAGAATTTCAAACACAGCATCTCGATGGCACTAGAATCCATTGCTGTAAGTTTGGGGAAAATTTTAAATTTGGTCACATTCTCCAAACATGTCAGTGTTTGAACCAAAACAATTTGTCAGGTGTGGGTTTTGAACCCATGCCTCCAATTGTAGACCAGAAGTCCTGTTTTCAGGAAGACAGTTAACTTGAGTGTGGCGCCTTAGACCGCTCGGCCATCCTGACAACCATAGTTATCAATGGTTGGCTGTCTGAGGCTTGGGGGAGAGAATGGGGAAGGAGAAAAGAGAAGGTAAAAAAAGGCAAAGAGAGAAAAAGAGGAAAAAAGGGATTTATCTTGACCAAGGAAAGAGCTAGAGCGCTAGAATTTCAAACACAGCATCTCGATGGCACTAGAATCCATTGCTGTAAGTTTGGGGAAAATTTTAAATTTGGTCACATTATCAATGGTTGGCTGTCTGAGGCTTGGGGGAGAGAATGGGGAAGGAGAAAAGAGAAAAAAAAGGAAAAAGAGAGAAAAAGAGGAAAAAAGGGATTATCTTGACCAAGGAAAGAGTTAGAGTGCTAGAATTTCAAACACAGCATCTCGATGGCACTAAAATCCATTGCTGTAACTTTGGGGAAATTTTAAATTTGGTCACATTCTCAAAACACATCAGTGTTTTGGACCAAAACAATTTGTCAGGAGTGGGATTTGAACCCACGCCTCCAATTGGAGACCAGAAGTCCCACGCCTCCAATTGGAGACCAGAAGTCCCATTTTCAGGAAGGCAATTACCTTGAGTCTGGCGCCTTAGACCGCTCGGCCATCCTGACAGCCATAGCTGCTGTTGGTTGGCTGTCTGAGGCTCGGGGGAGAGAATGGGGAAGGAGAAAAGAGAAGGAAAAAAAAGGAAAAGAGAGAAAAAGAGGAAAAAAGGGATTTATGTTGACCAAGGACAGAGCTAGAGCGCTAGAATTTCAAACACAGCATCTCGATGGCACTAGAATCCATTGCTGTAAGTTTGGGGAACATTTTAAATTTGGTCACATTCTCAAAACACGTCAGTGTTTTGGACCAAAACAATTTGTCAGGAGTGGGATTTGAACCCACGCCTCCAATTGGAGACCAGAAGTCCCAGTTTCAGGAAAGCAATTACCTTGAGTCTGGCGCCTTAGACCGCTCGGCCATCCTGACAGCCATAGTTGCTGTTGGTTGGCTGTTTGAGGCTCGGGGGAGAGAATGGGGAAGGAGAAAAGAGAAGGTAAAAAAAGGAAAAAGAGAGAAAAAGAGGAAAAAAGGGATTTATCTTGACCAAGGAAAGAGCTAGAGCGCTAGAATTTCAAACACGGCATCTCGATGGCACTAGAATCCATTGCTGTAAGTTTGGGGAAAATTTTAATTTTGGTCACATTCTCGAAACATGTCAGTGTTTGGACCAAAACAATTTGTCAGGAGTGGGATTTGAACCCACACCTCCAATTGGAGAACAGAAGTCCCATCTTCAGGAAGGAAGGTTATCTCCTTGAGCCTGGCACCTTGGACCGCTCAGCCATCCTGACAGCCCCAATAACCTAGCCACAGGGGTTACTGCCAAGCAGGTGTTTGTAGCAGGGCCGCTCACAGAGGATGGAGCAGGGCTGGGGTCCTCAGGGAGGATGGCTGTTGCACCAAATGAGAATTTGACAGCGCATACTGTGATGGGACGCCGAGAGCAGACTTTTCAAGCGAGTTAGGCGTAAGGGAAACATTTCCACGTACCCAAGTTAAGACAATTATCTATCTTTAACACACCAGGGCAGATAATATATTCTCATTAGCCAGCAGCAACTTCCTTTGTAATTTTATCACAATGAATCCCTGAAAACTCATACTGAGGGCTGTTTGTTCAGGTAGTGGGGCAGCAGCAATGTATCTCTCCTTTACAAGTTAATATATTTGTGACTAATGAAGGCACTCATGTTCCCCCCTTCACTCAAGATGTGCCCCGTTCACAAATAAGCAAAGATGGCCACAAAATATTCAAAATTCAACCCAATTTCCAACTAATGTTGAGCCGTCTTTTCCTTTGAGGGTGTATATTTGCTTATATTAACCATAGTTATAGAGTATAAGCACTTTTAATGCAACTACAGAAATAAGATAAGGGTTTTTTTAAATTACGGAATTTACTTTTTCATATTGATGAATTCATTCAAATAATGGAAGGGAAATGCCTTTCATAAGACAAGAGGAAGTACAGGCCAGTATAACTTGCATTTTCAGTATTTCTTTAAGGTTTTTGTCCCAAATGCCTGTACAAAGTTTGGCAAAGGGACATTTGTGTATTCTGCACCTACTGACCTTGCAGAATAACTTGAAACTTAAGGACCTGATCTAGCGGAATTCTTTTAAAGTCAAGTTTACTTTTAGAGTAATGCCTTCATTCCAGTTGTAGTTTGTTTACAGCAACAGAGTACTGTAAAATAGCTTTCAAGGAATAGTTTTTAAATAAATAATTAATTTTTGAGTAATTCATTACTTTCAGAGTATTTCATTACAGTAAATTATTTGAGTAATGCAGAAGATTGAAAAGCACAGATTAAATCAACCAACTTATAAAAACGAACAGCCTCTTTATTAAAATGCTTCAAAAATCAGACATTGAAGCTAGTGGTGAAAACACACTTTTAGCATGAGTGAAAACAAACCATTAAATGTTTAGACGAAAACGCTGACACGCCCGAGGAGTCTATTGACACTGCTAAGAAGTGAGATATATGTGAATTATACCATTATTGTCTTATTGTGGTAGGTCTGATTATGGTTAACGTAAAAAAACAAAAACAGTAACCATTTACATAAAAACATTCCAACCTGGTGCACTGAGATTTTGAAAGTAACTGTATAAAAGACCATGTAACTGAACTGACCAATACATTTTCAAATGACATCACGTGACATGCAAAACACAAACATAAGAGTTCTGCTGTGAGTAAAGTAAATACCCAGCATTATGATTACTTTACAGTACATGCCATCATGTGCAAATCAATAATTCAAATACACTTACAGATCAGGACAAACATGTCATTCAATACAGAAGTACCAGTAAAAAAAAGAAATAAAAACAAACAAGAACAGGGAAATAGAGGAAGAAAAAGCACCACTAGGGCTTTTCAACAAAGAAAATAAAACACATTTTCAAAGGATATTAAAAGAAAAAAAAGAATATTTCTTTGACCAACTGTTTATTATTGCAGTGACAATTTCAAGCCATTTTGTCGCATTCTAAATAACAAAACCTTCCTGTTTCTCATATTAGGGCACACACTGTCATGTAAGTTACTATATTTAATCTGCATACGCAAAAAACAGAACTAAAAAGGCAGCAAATGAGGCTCTGACTCCTTGTTGTAAAAAGAGCAATCACAGAGCATTTACCTTATTCAGTAACAGTAATTTGTTAGACTGTCACTGCAATGCACAGTTAGGTAATAATACTGAGCGGTACATCAGTCAGTTCTAAGACCCAAAGATGGTCAAGTAGCTGACAGGTCTCTGTGTAGCTCTCTGCACACAATTTACTGCTATGGTCAGCACCTATTGGCTTCGTGCTTACAACCCTGAGACACTAGCATCTGAACACAGTGGACATATAGTGCCAAAACGGTGAAAAGCTTAACAATGACTATTAAAATATCAAATATGATTAGTGACTCATGACCAGACAAAAGGAGGTGTCCATCATGTCTTAACACCTGGCCTGCAGGTGTTCACGAGGTCCGACATAAAAGGAAGAAGTCTTTCTCCCCACAGCTGCTGATGGACTCTACAACTGACAGAGTACATTCATTAATTTATTTTACCTGCTGCATTGACTTTTAGATAAGAAGGGAACTTAAAAAAGGGTAGCTGGCAGAAGACATTTACTTGTCATTTGGCTGGTGGCTAGTGTTCTACGTCTCACTCCGACCAACATGCCAGCACATTAGTCAAGACGTGAGATGAGAGTAAATAAAGATTGCTCATCATCTTTGTTACCCGTCAACAGTGACTTGAATGGCACTTCAAACAACAAAAGAAAGACTTAAACACCAAACGCGGTGGCGACATGCTTATGCTGGTTAAGAGAATCAAAAGCTACAGTAAAAATGTCCAGTCTGTAAAATGCCATGCGCTGTGCACTGCTGATGTTTGGTCAGTCATAAAGTGTAGGATTAAAGCCACACAATCTAAATGAAAACGATGAACTGCAATCATGACACGTGTGGTCACTCTTGGTATCGAAATATAAAACCGTGCAAGATACCAGTGAACTGTTCCTGCAAGAAACAGTTGAGAAATCTCATGGAGATGTTCTGAAAATCTGAAATTCCCCCCCATGATCAAGTCTATCACGACATAAGTTAAGGCTTTACTCACCGATTCAATGCAGCACAGTACTGGTTTTTGATATAAAAAAATAAACTTCTACATCAAAAAAAATGGTTATTGAAACATTGTCAGAGTACAGCTACAGTACACTGGTATGAGTTAATCCATCAGAGTGGAAGATGAAACGCCAGCACTCGCCTGTGCTAATATGGAGTCCCTCTGTTACGACAACGCCAGGCCTCTCTCACTTAGAAGAGCGAACCTTTCCGATGTGAAACAAATCAACAAAAACACTATATGGTACGTCCCAACCAACCACCCGTTTCCCATCGAGTCTGAGGCCGGAGGAGACTGAAGTTTGAAAAGTTTGTAAACACTGGAACACGAGTGTAATTGGTTTATGACCACATTTCTTTGAACGGGTGAATTTACTTTTAAGAAACATCTACTACGCTACTGGCTTCAGGACTGAACGTAAACACCGACCCTCCTTTGTGAGCTCTCTGGTGAAACACATGCACGGCAGCGGGATGGCCTCCTCCCGACGGGCGATCGTGTTAAACTTGCACATCTTGAGATGGTCGGCCATGCTGGCGATGTTGGCAAACTTCCACTCGTTCACAGTGCCAAACGCCGTGCTGAAGCGCCACACCTGAGGAGGGGAAAAAACAAAGAATTCAACTTTAAATTCTCTTTGTCAAAACGACTCCTGCAGCTTGCAAAAGGAGCCAGAGTGGAACTGGGATATGAAATGTATTGCATTGACGGAGAGAGGATAGATAAGAAGGCACTGACCTTATCTGTGATCTGCCACGAAGAAGATCCATCAGCACGCCGCTTCTTGTCCCAAAGCAGGACGACCATGCCACGCATCTGGAGCAGGCTGGCACACACGTCTCGCATGGTGCGGGACACCCTGGACAGTTGGCACAAGCTAAAGCTGTCCAGGAAGCTTGCGACATATTGCAGCACCTCAAAGGGGAGACAGCTGAAGTGGTCGCACTGAGAGCCAAAGTGACAGGTGCTTCTTGGGTGCTTGAGGCCATTTTTCAGCGGAAGGCCAGGCTTCACCCCAAAAGAACCAAGGTGCCTGTCGTGGATGATTCGGAAACCCTGTACAGAAGGACAAAATCGTCTTTGGGAGTAGGTACACCCATAGTAGGCCAAGGGGCAGCGTTGCTCCATCCAGCCATTGAGTCCAGCGTGGATATCCCCATGAACGTTTTTGAAATGAGACGAGAACTCATCCCGCCGGAACAACTGGCCACACACAAACGTGAACATGGAGCGCTGTTTGGTTTGGTACCGAGCCACACATTCGAGCACCAGATCTAGCCTGAGAGTGTGGAAGGGGCTCGGGTTGGAAAGCTGCGGGCTGGCGTGGTCGCAGGCTGAAGCCGAGGCGATGTCGCCAACCATGGTGTTGGTCGCGAGAATTGCTGAAGGAAAGGAGAAGGTCTGCGTACCAAAGTCAATGTGGTAGCCATCGACGAACCTGCTGTCGGAGATGCCTCTACCACCCGGGGAGTCGCCGAGGCAAAAAAGCAACGCTGCAGTAATGAGATCAATGCCGTGGAGGCCCATGGGGTCATCTGGTACCTCCAGGTCAGAAGTGTCCACTGCCTTGTCCTCCATCTTTGCCCGAAACAAGTACGGGTCGGATAGCAGAGCCCGGCGTCCATTGAACGTAAACATACTCATTCCTCTGAGCACTTCCACGTTCTGTAGCTTTCGCTCCAAGCACCTATACCTGAGTTCAGAGGGGAGCTGTTGTAAGAAATTGTGTTGCACGTGTTCAGACAGCAGGAACGGCACCGGAGGCGGAAGTGGCGCTTGTTGTGGCAGAGGGGGCTCCAGTGCCAGGACAGGCATATAATCCTGAGGCATCTCTGGCCAGACGAGGTCGGAATCATTTATCGGCTCTTTCATAATGTCGTCCTTCTCTTCAAATAAGAACTCCACAAAGTCGCTCTCTTCTACCCAGCTAATACCATCTTCGTCCCCATCTGTCCCCACTCCGCAGTCCACTCCTCCTACCGCCCCCAGCTCGCACACTGAATCCGAGTCACTGTCTTCCATATCTACGTTCTTCCCATCCTCAACTGGATAAACGACCTGACTGTCACCATTTCCCCCATTCTGAACAGTCTTTTCTCCATTTAAATTTCCAACAATTACACTAATGTCCTTGGAGTTACTCAGGATATCCAAGGCAGCTGCTAAACTTCTGCTCGTCTCCACTGAGGCCTTATAAAACTCATTATACGGCTCGTCTTCCATCTCCACTGAACCATTACCCACTACTGTCTCTGACCCGCCTGACGCTGCGGCCATCTTCTCACTCTCGCGGTCTCGCTTATCTCCACTCTTTGACACGTTTGTTGTGACCTTCAGGGACTCCAATAGCATCCGCTGATCCTGCAGGGCCAAGGCCATATCCAACTGCTCCACCTCGTCCACGTCTTTGCTCAAATTCTCATACGACTTGCGGTCGGCGTAGCTCACGGGCCAGCGGTTCCACTCCATTGTGCAACACACTATACTTGCCGGACACATTACGAGGTGTTGTGCCATCTTGATCCTTGCAACGGTGAACGGGCAACCGAATCCGCTGTTTAGACAAGGCAGCCTTTCGTAGGGGCACAGCAGACGATGCTCCTGTAGTTTACAGGCGTGAAAAACCGCCCCGCAGACAAGAGGGCAGCCAATGAGGTCACAGGAAATACCCGTCTCTGGTCTGACCATGCATCTCCTCTTGATGCATTTAAGGCAGTGGGGGTGCAGGTGCTCCATTGTTGTGTTATTGCTACTTAAGTGGTGGCTTGCAGGGAGCGCGGGCAAAGTGAAACCCTGCAATAAAAGCAAAGAAAAACAATCATTACGTGTACACGCATGCATACCTACGTCATACTAACATCTGCATCCCGTGTAAGCAATCATTCTACATTTTGACACAGTGCGGACACGTTCACATTCAGCCAACATGCATGTGTCATTGCTTAATCTCTGTATCAGGGGCTGAAAAATTAAATGGAAGTCTGCCAGTTGACTAACATGTCTTTAGACTGTGGGAGGAAGCCGGAGTACCCTGAGAGAACCCAGGCAGACACAAGGAGAACATGCGTATTTCACACAGAAAGGCCCTGGTCTCATACTCACAACCTTCTTGCTGTGAGGCACAAGTTATACAATTTACATGCTTGAGGAAATTGATTCAACGACATAACATTGATGACTCAGAGGATTCAAACCTTGACATGTGATAATAACTATACAACTGTGGCTTTAAAAAAAAATCAATTGATTGGCTAAATCAGAGTAGAATCAAAGTTGCAATGTGCTTGTAAACACACCTACTGTAATAACAGAGCGTGCTGCGCTTACAATACAACCCTGCTACACACACACACACTGACACACACGTGAGCTCCCACATGCTTCCAGTACTCTGTAACTCAATATGTACACATGAACTGGACAACCTACAGATAAGAAACCTTCAGGCCATTCAGTGAAATGTCACAACACTCCTCTGTGGTTTCATGGTCGCACTGGTTCTTCCAGGACTACAGGGCAAACTCGACCTCTAACCTTTTTGGCTATAAAAAGCCGTTTTTCAGGTATGGATTTCGGTGACAACTAGGACAACAAAGGCTTTGGAGCTTCAACGTGATGCAAACATTTGCCGGTCAGCTTTAACAAACCCACAAGGTGTATTTATTATTTAGTTTTACTCAGTCTGCGTGTGTATTATGATGGACGAATGCTCAAAACACACTAAACAATGATTTTAAGTCCCACAACAATGTCGCAAGTCCAAACCGCAATGCCCCACAGGAGAGCCATTGTTCACTTACAGTTCTGACCAGCAACAGCTAGCTAGCATAATTACGCAAACAAAATAACTGGCTGGTTAGCAAACAGCTAAAAACACAAACAGAGCCGGTAACTTCAGATACCATTAAAACAAATATTAATTCCGGGTCCAAGCATTTAAAATCGGACTGTGTATAAAAAGATAAAGTTTGCATGGAAGATGACTCGGAGATGAGCTGAAGTGATGAGGCACAAAACTTTCTGTAACAAAAGCAGAACAACATGGCCAGCTAGCATTAGCAGCTACACTTGCTAGCTTATTGAGAGTTAGCTAGTAGCTTTCAGAAACAACTTACCCGGATTACGGGGCGACCCGAGCGTCTTTATCAGACTTTATGACTTTATATCAACTCTCTCGACTTCAGCAATGTTGCACTGCGGCTACAGAAGCAGCTCCCGGTAGGAGACGTGTTGAAATGTTGTGGTCAGACGCACTGGTTGCGGCCGGCTCTTCGTTTGTAAAAACCTTTGGTGTTGTGAGTTCATCGGTGTCTGTGTTGATCAGTGTGAGGCGCTACTGTAGTACGTCACCACGCGGTGGACCAATCAGGGCGCAGAGTTCAGAGAGATGGACACTGAAATAGACGGGGGGAAAACCCTGTGGACACTTCAATTTATTTTGGTCTTTTAAAATTGACTCAAAGCTACGGAGCCCCTGAAGTCGCACACAATGTTTTTTCTCTTGTAATAAAGGTAATATCTTGTGAGAATGTTCTGAGTTTGTTCTGCCCTTGGAAAAAAAGCATGAACAAATATCTTATTATTCTCCCCAGCCATCAATATTAATCCACACATCATTGTTTATGACTTTAATTTCGGTAATAGTCCAGTCCTAGCTCTTCTTATAACACATAACTCTTATTTCTTTAGGAAGGAGAGTCCCTGAACTATCATAGTTCCCCTTGTTTACCAGGGCATTAAGTGCCATTGGCTTATTATTCATTCAATTTCAGTCAACAGTCACTTATTTGCTCTAGTACATCTACATTGCGTTACTCATAAGTGGAAAGAGTGTCTTGACTCAGCCTGTGAACATAACTGTGAGGATCACCTCCTTATCCCACACAGCTAGACAGTATTCTTTTCATAATCCCACTCAGGAATGTCCCATTTTGCCACATCTCTATGTGAGTAGTGTGAATATGTTGTTTAAAATATAATTTATGTGAAATAAGAGGTTGTAAGTCCTTGTAAGTGAATTTGGGTCTTTTTGATACGATGCTACCATGAGTAGGTATTGTATCAGGAAATAAGTTTCTATCCCATCTTGGGTACAGATTAATTACTTTTACTAACAGTAATTACTCAATATTATTTTCCTGGGTTCTGTACAAATCATGTTTTTTTACAAAGAAAAACACAGACAAAACTTGATTGACATTTTTATTAATTTGCTTTCTTAAGAATTTAGAAATCAAGAATTTAGTTTGAAGAGAAATATATGCAAGGTTTTCATTATCCTCTCATTCATGATGCTACCTCTGAGATGTGGTGAATGTTGGATAGGGTAAGCTGTGCTTCCTGTGCCGGGTAGAATCGTCTGGAGCGAAGCCAAAGCCTCCCAAACACTCCTGTGATCAGCAGCAAAACCACCAACAGACCTCCAAGGACAAAGGTCTCCACTGGGGGAACTCCACTTGTGTCTGCAGAGAAATGGACACAGGTATAATCCACAGCATATTTTAGGGATTGAACGCAAGAGCTCTAGAGTTTGAAACAAATCACATGCAGGGAATCTAGGGAACCTTCGTGTGTTGTAGACAGTAAATTATAATAGAAATTTATAATAGAAATTGTCATTACAAACATACTCAGATTGGGCTTGTCTTTGTCTTTCAGAAGTCGTCTGATTGGTCCATAAGATACTGTATGGGACAGGGGGATGTCTCTCCGCATCCTGATCAATCCATCTTCACTGGAGCAGTTCTGTTATTGCAAAGAGTTGCGTTGGCAAATGGACAATTTAATTATACAAACAGAAATACTTACAGCCTCATTTAGCTTGACTGTTAAACACATTCTGGGCTGATGGGTCTATATTAAGGACATAAGGAGCTCAGAGGCCACTTGTCTGAACTGTCCTCTGACTACCAGTTTGAGGAATGGGGTCTTGCCCCGGCTCACTCACAGGCTGGCAAAGTCCTTGTGTGTTGTGGCAGATCTGGACGTTGCAGTGAAGGAAGACATTCGTGTATGAGCTGCCCACAAACTTGAACATTTGTATCCTGAACATGGCCTCTGGACCCTGGCCGTTCTTCATCACACTCAGTGTCTGTTCGTTTGATAACACCGGGCAGCTGAGTTTGTGTGAAAGAGAGAGAAAGAGAGAGGAAGACGTCAGGGAGGTCTCACGATGATGAGGAATAAATCTAAGAATGAACATACTGAACAATTAAACTTTGTATCATAGTATAAATCAGTGGCTTTCCTTTAAATGATTCCACCTTTTAACTCAAAACTATTTTGTGAAGTGATTCAACAACACAAGAGACGGATCTGTTTGAGCATTTCCCTCCCTGGCATTGTGAAATCCCTGTGCATTTCATTGCTCTGCTGTTGCTGGACCAAATACTGCCTGGTTGTCAAGGGCATGCACAGCTGTTGAACTGAAACACATACGGCCTCACATACAGGAGTCACATGACCAGGCCCCGAGAGTTGTTGTCTGGCTGGCTCTCTAAGCAACAAACTCTCTTATTTCAGATTTCAACAGCACTGTCCTAAGAGGTTCAAGTGCTGTTGGCAAGTGTGATGAAACAGCAGAGCAACAGTGGATCACACATGCAGGTTTCAACATACCGCCTTAAAAGAACATTGTGTCAAGTTGAAGATCTTGATTATTTATCAGTTAAAAGTAGAAAGTATGCGTTGTGTTTGCATGAGATGTTTCTACATGTTATTCTTTATCATGCATGCAGAGGTGTAATATGATATGATACAATAAAAACTGCTTTGATACGCAATCCTGAGACAGACCTGTCCTTGATGAAGGTGTACTGAATGTTGCTGTACGGGTCACTGGTTGGTGTAGCCCAGCATCTCTCCATACGCAGCATCAGGTGAGCTGGTATCTGTGAGACACACAGGAATGAATATCAGGAAGTTACCCTCCACACGAGGTAAATACACAAGACAATGCTTCATAATATGTAAACAACAGCTGTACCAAGAGGTTATGACAACACAGAAGAGAAGACAAGCTCTCACGTTACTGTCTAGTCACGGGTAGAGTGTAAGATTTCCAGCGTGTCTTGGAACATCTCAACACACAATATATTGCTTAACATCATGAACAAGTTTGAACAAACCCATAAATAGCTGTCAGTATTATGACAGCCTGCACAGTCTGAACCCTCTGGAGTCATTTTCGCAATTTTGCTTTTCATTGAAATTGTTGTTCATGTGCCAACAAAAATTCTTCCGTAGGCAGGTCACCAATCTTATCTCCTTGTTTGTAAGGGGGACAAAATCCAAACAAATTTAGAAATAAATATTGAAAATTAAAAATAAACTATTGAAAGTTATCATCGTAAGTTAAAAAAATAATTATCTGATTCAATTTTGAAAACACGAAAAAACTAAATTACAACAATGTAATGATACAATAATTTCAAAATATAAAAATTTTTAGCATTCTACAAAATCCTTACACATTTGATCACATTATGCAATTTTGGATTACACTGAAGTTTTTTTTATTATTTTATTATTTGCTACCTAAAAGAATCCACTACGTTATCAGACACAATGACAAAAGTTGGCTTGTATAAATCTTCATGTTTCGATTTCATGACAATGTGTTTCTTGAAACGGCTGTATTCTGGTAAAAATTAAGAAAAAATTAGTGAGGGAATATATAATAATTCTTTCAAAGTTGGTTGAGTTTTTATTATTTTACTCATAAAGAAATCAATTTGTTGGGGGGAAATTGTTAATAATTCCACTCTTGCACTCAGAGTTTAAATAAAACATAATAATGGACCTTTCTAATCCGGTTAAATTACCATGAAGACTTTAACATAGATGTCGTCATCCAGGGTGAGTGAAGGCACGGTCGTCCATTGGTCCTCAAAGGCTTCATCTTTGTACAGTAACATCGACACTGAGAAGTTACCATCCTCTGTGTTTAGAGTTATGGTTCTGTGGAGAAGATTTATAGATCCACGTGTTAACACAGGATGATTGTAACGGCAGATCAGTCGTCATTTATAATAAAATAAATAATTTAGTCACCTGACATCCACTCTGATCATGTTTTCCCCGTTGGGTTGTTGGACCATGTAGTTGATGGGGTAACGGCATACAAATGTTATGTTAATGTAGTTTCTGGTTATAATATCTGTATTGTTATTGTGGATGGTGTTTATAAACAAGATGTGTGTATCATCAGAGGCCTAAGGACGAAATAAGAAAGAACAATGTCAAAGTCAATCACAAAATGATCAAATGAAGTATCTTTTAAATTGCTATGTACAGTACAGTTTATGTTGTTAATGCACTTCATTTTAAATTATGACATCAACCCACAACAATTTACCTTCTTTCTGTAGTCAAACACACAGGGTCACTAGACAATGGACACTTCTGAACAGTTTAGTAGGTACATTGTGTAAATTCCAGAACATCACTTACTCACTCACTCACAGGCCAGGGCCCATGGGATGCATTTGTATTGGTGCTACCAACTCCCAACATTGCATTATAGAAATTAGGGAATATCAAAACGTGTTATGTTCCCTGCAACTTTTAGCTCAAACAGCTATAAAGTAATCTCTACCATGATGGGTCTATAAATAGCATGTCTTATAATGTGGTCACAGCTGTGAGTTGTGGTCATAAACATGTAAGTGAGCCTTAGCCTCACACCCTTAAGTCTTCATGTTGGGATCTTTGTTACCAAGCTATAATTTGAACCATAATCATCCTTTCACACACTGTAAATGTGAGCGACGCTCTTCAATATTCTGTCTCTATCTGCTGACGTAGGTGAGGAGGTGAAACCATAAAGTGGGGATGAGATAAAAAGGTTGTGTGCAGAGGTTTGTCTGGGCCCCTGTTGAGTGCAAATGGAAACTGGGTGCTGTGGTCATTGAGCAGGATGAATTGCTGGATGCCTCAACAGTCCAGACGTCTTTTACTACCTCTTGGTAAACACACAGCCCCCCCCCCCCCCCTATGAGCACCACTGGCAGCTCTCTCTCAGGGTCTCAGGTCTTTATTACTCCATGACAGAACTCCACTGGCACTTGCACTTATAATGGAAAAATATAAAAAGCAGTGTCTGGAAGATGCAAACTACCAGCGACATGACCGAGGAGGGCGTGGTCATGTTTCATTGACAATGACTGACCTCTATTCCCAAACTATTCACTCATCTCTTCTCTGTCAGAGGGTTTAAAAGGTTCAAAGAGAAAAGGACACCAGACCGCTATGGCATTCTTCTCCTTTAGCAACAGAATCAAATCCAGGGTCGACCTACTTTCTTCAACCTCTATGCAAAACTTGTAAAAGTGCTGAGGTGGGTACAGGGAGATCTCCTACCCGTCTGAGCTGCATTAACCTTTTCTCGCTTTACAAGAAAAACCTCTGTGCATACCAGTCCAAGGGCACTCGGGTTCTGAAGCATGGATTTATGTCTTTACAATGTTGAAATCCGACAGAGTGGCTGGAGGGAAATAATCAGGGGACCAGTTGGCCGCTGATTTATGGCCTTTTATTTATGGAGTTAAAACCTCTGGAGTCCAAAGTGATTTTTTGTTTTTGATTTTGATTTTGGGCAATTTTACTTTTGTTTTTCATATGTCACTGAGAAATACTACTTGTTTCTATGAAATAAATAAAAATGTGTAAGGTTATAAAAATACATACTACAGAACTGTTGAAAAAAGAGAAATATTGTTTAAAAAAAAATAATATAATGATTCTAGAAGGTGATTTTCTACTTGATTCTGTAATATCCAAGAAATAAACTCACTGACTTTAGACTCTCAGATGGTTAACACAATGATCATTTCCATGTAAATCCTGATCATTTAGACCTACATTCATTCATTCAGGGTCCCCTTTGCTGCTTTGCATAAGGTCACTTTCTGTTATTGGGAAAAGGAACAACACCGCTGTTCTTTCTAAAAAAAAAAAAAAAAAAAAAAAAAAATACACACCACTCCCCCCTTCTTTTCCCTTTACCCCTCTCTGTCTGGGCTCAGAATATGGGCCTTTCTCTGTCCACCTTATTGTGCCTTGCTATGAGCTAATTCCATTGTGGCCATCTGAACACAGAGGCCCACAGTTCACACTTGCGTCACAAGTAGGGAAAATACTGTCTGTAAGTCTGAGTTTCTAGTCTTAAATTATTCCAGTTATTTGAAGTGTTATGTAAAGTGCAATAAACTCACTCGGGGAACTCCTATTTTTTGCCACTGAAAGGATCCTGACGAGGGCCAGGTTCCCACAACAACGCTAAACATCGTAAAAATAGATAATTTCTTATGATGGGGATTTTATGTTGTCAATAATGGAGAAACCAAGTGTAGTTTGTCTTCTTCTTTTGTTAAAAGTTCTCCTAAATGACCGAGTTCACGTGCACGACACTAGTTGATTCGTTCTAAATTCTGCTGCCCCGAACCGGGACATTTTCACAGGAGAGTCACAGTTTCTGAAATATTTAAGATCATTTTGGAAGTCATACCACTACAGTTCCACAGTCAGAGAGATTTGTCCTTATGCTGAAAACATAGTCATCTCCAACCTCCTCACCACGGCACTCTGGATCATTGAGATGCAAATCCCAAACCTAAACAGAGAAACAAACAACAAACATCAGAAAAAGAAAAAGAACTGTTGCACTATTTTTAGGGAAATTGATAGAACTTACATAAACTGGAGGCACCTTGTTGAGAAAAAAGGCACTGGGAATAACAACCTCCATATGATCATTGGTACAAACGACTTGGTACAACGTTTCATTGAGCTCTAATGAAAAACAAAAAGAGTTTAAACCTCAAAGAGAAAACATACATAGCATTCATTCATATCCAATTAAAGACTAAAAACAATTACTGACTTGAATTTAATTGCCAAAACCAGAAACATTCATTCTAAACCGAGATTCATCAATCTATAATATAATTTCCCAATTATATTATATTACATTATATTAAATTATATTATATTATATTACATTATATTATATTATATTATATTATGCTTTTCCCCCCCAACAGCAGCATGTTTGACCCTGGACTCCTGGTCCCCCAGTGGTTTGATCTGAGGTGTGAGCTCACCTGGCTCCTCAGGCTCCAGATAGACAGTGGAGGAGACCACTCTCAAGGTGTAGAGTAACCAGGCAAAAAACAAACAGACTGGTGCCATCTTCCAAGTTCTCCCTGCTGGTTTCTCTAAGCTGCAGAACTTCAGCCACTCCAGTCCCTTTTTGGCTCTGTCTCCCAAACTCTGTGAATCTTCTGGGACTATTCACCACAGCTTACTGTCAGCAGAAGACGTAGTACCCCTCTCTTACTCCAACCCTCGAAACACAGCCCTAATGAACTGAGAGCCTCCCTCTGGCCTTAAAACACCAGCTTGAATGATGTCCCGTTCAACAATGAGATTCCGCACATGAATAGGGGGGACTGAGGGGAGTCCAAGGTAACACGTATGTTACCGCCTACTGCGGCAAAGCCCTCTTAGTAAACATCTTACAACCATTTCTTACTACACGGAGCAACAAGGCGGCTGGTAACCATGCAAAGAGAAACAACAGTTCTGGGCTGGCACTCGTTGTCTACAGCCTTTGTCTGCACGTTTTAAAACCTTTACTGGAACGGGAATCCCAGTCAGTCAGACGAAAAGAAACCCATTACGCGTCAAGGGCAGTTCAGAGACGATGCCAAGGACCTGTGAGTGCATGTGTGTGGTGAAACACACCATAAAATAGATACATCTAAATAACAAGGAAGAAAGATTACATCCATCAGTCTTACAAAACCTCTCAAAATGCTGAAAATGTAATACAATAGTCCGTCATGCTCATTTGCAGTGGTGATATCAGAAAGAAGAGGAGATGATTGCTACAATGAGGCAGAAAACGTCTTCACACTGTTCAACATTTATGAGGTGAAATTTACAAGATTAGTTTCAAGGACAGTGAAACTTGTTTTTTTTTCTCTTGCAAACAAGACAGGTGTTAGTGTTAGACGGAATTGTCTATGTATTGTCTCAGCAGACAAGTGGCTTAAAAAAGTTTGTCTGGAAAGAGAGAATCCCACTCAAATCACTCACTTCTGATGCTGTTGTAAAGGTCAATAGCTTCCTTCCTCCTTCCGTTTTTACTACATGGAAATAAACCACAGAAAAGAGCCACAAAACACTTTATCACTAAGGAGGTTTGACCATTTCAAATCATTCATCGTCTTTTATTCTTACATGTGCTCGGCACCTTACAAGGATGTAGTATATAAATGTACATCATGACTTCAAACAACCGACAAACAAACAACACCACTGTACAGTCTGGTCTTCACAAAAACAAGGCCAGTGAAAGTTATTTTCGAATTAAATAACTCACAACTGTTTAGTTACAATCATGAGACGTGAGCAAAAATTCAGGTTTCAGTATTTTGACAAAATGTCCTTTGGAAATGCATTATTAATTTTAGCTAAAATGTATAAAAAGTGGAATGTATTAAACAATGAAGTACTCCTATCACAGCGGCGTAGAGTGACGTCTCTGCGTCTCATTTACTCCAGTGACTCTGTTTCTTCCGTAAACAGATCAGCTAAGTCAGCCACCGTCAGTACAGCCGCCTCTGAGTGCTTCATCGCTGTGCTGCTGTGACTGGGGAAAAAAAGCGACATTTAGCGATGCTTTAATGACAAAATACCAATTCAGGTGGTCACAGTACCTCACAGTTTACGTGTGAAAGCTGCTCTCACCTTTTCTCCGCAGTCTTCAGCATTGCCTGCATTCTCTCCTCAATAGTGGATTTGATGAGAAATCTGTGCACAAACGTCGGCCTGGTGGACAGAGGGAAAGACATTAAATTCCATCCCAACCAATAAGATAAGAGTTTCTCATCTGTTTCTCAGTGTTCCCTGCTTACTGCTTACTTGGTTTGGCCGATGCGGTGCACTCTGCCTATGGCTTGGAGCTCGTGTGCAGGGTTGAGGATCGGCTCCACAAGCAACACGTGAGTCGCCTCGATGATGTTCAGCCCGTTGGAGCCCGTGTGGAGAGGAAGCAGGAGAATGTTGATCTTCTCCTCATATTTGAAGGCGCTCAGATTCTCCTAGAACATTTCACAAATATTAAAGACAATGGACAATGTGAATGGCAGCTTTTAGATATTTATCTCCAGAAAGGAAGATGCTTTTGTTGTTCGTCTGTGTGTCTGTCAGGATAACTCACAAACGATTTTCAGGGACAACTGATTCAATTTTGGTGATGATGTTTTCCATCATAATAGGATTAGTGTTTTGGTATCTAGTTACATAAATTCTTGGCAGTATTTCCTACGGTAATGTTTGTAACTCGAGAAATCAATTGAACTTCAAACTAAATTAACAGGAATGATGTGTTCGGGTGCCATGGCAAGCTGGAGAATTACAGGTGTGTACTTTCGGAGGGGCTTATAAATTCAATTATGGTATCCTGCATATCATTGTGAAGATACTGGGTGACTTTGAAAGGGACTTTGGAAAAGTTTTCTACATCTTTAGCTGGGAGAGAAATTCTACAACAAGCAGGATAAATGGAGAAAAACAAGGAACAAAACGAATGCACCTCAAAAGAGGCTACATGAATATGTGGATTCACTTAAAGAAATGATCATAAAATAAATCCAAACCTGGAATTTGTGAATCCCATTGATTTGTGAGAATTCTAGGTTGTTGTCAAATAAGGCTTTAGCAATGATATCCAAGACGCTCTGCCACTGCAACAGAGAGAAAAAGACATTACAGTTACTGATACTTCACTTACTTACTGATATCACAAAATCAATCAGTGTCACAGGCCCGAGATCATTTAGTTAGTTACCGTGGAGAAAACGAGGCATTTAGCCCCGCGGTCGGTCAGTTGAATCTTCTTCAGGGTTCTCACCACAGCCTCCACTTTGGTAGAATGACTTCCCTAAAATATACACAGACAGAGGAACATCAAGGAACAGTGCTGATCCATGATGACACATGATGACAGCATCAGCATTCCAAACTGTGTCGCATATGACAAGGGCATTTATAAAAATTTTTTATGTACATAGTAAGTAAGTAAGTGACCATATGCAGTAGTAGTAGTAGTTTTAATTGCAACTAGTCGACATTTTCATATATCATGGAGCACTAAGAGGCTTTATTTAATATATAGTGTCGGTGAATTACCTTGACTGGGATTTCCTGGTCCAGACTGGACGACTGGGTGGTAAACACATAGGAGATCTCAGTGTGGGACGTAGTCTGCCTGCAGATGGCGCACTTAATGGCTCGGTGCCGTGAGCCCACGCTGTACTGTTCCACTATTATTGCGATGCACTCGTTACAGAAGCAGTGACCACAGGTCAACACGGCCCACTAAAGAGACACAGGATGATAAAACAATTAAGAAATAAAGCGACTTTTTTATCACTATTTTATTCTATCATATTTATATATCCGTATTACACACCTGTGACACTAATTAAAGAAAACCTCCTGACCTACAATCTAATTATTTATTATCACTTTGGATGGGTATCAACAATTTTGTCCAAGTCATTTACATGTATTTTGTAATTTAAAATAATATGTTACATTGAAAATCAAATCAAAGGTGGTTGGATGATAATTACTTTTGTAAGCTTCAAGTAATTTCAGAGATTCTATTATGGAAACTGATGAAAAATCTGGTACCGGGTCTGGATAAGCTTAAATGGTCAGGGCAATCATAATCATACATTCTGCTTTGAACAGTCACCAAAGACACTGAAACAATTAAATATGTAAGATATTCCATCAAGATCTTGCTAACAAAGTCTCACCTCCTGTCCCAGGGACCGAGCACAGATGGGACATGGCTCGGGGTTCAGCCCTCCAGTGGATTTGTCCTGGGACTGAAAAATGGGAATTGATGTTGTTGATATTAAAATAAAAACACGCAGTTCAGGATAAAGATTCTGAATGGGGAGGGAAACTTAAAGTAATTTGTATTTACTATCACCTTCTCCAGATTTGTGAGGTACAGAAACTGGCCAAGTTTCTTTTGGAGCTGAGATTTGGCCACTGCTTGGTCATTCAGGAGCTTGACTCTGTTCTGCTCCACCTGGAAGCAAAATGACAAACAGAAAGGTCAGAAGTGCAATAGAAACAGTTCAGAGTGAATATTGCATCCCTACAAACAGTTGTGTCCAATCCTAGATAAGAGACTCAGTTAACCTTTGATTCCTACACGAGGGAGACTCAATGTGCTCCCCATAAAAACATGTTAAAATTTTCAGATTAAAAGAATGCATAAAATAACATTTAAAATAAGAATAAACTTAAATTAGAGAATAAAAGAATAAAATTGAATTATTATATCAAAGTGCAAGGTTTGTAGTTAAGCAGAACGCATAGGTGTACTCTTTTTTTTAAACTCTCAACATGAACCAAGCAAACTCACCTCATGCGGCTCGATGATGTGCAGCAGTTTTTGCTTCGGCTCATCAGGCAGACGCACCCGTAGTCTCTCGGTGGCCATTCCCAGCTCGTCCTTGGCGGACACGTGATTTCTCAGCACCATCCAGTATTCATGCAACACCTGAGGAGGGAACCAAGTCCTGTAATCCCGTCCCTTACACTGTTCAATTCTATCACCATTCCCATTTCCTGTCGAAGTGTGCTTCAGATATTAATGTACAGTAGTTTTTATCAGCCTGAAATTAAACTACTTAAAAGTGTAAACATTACATAACATTACATTAAATTACATTACGGTCATTTAGCAGACGCTTTTATCCAAAGCGACTTCCAATAAGTGCGTTCAACAAAGGTAGATAAAAGAATTTCAGGTCACAAAATATCGTAAGTGCAAAACTTAGTGGAAACTTAAGTTCGTGTGTGCATACATACTTTGTACTCTTTCTTCCAGTTCTCAAACAGATCCATAAAGTTGTTCCCCTCCTCCACCAGCTCTGGGTCCATGCGTTTAGCCTTGGCAAAGGACAAGATGGCCTTCAGAGTCCGCTCGGTTTCACTGGCTGCCCACAGACCACGACTGGTAGTCGGTAGGCGGTCGTCCACCAGCCCCTCTTCATCCTCAATCATTTCCTCAAAGATGGCAGTCTGACCCTTCACCCTGTCAGGGAGGTATGGGATGAGAAAAGAAAGACGTTTTAGATGAATCAACTCATGTGGTTTCACATTGTACAATAACCATGTAAGAGGTCTGAAAATATCTTACTCACGTGTGCGAGAACAGCTTGGACTCATAATCTGTGAAAAGCTCATCTGCTTTGCAAAAAACACAACTACAGCGGAGTGAAGTTAGAAGAACATTAGTAATATGAAACAGGCTTGATTAAAGACACACATTTCTATTTTTGACATAATTTGAGTTGGTTTAGATTGGTATCAATTATCCAATAAACACAAGAAAGAAACTCAGGACCATGATAGATGTGATACACATTAAGATAAATTGGTTGTGAAAGTGAAAAGACTTGAAATGGCTAAAATGCAAATCAAAGACCAAAATGCCGACATCTTACTTATTGAGCGGGAGCCGCACAGGCCTGAGGTGACAAATGGTGGCCTCATCAATCACTTGTTTTGAAGCTGGGCCCTCAAGGCTCTTCACCGCCCCTTGCACGGTCTTCTGGGATTTCATCAGATCGTCCATTTGTGAGGTGAGCAAAAACTGCAGACCACAGGCATCACGGAACCTACAAGACACACGTTTGGTTACAACTACAACTACAACTACTCACTGTCATCCTATGATTAATGAAGTGTTTACTTGTCAGCCATGGAGTGCTTGCTGGCTTGTTGTTTGTAGCTGGATGTGAGCTCGTTGTGGATGCGGGACACCAGGTCATCATCGATGGAACACTTGACCGCCCTCTGGATAACGTCCATCCACCAGGGAGAGTTCATCAGGTTGACCTGCATAAAAACATTAAATACATGACCTTTAATTGACATTAAATGACCAAAAGGCCTTTCAGTGATCTCTATTACAGATCCATCTAACTTCAACATTGTCTACCCTTTAACCCCTCTCTAACCTGCGCACACTATGAGCAAAAAACTTCAATATGTAATAATGATAACTAAATATGTGTATATTCTATCTATCTAAAAATAAACTCAAGGAAGTTTAATTATACACAAAAATGAAGTTCTTGTAGGGAGGTAATAATAAAAAAATTATTAATTAATTTCATACAATATATACACAGCCTCATCCAGACACATAAAATGACTGATTGGTTAACACAAAGCTTACCCTACATCCTAAATTCACTTGGCAGATTAAACTGTATTGTTGTGTGTGATTTACTTGAGCGACCATGTAAAGTAGTTCTCACTTTGCGTTTTAGCTCTCTGATGTTCTGTAGAACCGGCTGCAAAGCCTGATGGGCGTCCGATACCTCGGAGTTGTATTTGGTCATGTAGTGCTGTCGCAGCTGCTCTACCTGCAGCACACAGAGGGACAGAAGGTCGGAGACGAACAAGAAACGGATTGAAAGACCAATAGGAGGACGTGAGAACAGCAGGACACTACGGGACGTCCAATGTTTTGACAACTCCTACATCTTATTTTAATGGGTTCTAAATGGAGGAAACATTTATGAATCACCTCCACACTTAGTCGGTCATCTCTCAGGGTAGGAGGTATCCCAGGATGCTTTGCGCTCAGCAGTTCCATCAGATTGTGAGTAGCATGAAGCCTCTGTTTGATCAAAAGAGTAACATGGATCGTCAACAATAATGCCTAAAGAGGATTTACTAAACCTTTCCTTAAATGCGAGTGTCATTTGTTAAAGTGGATGCTTCTTTTGCCAAACAGTAACTGATGCTGGGATGAAAACCCTTCACGTGTTAATCACAAGCAAACTGAACACAAATGGAATGAGGCCATTTACCTGTAAAGAATCTGTTTTCAATCGGCCTTTGTGCTCCTCTGATGAGCGGAGCACTTCTCTATACATCTCTGCTGCGTCCAGAAACTCATCTGTAGGTGTCAAAGGCACATGGCCCTCATCAGTGACACTTAACATGTCTGTCTCATGTAGAGTAGGCATGCTATACAACCGCCCCACATATCACATTACTGAGACCTGCTATGAACGCCTCAGCACAAAAGTGTTGGAACACACAGATACGATCATGGATTACGATTGTTTATTTGTTTCCCATGGGAAAGCGAGCAGAGGGAGGACGTGGAGAGCATATACCTTTGATGATGTGGATTCCAGCCAGGCCATTGAGAGCACACACCAATTGTCTGTGAGCTTCTTCACACTCCACTCGACATTTCTTCTGCAGGGACTTCAGCAGCTCTTCCATCGTCATGGTGCTGGGGAGGGGAGGCACAAATCCCCTTAACAAATCCTTCAACACAGCTTACAAGAATAGGGTTATCGTTAAATAAACACAGCGCCCCACTGTGAAATTGCAAAAAGGGTTGTTGTTGTCTATTAGCATCAATAATCCTGTGATACCCTATTCAGGCCAGTTAGGGCAGTTAATTAACTGGTGCAGCTGCCATCAGAGAAAAAGCTCTACTTACTGCGACAAGGGGCTTGAACACACAATCCAGAGTGTCATCAGGCTCTGATTTACCTTTTCTGTAGAGGCAGGAACTCCCCCCTCACGGCCTGAGGATGGCAGCAGGCCTGGCGGAGCCTCAGCAGCGGGTACAGGATGGTGCTGACGGTCCGGCGGTCGAGGGCGCCGAGCTTCAAGCTCCAGTCGACGATCTTACGGATTTTGACCAGCGCGTCCTGAGAGCAGACCTCGTGCTGGCGGTGGTAGAAGTGACCCTCGACAGGGGAGAAGTGCAGCCAGTGGACTTCCTCTGTCTGAGGGGGAATCTGGATCTGGAACAACAGAATAAGAGACTTTGTAAGCAGATCGAAAAATGAGCAAAGACTAAAAATGCATTCTTTCTTTCTTTCACTAAATATATTAATATTTAGCAGTTTGGTCTGGTCCGAAATGATGTATTCTCAAATCTGGCTGCCTTTAACATTAGGTGGATGTGTGACAGGTCCACAAAAAAAGTGGAGAAGCTTTCATACACGACAATATTTGAAAATGATTGCATTTATTACAACAATTCTTGTAAAAAGGATAAAGGTTAAAAATCTTACCTGATCAATGACATCTTTTTTAGCTGATCGCCACAACAGTTGACCAATTAGGTTGTACAGCGGTTCTGTGTTCCCTTGGCGATAAGGCCGATACAGCAGCTGGACCCACCAGTGTTTAACCCAGTAGGGGTCAACTCTCAGGAAAAGTATGAGGCCGTATAGATCTATGAACAGCACAGAGCCCGTTTAGAAAGGAACAGCTCATCACTTGGTGAGATAGTACTAAATAGTTCATTGGGTTAAGAAGGTGTAAGCAGGCGTCAAACGTTAATGAGGAACAGGAGCTGAATCACACTCACTCACCCTCTAAACCTCTCTGGACAGGAGTGCCACTGACGCACCAGCGGTTGACAGATGCAAGACGCAGAGCCATTTCTGCGGCCTGATTGAAGACAAAAGAGCATAAATTAAATCTAAACAACCAAAAATGCAACGCAGCGAATATAATACCTTTGACCTCGATTAACAATTCAGAATTTATGCATAGAGATCATCTCCACATCATATTGTATCTCTAGCTTATCGTGCTGGTACTCAGATTCGTTGCAGTTATGGAAACTCACCTTGGCTGTGGTACATTCAACCATCTGAGCTTCATCGAGGCAGATGCGCCACCATTCCACAGCCACCAGGGGGCTGGGAATCGCCATGTAGCGCTTCTGGTTGCGAAAGCGCCGGCCGTCCTTGCTGTTGCTGTGTGGAATGTCGACGTAGTTGAGCTCCGACCGCAGCACGTCGTAGGTGGTGATGACTACATCCTGCTCAGCAAGCATGTGCGGCTGGATGAATCCGTGTTTCTTCACCCCCTTGTAAACCTGAACATGGAAGAAGGCAGAGCCGTTTCAGCAAAATGGTCCTGGTGGTGTTTCAAGTTAAAATTGAGAGTGAACAAACGCATCAGAGTGGTAATATAAGCGAAAGAGAACTGGGAGAATTGTGTACATGTGCAAATAAGTGAGGAGGGGAAACAGCTTTTCTGACAGTCAGTAAATTTTGAGATGAGTGGTTTTCAATGGACTGTGACATGTGAACTCGGAGGCACTGTGGACAGCAGCACATCGACCAAACACACTGACAAATATTATGCTAGGCGCCTACCATCACTCGGAGCGAAGAGGACCTGATGTGTCGGTTGATTTCCTCGACCCACTGATGGCAGATGGAACTTGGGGAGATAATGAGGGTGGCACCGGTGGATACGGGCTTCATGGCCACCAGGCAGTGTGGGCAGTAGAAAGGAGTCGTCTCAAGGCTTTCTTCCTTGTAGTTCACGCACTCGGCATGCTGCCACAGCTGGCAGTTCATACACTGGACTCTGGCCTTGTAGTCAACGATGCCCAGTTCACCGCAGATGCACTCGAAGCGGTAGTCCGGTGTGTTGAAGGGAACCACAGAGGCCCTGGTGGGGGTTGGCGTCTCCTCCTGCGATTGCGAGTGGGGAGCCTCTTCCTCTTCCTGAAGTAAATAGCCTACTTTTGGCTCGTCTGACTCCATGTTATCCTGAAACACTTTGAAGGATTCTTCATCTTCAACGGGTGTGTGTGTGGTGGAAACAGGCGGCAGGCTCGGAGATGTATCCAGCGTCTCATTAGACTGATCTGAGTTCTCCATCAGACTTTCACTCTGTTCTCTCTCTGCCTCCGTCTCCTCTGGTGCAGGACTGTCAGGTATAGGGGAGTTCTGCTCTTGTAGTTCTTCTGTAAAGGAGTTCTTCAGAGCGACTTCAGCCTTTTCTTTTGCTCGTCTCTGGAACGTTTTCCTGGGTGTGCTCTCTGTGCTTTTGGAATTCTACCAAAGGAGAAAACACACAACGAGATGATGCAAAGACTACAAACTTCAATTCTAACAGAACGTATTCATACATATTCAAACACTTATGTTCTTACAGGCTTGGACGGTCCTGCAGATGTCTTTGTCATCGCTTCTTTGTACTTCTTTCCCAGTTTGAACGACCCTGCCAAGCCACGTCCTTTTACCCGGTTAACCAGGCCTTCATCTATCAACTTCATCAGTGTTCTCCTGATGAGGCTGCGGTTCTTTAAGAGGTCATAACTGTAGGTGGTGCGGATGTAGGTGAAGATGGATTTGACCGAGGCTCCTTTGGCAGATCTTATCTCCTTGATAGCAGTGAGCAGCATGACACGCACAGCTGCAGACAAATGATCAAAACGTTCTGATTAGAGGCAACAATCCAGTTTATATGTGTAATATCTAAAAGTACAGCAGGGGACATACTTGGGTAGGATATTTTCATTTTAGGTTGAGGTAGAGGTGGAGGAGGGACAAAATAATTCACAGATTTCCCCTGCAAAAGAAAAGAAAAGATCAACAGGGAAGCTTAAAACCTCTACATTGTCACTACTCATTGATGTTGGGATAAAGACATAAAAAAAACAGGACAGAAAGTACGCTTTTATGTTAACGTAAACAGGTAGGTTTTAAGTGTAGTCACCACAGGAAGGGTGAGCGCCTTCTTTTCCAGGTTTTGTCGGGTGTGGGACAAAATGAGAGCCAAGACTTCAACCGTTTTCCCGAGACCCATTTCGTCGGCCAGGATGCCACCAGGCCACTCCACACCGGCGAGGGGGAATTCCCGAATGACACTGACAAAGAAGTAACAGGGGAATACGATTGGAAAAGACAAAACAATCCCTGTCACCGAAGAAGGGTCGCCACCAGTGATGTCACCAGAGGAGATGCGCAATGCTCTTACCAGCCAGTGAAGGGGTTGTAAAACAATTTCTTGCCGCAAAAAGTGATCAACTCCCGCCAGAGGAAATGCAGCGATTGCTCTGCGAAAAAAAAGTTAAATGACAAACAAATTCTGCTCATATCCAACAGCAAACAAATCCCATTAAAAGGAAATGTTTATTATGGGCAGCAGGGGTGGGGGGGACTCAGGGCACCTTTGGGAGAAGAGTTCCTGTATTTCTCTCTCCTCAGCATCCAGTTCACAGCCTGGCTCTGATAGGGCCTGAGCACGGGGATGAGAGCCTTATGTTGAACGTCACAGGTCACCTCCTGGCTCTTTGTAAGATGCAGGTGCCTGACGTAATCGTACAGCTCCTCCACGTTTTGCCTCTCCAGGTCTGTGTCGCACTCGTCCTCCTTATTCTCCACCACTTCTACAAGAGGAAACAGTCCAGTAAAGGGTTCACCCTAGTTCTACTACTCTAGAATGCCATGGCAACATACATCAAATACACACACTTACCAGGAATAATGAAATCATAGAAATACTCCATTAACTTCTGCATTAGTTGATTTGCTTTCTTTAGTCGACTGTTTCCTTCACCCAGGAATTCAGGCTTCCCCAGACCAGTTTCCAGCAAGTAAATGCCCACCTGACCAACAATTTGATGCAAAGAATTTCAACCGTGTGCCATTGCAACCCGATAACAAACAGGCATGCATGTTCACTAGACTGAGAGTGCTAGTTTCTCAAGAGTAACAAGCGCTTTGAGAATATTATGTGGACTCTGAAAAACTCATTCTTACCTTGACTGACTCTTCTTCTGCCTGGTGGCACAGCTGCACCACTCTCCTCTTCTGCAGCCAGTCCAGGTCCTCCAGTGGGATCGCGCTGAGGCTGCACTCTGCGACGCAAGTGTCACCATCAGGCCTCAACTGCAGATCTGAACCCTCATCACGGCTGCCGTAGCTGAGGCAGAGCTGGTCTGCCATCCTGTGGAGCATGAAACCTCTCTGCTCACAGTCAGAGGGGAGCCAAGCTGGCCGGACACCGAACTCCCCTATCAACGACTTCCAGGTGTGGCTCAGATTGGAAACTGGTACCACGGCGAGCGACAGGGACGCCGAGGCTGAGGCAGCATCTGCCGACGTACCGGGGAGTTCCACTGACCTGCTGCAACCCGCCTGCTCCTCGTCCTCGCCGGGGGAGAGGAGGCCGCAGACTGGAGCGGGCTCGGCTGGCAGAAGGGAGCAGGTTGGTGTGTGCTCGTCGTCCTGGACCGTTTCTTTCCCGCGGTCATCCAGCATGTTCCAGTTCAACCGCTTCTTCGCTTCCTCATCCACCCTCACTGGGGGAGCCCTCTTTCTACGGCTGCTCATGGTTAAACTCTGCAAATATCAACAAAAGATCCCAATTTATAATCCCCATTCACATTCAATGATTACTCAGTTGTTGTTCAAGTGAAGGTTTGTATGTATGTATGTATTATAACTGAAAAAAGCCGTTTTCAACATTTTCAGAGTGTCAAAAAATGTAGGACACATAATGAGTTGTACAGAAATGAGTTTTATAACATGTGTATAAAATGTAAAACATGTCTCCGACATTGCGATAGCTCTGGATTCTTCAATTTCTCTTGAAGAATTACACTCTCACGCAATCAGAGCCATGCAATCCAGAGTTTTTCAAGAAATTCAGTACTAAACTTGCACCCCTACTCCTTGCAATGTTTAATGAATCCCTAGAGAAAGGCACACTTCCGCCCATGCTGCGTCAAGCTTCACGTGCTCAAAATAAATGTTCTGCCTAGATTCCTTTACCTGTTTCAATCTCTCCCTTTGTTGAACGCACTTATTGTAAGTCGCTTTGGATAAAAGCGTCTGCTAAATGACCGTTATGTAATGTAATGTAATGTAATGACTCTTAAAACAAAATGATCAACGCCTTCATTTGGGGTGTGAAGCCCCCAAGGATCCCCAAACCACTATAACAAAGATGTAAGTTCAGTGGGGGTCTCGCCCTACCATTCCATATCGACAAATTACGCTACTGGGTGAATTCCCCTGAGCTACCCTGATGCAGGCTTGAAGCCCAATCGTGCTCCTTCCTTCTCTTCCTCCGCCACTGCCCTAATCTACTTGTCTCTCCCAACCAAGATCTCTCAGTTCACCAAGAAACCTGTTGTTTTTAATACTCTAATGATTTGGTACCAATTCCAGAAAACACTTTAAATTTGTAAACACCTTCCCCCTGGGTCCAGTACGCAACAACAACCTGTTCCTACCCTCATTCTTGGACTCTTCCTTCTCAGCATGGCACCACAAAGGCATACAATGTTTCCTTGACCTGTACTCCGATGGCAGTTTCGACAGCTTCTCCAATCTGTCAGCTCAATATAGACTGCTAACCAATTGTTTAAGTACTTCCAAATGAGACACTTTGCCTGCAGCAATTTCCAAAACTTCCCTTCCCCTCCCCCTCAACTCATGTGGGAAAATCTGCTATCGTTCAGGACTCTGCCAAGTCGGTCCATCTCTGAGATTTACAGCCGTATTCTGGACCTCGGGGACCTATCTAATTCTAAAACACTGGCAACCTGGGAGACTGAGCTTGACCTCCATCTAGACATAGACTGGTGGGACGAAGTAATACGCAATCTACATACTGTCTCGTCCTGTGCTCGTCTCGCTCTCATCCAGTTCAAGGTCGTACACAGGGTCCATTTTTCTAAATCCAGATTGGCCGAAATTTACACAGAAGTAGAGGACAAATGTAATAGATGTTTTGACGCCTCACTGTAACCTAAGCCACATGTTTTTTCTCTGCCCCAGGCTCCACAACTACATGGCGGGTTACTTCAACACACTGTCCACCATATTGGGAATGCAAGTTCAACCCTCCCCTCATATTGCCATCTTCGGCACTCCATATGACCTACGCCAATTTAACACCTCACTAAAGGAAATGATCATGTTCACCTCTTTGCTTGCTAGACGCCGCTTGCTCCTGCATTGGAAATCCCTCACCCCTCCCTCTATTTCGCAATGGCTGAAGGATACAATGTATTTTCGTAAACTCGAGAAAATCAAGTACACTATGAGGGGCCACACCGATAAGTTCAGAGATGGCAACCATTTCACTCTTTCTTCACATATCTACAGGCTATGCCAGACCATTGACTGATTACCAGAACATTGAACAGTTCCTTTTTATTTTTTCATTTTATTTTACATCCCAGGCGGGCCAGGACAGGGTTGTGTAACTGCGGGGCTGGGTGGGATTTCATGGTGGGATGTTCTCTCTTTGTTTTTTTTCTGTTTCTCGCTTCTCTCCTTCTCTCTATCAAAGCCTATGATGCGATTTGTACTAGCCTACAATGCTGTTTGACATCATCCTGTAAAAACTGTATTTACCCTATGACATCATCGCAGCCTATGATGAACAATTCAGAGGTATTGCAATGATTTAACCAGAGACATGTACCAACTGCTCACATTTCACAAGCAGTTGTCCTTATTTAGGATCTTGTAACGGATCCTCTTCCTCTTTTTCACTGTTGTTAAAAGACTGATTTCTCTCATTGTACCTGCCATTCTTAAGTCTTTGTCATTTGCTTCTTTACATTAGAAGGTTTCTATCTATCTATCTATCTATCTATCTATCTATCTTCCAATTTACAGTGTATCAAAAGTCACATTCAACACAGCATACACTTATTTAGTAGCTACAGGATTCAATTTAATGGCAAATTAAGTACTACTTTAGAATTTGGACCTTTGCTGGGGATAAACTTGACACGAGCTAAAATGAAACACTTTCAGACCATGAGGCTACGGAAGCAAATATTTTCGAGAAAATTCTTTTACGTTTTGAGGCTCCCGCGTAAATGCTCCGGCTTCTCCCTCAGCTCAGTCGACTCAAACCCGAGGAGGTTCGGAGATTCACGCCGAAAAGCAGCACATTATTTATCCCACTTCATTGTTGCTGTCCGACATTTTTAAATAACGGAAGTGAGGTCACAGCAGGAGGATGTTTTGTCACGTAGGGTGCATTATCGCATCTTTGCCGCGTGGTGGCGACAGAGCGCGTGCGTTTGGGGCTGCAGCGGTGGATTGCAACTGCTTCACATCTGGAAACCAAGGCGCAGCTGGGCCAATGCGAGTGAAGTTCGACCAGTTCCCTAACACTCGTCATCGAGCATAAACACAATACATTTTGGTAGTAAACATGTATATTTATGCGATGCTTTTCGACTCACACCACTCGTAAAGACATGCATTAAAGACATATACTTAATTATTTTACCCCTTCCCATAAAACAACAACCAAACAAACAAAAAACAAAACGCGTCATTAATTCGCTGCGGTGCAATTTTCTGAAACATCTCCACCCATCGTGTGGGAATTGTGGCTTCAAATCAGGGGCACTGCGGTGACTGTGACCCGCTTTCAGGATGCAGTGATGAAGAGGGGAAGAAGGGGGCACCTCAGGATCGGCACAGAGAGAGAGAGAGAGAGAGAGAGAGAGAGAAAGAGAGAGAGAGAGAGAGAGAGAGAGAGAGAGATACACCACAGTGTTTTCGCGGCACCAGCTGGACTTCAGTTTGGTTCAGAAGAGACAGAGACCTGCTGCAGTATGTCCCGAATTGCCGGCTGCAGGTAGGTAGAATCATACTGAGTATTTGAGGTATTATGAATATGTCACATTTTACCAAAGCTGTTCGAATATTCAGTCAGTCGTGCTCTGTCAATTAAACTCCGGTCGTTAATTGGGACGCTTGTGCTGTGTGACGATGCTGATATAAGATGTCTTGTAAACACTGGAACACACTCGTGTCAACCCACCGGTCAAAAAGTAAAGAGAGGATTCAGACGTAATCACCGTCTTGTATCGATGATCGTTAGGGGAAAAGTTGAAATAGTAATAGTCGCAAGTTGAACTCGATCGATTGATTGAGGAAAACACAATCAGCTGTGAGATCTTCAAGTCAAGTCAGGTCGATCAAATCAATTTTGTTTACATAATATCTCCTAGAATGTCTCCGGAGGCTTTTTTAGTTTCAGCACCACGGAC